>NC_066631.1:11277697-11580727 GCF_025201925.1 Gopherus flavomarginatus
AAAGACTAACTTCTGTTGGTGAAGGAGACAAGGTTTTGAGCTTACACAGAGCTCAGGCTACCAAGGAAGAGCTCTATGTAAGCTCAAAAGCTTATCTCGCTTCACAACAGAAATTAGTTTAATAAAAGCTATAAGAGCTCTGTGTAGCTGGAAAGCCTGTCTCCTTCACCAACCAAAGTTGGTCCAATAAAAGATACTACCTCAGTCATCCACCTTGTCTTTCTAGTATTTTTCTATGGTGTTATGATTCTGTAACGTGCGTATAACACAGGTTGATTTCATCTGTATGTGAAAAACCATAAAATTGCTTTACAATATTCCGGGGTTGCATATTTGCATGAGTCTATAAAAGAGTCCCAAAACCAACTCAGATGTGAAAAGGATGACAACTCCCACAACGCTGTGCTCCGGATACAGTAATACGAAACAAAGCAGAGAACTAATGGCGTGAAACTAAGAAGCGATGGAATGGATAAGACAGGGTCTGTCTGGCCAAAAATCACACTGGGTAAAAAAGCAACTAGAGCTTCCCCTGAGATAGTGCTTGGGGTGTGCCATAGACCACCGGGATCTGATTTGGATATGGATAGAGACCTCTTTATTGTCTTTAATGAAGTAAACAGAAAGGGGAAATGTGTGATTATGGGAGACTTCAACTTCCCGGATATAGACTGGAGGACGAGCGCTTGCAAGAATAATAGGGGTCAGATTTTTCTGGATGTGATAGCGGATGGATTTCTTCATCAAGTAGTTGAAGTACCTACGAGAGGGGATGCCATTTTAGATTTGGTTTTGGTGAGCAGTGAGGACCTCGTAGAAGAAATGGTGGTAGGGGACAACCTTGGTTCGAGTGATCATGAGCTGATTCAGTTCAAACTAGATGGAAGGATAAACAAATGTAGATCTGGGATTAGGGTTTTCGACTTCTCGAGGGCTAATTTTAAAGAGTTAAGGAAATTAGTTAGGGAAGTGGATTGGACGGAGGAACTTGTCGATTTAAATGCGGAGGAGGCCTGGAATTACTTTAAGTCGCAGCTGCGGAAATTGTCGGAAGCCTGCATCCCAAGAAAGGGGAAAAAAACCATGGGCAGGAGTTGTAGGCCAAGCTGGATGAGCAAGCAACTCAGAGAGCGGATTAGGAAAAAGCAGAAAGCTTACAGGGAGTGGAAGAAAGGCGGGATTAGCAAGGGAAGCTACCTTGGTGAGGTCAGAACATGTAGGGATAAAGTGAGGAAGGCTAAAAGCCGCATTGAACTGGACCTTGCAAAGGGTATCAAAACCAATAGTAAAAGGTTCTACAGCCACATAAATAAGAAGAAAACAAAGAAAGAAGAAGTGGGGCCGCTATACACTGAGGATGGAATGGAGATTAAGGATAACCTAGGCATGGCCCAATATCTAAATAAGTACTTTTCCTCAGTTTTTAATAAGGCTAGTGAGGAGTTTAGCGATGATGGAGGGATGATAAATGGGAATGTGGATATGGAGGTGGATATTACCGCAACTGAGATAGAGGCCAAACTTGAACAGCTTAATGGGATAAAATCAGAGGGCCCGGACAATCTCCATCCGAGGATATTAAAGGAACTGGCGCATGAAATTGCGAGCCCGTTAGCGAGAATTTTTAAGCAATCAATAAACTCGGGGGTTGTGCCGTACGACTGGAGAATTGCTAACGTAGTTCCTATTTTTAAGAAAGGGAATAAAAGTGATCCGGGTAATTATAGGCCTGTTAGCTTGACGTCTGTAGTATGTAAGGTCTTGGAAAAAATTTTAAGGGAGAAAGTAGTTAAGGACATAGAGGTCAATGGTAATTGGGACGAATTGCAACATGGATTTACTAAAGGTAGATCGTGCCAAACCAATCTGATCTCCTTCTTTGAGAAGGTGACGGATTACTTAGATAAAGGAAATGCGGTAGATCTAATTTACCTCCATTTCAGTAAGGCGTTTGACACGATTCCACATGGGGAATTGTTAGTTAAATTGGAAAAGATGGGGATGAATATGAAAGTTGTAAGGTGGATAAGGAACTGGTTAAAGGGGAGACTCCAGCGGGTCGTATTGAAGGGTGAACTGTCAGGCTGGAAGGAGGTCACTAGTGGAGTCCCTCAAGGATCGGTCTTGGGACCGATCTTATTTAACCTTTTTATTACTGACCTTGGCACAAAGAGCGGGAATGTGCTAATAAAGTTTGCGGATGACACAAAGCTGGGGGGTATTGCTAACATGGAGAAGGACAGGGATACTATTCAGGAAGATCTTGACCACCTTGTAAACTGGAGTAATAGTAATAGGATGAAATACAATAGTGAAAAGTGGTCGATAGCAGGATGACTATGAGCCGCCAATGTGATACGGCTGTTAAAAAAGCAAATGCGATTTTAGGATGCATCAGGCGAGGTATTTCCAGCAAGGATAAGGAGGTGTTAGTACCATTATATAAGGCACTGGTGAGACCCCATCTGGAATATTGTGTGCAGTTCTGGTGTCCCATGTTCAAGAAGGATGAATTCAAACTGGAACAGGTCCAGAGACGGGCTACTAGGATGATCCGAGGAATGGAAAATCTGCCTTATGAAAGAAGACTCAAAGCGCTTGGCTTGTTTAGCCTGGCCAAAAGAAGGCTGCGGGGGGATATGCTTGCTCTATATAAATATATCAGAGGGATTAATATTGGGGAGGGAGAGGAATTATTTAAGTTTAGTATTAATGTAGGCACGAGGACGAATGGGTACAAACTGGATATTAGGAAGTTTAGACTTGAAATTAGACGAAGGTTTCTAACCATTAGGGGAGTGAAGTTCTGGAACAGCCTTCCGAGGGAAGTAGTGGGGGCAAAAGACTTATCTGGCTTTAAGACTAAGCTTGATAAGTATATGGAGGGGATGTTATGATAGGATAGTTTAATTTGGGCAATTGATCTGGATTATCACCAGATAAGTCTGCTCAATGGTCTGCGGGGAGATGTTGGATGGGATGGGAACTGAGTTACTGCAGAGAATTCCTTCTTGGGTGCTGGCTGGTGAGTCTTGCCCACACGCTCAGGGTTTAGCTGATCGCCATATTTGGGGTCGGGAAGGAATTTTCCTCCAGGGCGGATTGGCAGGGGCCCTGGAGGTTTTTCGCCTTCCCCTGCAGCATGGGGCAAGGGTCGCTTGCTGGTGGATTCTTTGCAGCTTGAGGTCTTCAAACCAATTTTGAGGATTTCAATAACTCAGTCCTGGGTTAGGGGTTGTTATAAAAGTGGATGGGTAGGGTTCTGTGGCCTGCCTTGTGCAGGAGGTCAGACTAGATGATCATATTGGTCCCTTCTGACCTATGAGTCTATGAAACATTAAGAACTACAACTCCCATAATGCCTTACGATAGGCAATACAAACCAAATTCGCTCAGACCCACCAGAGAACTACAACTCCCAGCATACATTAGGTCAGCCGGCTCCCTATATAATAAGTTCCATCCGGGTTCTTTTCTTGCTGCTGGCGACTCGTCGCCATTACAGGGGAACAGCTACAGTAAGCGGTAGCTGTAGGAGCGGCGCCGAGGAGCCCGCGCTGCCTGGGCGGCGCCGACCACCCGCACCGCAGCCAGTGCCGGGCCCCGCGGGGCTCCTCGTCCCGTTGCCACCCCGCCTCCCCTCCCCCGGAGCCCCGCAGGCCCGGCCCGGCCCGGCCTCCTCCGGCTCTCTCTGTTTAAGCGGAGCAGCGAGAAGATGTCGCCATGAAGGAGGCCGAGTCAGCGCTGCGCCGTCCCTGTCGGTCCCCTTCGCGGGCCATGAGCTTGGGCTCCCGGCGCCTCCCCCAGCGCCCGTCCTACCCCCTAGTCCAGAGCCGCTGCCGTCCACTCACCAGCGCCGTCGGGGCGCCCGTTGATGCTGCAGAGCTCGTCCAGCGCGGCCCCCGCCTCAGCTTCCGACATGGACAAGAACAGCCCCTGCGGCTCCGGGATCCCTGGCTCCTCGGCCGGCTGCAAAGGGCAGCAGACTCGCTCCTCCTCAGCCGGGCCGGCTGCGGGGGAATCTAAGCCCAAAGGCGGTAAGAGACGGGCCCGGGGGGAAGGGGCGCTGGGATAATAGTGTAGCTGAGTCTCCAGCCAGGGAGCGGAGCTGGCAGGTCTTGCGCACTAAGAGGGACGGGTCAGGGGTCCCTTTTGGGATTCCAGGCTGTGTAACAGTCGGAGGGCTTAGTGCTTCTGGAAAATGTTAACAACACCCACAGGAGGTCGACGTGGGGCAGGGATACTAAGTGTCCAAGGGGTTGGTCTGCAGCCCAGGTGGTAGTGATCCACTGTTGTCCTCCTCTTTCTAGCCCTTAACATACTGGGCATCTCTAGTAGTTTTGGAGAGGTCAAGAATTTTATGCTTGGCGTGCATTGCCACTGTATTATCATTGAATGGAGCTTGGAAACTTGAACTTCTCTTGCTTGTAGGTGTTCTTTAGGTCAGCACTGAGACACACTTGGAGGGGCAGGGGGGATGTCTAAGGAAACTTTCTTACTCCCATTTGTGTAGTACAGGAATGGACAGTCACTTTGCCCATGCTATCGCTTGAGCCTCTTGGAAGCAGGAAGTTCACTATGTTGTTAAAAAACAAAGGAAGCTTTCTATCAGTTTCTGGCCTTTCTATATCCTGCTTCGCTTAAACTTTCAGCAGAACTATTATCTCCTGAGTATGGATCATAAAATCTCAGGGTTGGAAGGGACTTCAGACAGTATCTAGTCCAACCCCCTGCTCAAAGCAGGACCAGTCCCCAGACAGGTTTTTGCCCCAGATCCCTAAGTGACCCCTTCAAGGATTGAACTCACAACCCTGAGTTTAGCAGGCCAGTGCTCAAACCACGGAGTTAACCCCTTTGTCGTGTTAATAGAAGAGTGTGGTGTATATCCAGGTGATGTGACCTGAAGTGGAACTGTGTCTTTTGAATGGTGGCTTCCTTCCTAGAATGTCTGAGCAAATTGCAACTTGACCCTCCTTGAGGCAAGGGCAATATCTTAACTACAGATGGAAAGACTGGGACTTGCCCAAAGTTAAATATTGGGAAGCTTTGTTCCAAGCTCTTCCAAAATCCAGCAATAATAAATCCTCATCCGTTGGTCTAATTAAAGATGAGTGGTGTCAAAGTTACTTGGTGGAGAGGATTGAATTCCACTCACATTTAATGGGACAGAGTATAAATCTAGAATTACATACATTACTCAGTCCACAACAGACTGCTTCCTTTTGGCAGGAGGCTTATACTGGGATCAAAATTAGAAGTGGAAATTGAACATCTCATTATCACTGTTACCTATTCAGTACCTCTTGGGAGAACATGCTTATCAGGACTATTATTATTTCTGCCCTTTTGTTTCTCTCCATTCTTCTTTGTTTCTCTCCCTCTTCCCTGTTTGTGTTCTGTCTTTCCCTCAGGTTCCCTTAACTGCAGCAACTCCTAGTTCTCTCTTCCAAGGGGGAACACTTCCATTCCTTTCCCCATTTTACTGCTCATCTTTTTAGCAAGTGAAGTAACCTTGTAACTGAGCTTTAGAGCCCTTGTTTCAGGCTGCCTGCAGACTTTGAGAAGACAGCCCTTATTAGCTTACACTTGGATCACATTTTTAAGGCTTTCTTTGCAACCATGAGTACTGAAAACTCTTAATGAATGTTTTCTGCATAGTTTGTCATGGAGGCCATAAAGAGACATCAGGGAGGCTGGATCAATCTTGCAGCCATATGTTTGACACACTTGCACTCTAGTACTAAAGGGATCTTGTATGAACCTATAGTAGTTAACTATAACATTTCCGTTTAGACTCTTATTGCACATAGCTTCTCTGACTAATAGTTTATAAACTACCTTGTGTATCAGTCTACACCATTGCACTACATTATTTAAGCTAAGGGTCTGATTGTCAGAAGTGCTTAGCAGTAGCAGTTCCATCCCAAGGTAGTTGGAGTTCCTGGAGCTTGACACTCTTGACAGTTCAGTCCTGTCTCTAAGTATTGAAATTTGCAACAATACTTGATATTGCTGGACTCTTTGACACAGAATTATGCACATTACAGTCTAATTGGAATGGTGCTGGGATGGCTTGTACTCAATTTCTTTCCTCTTGGGTGGTTTGTCTCAATTGTGTTATAAAAAAGTGTGTTGGCGTAAAGGCAATGTATACCTTGACGAGTTTGCCAGTGAAATGAAATAAGCTTCAAAGAGTAGCCATAGGCAGTTGAAATAAGTGGCTCTAACTCTTGAGGTGTTAGCTTCTCCCCAAGACTTCACTGCATATGTCATGTATTGGCAGCCCTTCAATTTGACATACTTGATCTGGATCTCTCACAGAAGCAACTGGAGTGTGACACATTCTTTTTAGGCTGCACTGTAACTGACATTAATTTTAACTTTAACCCAGTTTTTAAAGATGCTTTTTGTCATTGAGAGTCAAATACATGGGTTCTTTTTAAAAAACTGAAAAACCAAGTTCTACTAAGATCCCTTCATGAGTCAATACCTATTGGGTTTGAAGCTGGGCCTTTTAGACTCCCAGCACAGACCTCTGCCACTTGAGATAAAGGAAAAAATGTTATCCTCAGTGAGCCAGCTACTAGGAGGGGGGAAGGGGAGGATACTGAACAGTTCTGGGATTCTGGCCATGTAGGGGGAAGGGGAACAGGATGGTTTATTAGACAGAACAGCCAAGTACAGTACATACACTTATTCTGAAAGGCACTGTGACTGAATGGATGAATGGTGGATCTGTCATTGAACTATATTCCATTCTAGTTCTGCCAGAAATGCTCTTGTAAAATCCTTCTTATTTGTAAAATGGGGCACAGTGGTGATGCTTGCCTGCTTCCTATGGTGGGGATCTGGTGCTTTGCTCGGTGACAGTCCAGAGAAATATAAACAACTCCATGGTTTTCTGATACCCTTTAGCCTAGAGAGAGGTGCACTGGTCAGGGAATCTGCAGTGAAAGTTTCTTGTTTCTCCCATCCCCCAGCAGAACATTCTCCAACTTGGCAGTGCTGCAGAAGAGGGATGCTAATATAACTGAAATGGAGATCATACGTTAGAATCTGGGACTCTGGGGAGGACTGAGTGAAGAATTAAGTCATAGGGCTGTCTTTTACAAGAAGCAGTAAGGAAGCAACAGAGCCTCAAAGATTCCTACTTCATATCAAAAGTATGACCTATAGGCCATATACTAATACAAAGAGAATATACCAAGGGCTGTTCTTATGTCTAAATGTTTCACACTAACCTTTCTAAGCTGTTTCCTAAATAACTCCAAAGTGGAAAAATTGGGGGCTGTACCTTTTTTTTGAGGCATCAAGGTTGCCTGAAAGGATTTCTTCAACTTTTTTTTATGCTTGTAATTCAGGTTGTAGGCTGGAATAAACTAGACAGCTAATGTCAGTTACATTGCAAGAAGCTGTAAACTGAGCTGTTTTAAAAATTGTGTTAATGCTAGACTTAACATTTTGAATAAATACTAAACTTCTGAATCTTGTATAACATCTGAATGTATATCCATTCAGGTACCATTCTAATGTCTCAAAGGTATTGATGCAATAGCTCTCTTGCTTGCTTTTGTATATAGCTGTATTGTATTGATGCAATAGCTCTCTTGCTTGCTTTTGTATATAGCTGTAAGTCAGCAAATAACTGTGAGAATCTCTCTGAAACTGGAGGGATACCAAGTAGATGCAATTGAGAATTAAATGATTTAGGATCTTAGATCCCATTGACTTTCAGTGGAAATTAAGCTCTTAAATCATCTAGGCACTTCTGTAAATGTCACTTGCTGTGAACAGCTGAGAAACTGGAATAGAGTACTTTATCACAACTTCTGACTTGTGGCTTAGGCACCCTGTGCTCCTGCTCAGGGTGCACCTTGAAACAGTTTATAGAACTGCTAGTGTTCTAAATGTGAATTCAACCTTTGAAAAGTTAAACACAGTGCTCCCCTGTCTGAGGGGCCCCCACCTCTCACAATTAAAGATAAGAAATGTGATCTGTTCTACCTATAGTTCATATACTTGAAATAAGATAACTATAAGAAATGAGCCCTGCTTCATTAAAATGTGCTGGTTCTGGATTAACAGTTCTAGAAAAGATTAATGCTTTCAAAAGTGTTCATTAGACTGGAACAAAGAGCAGGGCCCCTCAAGTGAGGATGTTCGTTTGGCAACCAGTAGCAAAGGCCTGTTGGGAAATGATATGTACATGTTTTAAAAACAACTTGTCATTAAAATCATTTTTTGTGAAGTGGAGGTAGGGACAGGAACTGAAAGCTTTTTTTTCTAGGCCAAGGAATAAAATTCTGAATTAAATTTTATTCTAAATACAGAAGACAGCTGGATAAGTACCTTTTGGTAGGAGAGGTCACCAGAGGCAGTTCATAGTACCCTGAAATCCATAACTGAGGCATATCAGAGAAGAAAGATGACAGTGGACAGTAGATGCTTTTTTCTGATATGCTGCCTGCCAAAACAATCAGAGGGAAGAAAAGCAGTTTTCCTGTACTTGTAGGGAAATAGGCAATCCGCTCTAAGATGAGCTTTTGCAGCAAGACTAGACATTCATACTCTTTCTCTGGTTTTACATCTGACTCTTCTCTCATTTCTATCTTGATTTACTACAACCCTGGAGGTTCTTGGACATCTTGGGAATTTTCATGCAGACCATCCTGAAGAGGGGAAACTGCCTTCATCTAGTAAAGTTGTGAAGAAAAGGTGTCTGGAGTCTATACCATTCTGGATTCTTGGTCAAAAGGCACATTCCTTGACCATAAAGTTTGATGCAGTAAAGTTGTCATTATAATGATGAAAGGGGAAACGCCTAAAAGCCATTGAGTCAGGTTGAAGGGATGTAATGTGATAGGAATGTTCTGGTAAGAGTTAACTGACAATTTAATGTTCATAATGGCTGTAATTTTGTGTTTGCTTTACTAAGGTGAGAAATTTCCTTGCTGTCAACTGCAGGGGAAGATTATTGTCACACCTGACAAGAAGTAATCTGACCCAATCTAAAAAAAGTGAGGCTATGCAGTTATCTTGACCCCTGTCATAACTAAAATGGAAGGGTAACAACCCTCCTGTAGACAATGCTATAAAATCCCTCCTGGCCAGAGGCACCAAAATCCTTTAACTTATAAAGGGTTAAGAAGCTCAGGTAACCTGGCTGACACCTGACCCAAAGGACCAATAAGGGGACAATATGCTTTCAAATGGGTTGGGGGTGGGGGAAAGAAGGGAAGGCTTTTGTTTTGTGTGCTCTGTTTTTGGGTGTGGTCACTCTTGGAACTAAGAGGGGACTGGACATCAATCCATGTTCTCCAAATCTTTGTGCACAAGTCTCTCATATTTCAAACTTGTAAGTAACAGCCAGGCAAGGTGTGTTAGTTTTATCTTTGTTTTCTCAACTTGTAAGTCTTCCTTTTACTAAGAGGGTTTACCTCTGTTTCTGTAACTTTGAACCTAAGGCTAGAGGGGGTTCCTCTGGGCTCTTTGAATCTGATTACCCTGTAAAGTTATTTCCATCCTGATTTTACAGAGATGAACTTTACTTTTTCTTTTAATAAAATTCTTCTAAGAACCTGATTTTTGTTCATTGTTTTTAAAATCCGGGGGTTTTGGATCTGTGTTCATTAGGATTAATTGGTGAGGGTAGACTCTCAAGCCAACCTAGGAAAAGGGGTGTAAGGACTTGTGGGGAGGAGAAGGATTAGTCTCAGATCTGCCCAGGAAAGGGAGGCTTAGGGACTTGGGGGAAGGCAGAGTTCCAAGTGGCTCTCCCCTAAGATTTGGAACACGCTTGGTGGGGGCAACTTACTGTTAACCTAAACTGGTAAATAAGCTTAGGGGGTCTTTCATGTGGGTCTGCACATCTGTACCCTAAGTTCAGAGTGAGGAAGGAACCCTGACAACCCCCTTGTTTGCAGATACATTTTTCTGTCCCCTTGTGCTCATGAATTGAGAACCCAAAATTGCTGTGGTCTGGGAGGTCTATACCTGTCTAGAGTATGCACAGTGATTGTAGATGTAAGAAGGCTGTTCAGTGATGGACTTCAGCTCTATTGGCTTTTCCATATAGACTTAAAGTTAATTTATGAAAATAGCTAATTCAATAGCCATTCCTTGTCTTTGGAATGAATTTTAATTCTACCAGAGACGATATCCTAGTCTCAGTGGTGTAAATTACAGCTTCTTCTCTACACTTGGTCTGTCCAAATCACCAGAGTCCAGGCCTGGCTACACCCTAAATATTTAGCTGCAACTGGTGTGCTTCTCCAGATAAAACACTGCCCCTAAGGTGTCAGACTGACTTGCAGTCTCTCCCATGTGCACTGTAACTGTTGCACAATTCAAAGACATGCTGTGATGCCAATAGTAGGACCTGTTTGAGTTCTCAATAATTCGGAATTTGGCTCTGCCATTAGGCCAAGTACATGACCACTTTTGCCAGTAAATAATGGCAGAGTGGTTGCATAATGCCTCTTGAAAACTTCCCTGCTGCTTAACTAATGATTGATTACTATCCTCCTATTTCTCCATGTCATGTGAAAGGTGTTTGGCTTTAGTCTTAATTTTGAAGATCATCTTCTGCACGATTATCACTCTTTGGAAATCACAGGCACATCTAACAAGTAAAATTCAGAATTGCATGGGGTTGTGACTCCACTGGAATCTGAACTGTGAAAACTGATGCAGTAGGCCTCTTAAACTAGTTTTTCCCCCCACAACTCTAAAATGTGCTGGCTACACATTTCCATCCTGTGCATTTCCTTTCTACTAAGAGGTTAAAGCTTTAATTGGTCTTCAGATACATTTGCTTTTTTATTTATTTTTTTAAAAGCGTCTGGATGCTCAGTCATGAGGTATGCATAGCCCTTCTCACTGTTCCCTGAACACACTTTTGGGGGGCATTCAGGAGGGAGAAATGAAATTTTTGCAGTGAAAAGTGTGGAGAATAGACATGAATGAGATCATCTGGTTACTATGAATGTGCAGTTGGATTGCTCCTGATGCCTGTCACTCAGGAGTAATAGTGGAAGATAAAAGCAGCAAAGAGTCCTGTGGCACCTTATAGACTAACAGACGTTTTGGAGCATGAGCTTTCGTGGGTGAATATTCACCCACGAAAGCTCATGCTCCAAACGTCTGTTAGTCTATAAGGTGCCACAGGACTCTTTGCTGCTTTTACAGATCCAGACTAACACGGCTACCCCTCTGATAGTGGAAGATAGTTACCAGGGTTAGTGGAACAGTAAGTAATATGATCTTAAAATAGGGAAGAAGGGAACCTGTTAGCTGTAGAAGACTTATGCAGAATCCTGAGTGGTGAAAAAGGGGCAGAAGCCTGCTACTTCCCAATATGTGGATCTAGATGCAACTGATGTTCTAGTGCTGTTGTGAGGCATTAGATTTGATAAGTCACAATGGACCTGATGCAATGATAACTCCCTTTCTGAGAGGGAAGGGTGTATTGGCATATCTATGGGCTGATATTGAATATTAAGCTCTAATTTTATTCTGTTTCAGGAAACAAATGTATCTAGTGGCATTACCAGGTTAATACACAGGGAAGTGGATTGCCATGTTTGGACTCAACCTGATTTTACATTTAAGAACTCACTGGAACTTTAGAGGGAAGTACTTTCTAATGTTATGGAAAGATCCTCTGTAATAGTCTAGGAAGCATTAGCAACTCTTGTACACATTTTAGAATATCTGACTGCTTTCTATTCTTGTGAGCTTTAGAATTAAAGCCACCACTTTGTGCTTGATGCTAGTGCTTTCTGTGTTAAAATGCCAACAGTGCTCGGCACTCTCACTAGGCAAACAATCCCTGCCTCCAGGATTTGGGGATTTACTGACTAAAACACCGGTTAGATAAATACACTGGGAGACCAAAGGTGGTAGTGGTGTGTTGTGAAAGAAGTGGGTTTTTAAGAAGAGCCTGATGGATTGCACTGCCCGAAGCATAGGGCTTAGGATGAAAGAAGCACAAAGGAGAAAAGGAAATAAAGATAATAGTGATTAAAAAAGAGAAGTCCACATAATAGAGCAATGTGAGAGATCTAGAGACAGACAAATGCAGGCATGGTGGTATCTTTTACACAGTCTAGACATGAAAACTCACATAATCAACTAAGGGCATGTCTACAATACAAAATTGTCAACTGAAGTTACGTCAGGCATACAACTGCTGCAGTAATTAAATTGTGTTGTGTCCACACTATACTGCTTGTGTTGGCAGTGCAAGTCCTCATCAGGAGCCCTTGTACCAACTGTACTGTCAGTGCAGGGCATTGTGAGACTGCTTCTGAAAGCAGTTGATGTAAGCATCACAGTGTCTGTGCTGATGCTGTGTTGACCTAACTACATTGACATTGATTCTATGCCTCTCGTGGAGGTAGAGTTAAGTCAGCATAGCGGGGCAGTTATGTTGACAGGAGCAAAATTTTAGTGTAGACACTTACATGTTTAGGTTGATGTAAGCTGCCTTGCAGTGACAGATATCTCTAGCGTAAGTCAGGCCTATGTATTCCCAGAATAAAGAACTAAATGATGGCTATTGAGTGTTTTGGAAAAACACTGGAAGCTAGAAAATTCAATCTTGATTACTTGGTGTAAAATTGTTCTAATTAAACACACCCTGCTTGTGGCTGTTCCTGATTCTAGCCTGAAACTAGTTTTGTGAATGAATTGTGTAGTATCATACTATCCTCAGTTCAGCTACATACCTGCCTTATGTCTCTGGTCCTTTTTGCTTAGTATAAGCTCTAAGTAGTGGTAGATTTTGGTGTACATTTCAGTAAATGCTGATTAAGGAGCTGATTCTGCATAGAAACTATCCATGGTAGGAAGAATCCAGACAATAGAAGCAACTTAGCTGCATTTTATTTCAAGGCAGCTAAGAAGTCTCTTCCTTTATTTGCTGCATAGGTTCCTGGATACTAATGTGCCTGAAAAGTATTTTGCTGTGGGTTTGGTGGTGTAGTTAGAGAAGCCTTGGAGCTCTGGATAAGTGTCTACAGCAAGACAATACTGACTGGTATACAAATGATCCAGGCCAAATGCAGTCCTGTCTTAAAGGCATAAATTACTTGACAGCCACTAGAAAAGCACTGGAAGTATCTCACTGAGCTTGTGAGGTCTAACTTGTTTTTTGTTTTTTTTTTCAGATGGAAAGAATGCAAGTGGATCCAAACAACGTTACAATCGTAAAAAAGAAACTTCATATTCAAAAAATGAGAACTTTTCTGGCCAGTCCCGTCGCTCCAATTCACAGAAAAGCAAAGCTTTTAACAAGATGCCCCCTCAGAGAGGGGGCACTGGGGGAAGTTGCAAACTTTTTAGCTCTTGTAATGGTGGAAGACGAGATGAGGTGAGAATTGTAATGCCATGTCCGCAAGGCCTCTTTTTATGGGACGAGAGGATCACTCTGACCTCCTAGTTAGGTCTCCTGTGTTCCCTTTCTGGGCTAGGAAGGGCAAGAACCGTGAGGTGGTAACATCGCTGAGATGCCAGATCAGAACAACTCTGCAACATCTCAGAAGAGGATGCTCTTTGGTCTGAGATTCCTTCAGTAACAAGACCAGTGAAACGAACAGAAGTACAGTCTGAGGAATGGGTGTATAGACAGGCCACATACATATTGTGAAACACAGGTTCTTCATGTACAGTTTTCTGACACATTTATGTCCAACCACTTGTGTATTCTGAATCCCACATGATGGAATATTTAGCAAAGTAATCCGACTAGCCTTGATGTGATCTAGTGAGGAGTAAAGGCAGTAAAGTACTATGGGTGGTCTGCCTCCCCCTTGGCATATTTAACCATGTTACACCCATTTTTTGTAAATTAGCAATTTAATCTACAAATACACCTCTACCCTGATATAACGTGACCTGATATTACACAAATTCAGATATTATGTGGTAAAGTAGTGCTCGGGGGGCAGGGTTGCATACTCCGGTGGATCAAAGCAAGTTCGATATAACGCGGCTTCACCTATAAAGCAGTAAGATTTTTTTTTTGGCTCCCAAGGACAGCGTTATATCGAGGTAGAGGTGTCACATTCAGTTACTGTATGGGGGAAGGATAGCTCAGTGGTTTGAGCACTGGCCTGCTAAATCTGGGGTTGCAAGTTCAAGCTTTGAGTGGGCCATTTAGGGATCTGGGGCAAAAATCTGTCTGGGGATTGTTCCTGCTTTGAGCAGGGGGTTGGACTAGATGACCTCCTGAGGTCCCTTCCAACCCTGATATTCTATATTTTCTGAGTTCTAATTCTGTCCATTTCAACTATATGGAAACTAATCTAAAATCATGAAATCTCTGGAATGATCCTAAAACTTGCAATACTGTCTCTTTAAAGGGATGTTGTCATTTAAAAATAGCTTTTGTTACCCATGTCTCTAAAACTAATTGTTTAGGATTAAAAAGAAAGCTTTCACTTTCACTGCATAGGTTGCTTTTACACTTCCATTTGTACAATGGAAAAAGATAACTCAATCTTAACTTTAAGTTCCTTTGCATTTCTAATGCTGTAGTATTAGTATCAGATCTGGAGTGGGAGAAGGTGAGTAGGTAGGGGTAGTGCATTTCCCTGTATATCGCTGAAGGGAATGGATCTGTGTTTGTGCTGATAGGTTGCAGTGTACCAGCTTCCAGAAAATTCTAACCAGACCTTTGTGTCTTGTTTGTTTTTGTGATGGGTTTTTTTAGGTAGCAGAGGTTCAACGGGCAGAGTTCAGCCCTGCCCAGCTCTCTGGTCCAAAGAAGATTAGTCTGAACCACTTATTGAACTTCACCTTTGAACCCCGTGGCCAAGGAGGTCACTTTGATGGGAATGGTCACAGCAACTGGGGGAAAAGGAACAAATGGGGACACAAACCCTTCAACAAAGAGCTCTTCCTACAGGCCAAGTGAGTGGAAGATCAGGGCTCCTAGACATTCATACAAATGAACTTTAAGGGAATATGTATTCACTCTGTGTAGGTGACTGAGTGAGGGGATTATGTATTTAATTATACTGAATGTTTGTGGTGGTCTCCCCGCGCCCCGTGTTGGTTACTGAAGTTCTGTCTCCACAGTATTGGTGCAAGGGTTACCTTGTGTGTATACGGAAGGGTGAAATATGTTCTTTTCCTGATTATAAAAGGAGATATTGGTATCTGAGAGAAAACAAAGGAAATGCAGTTAAAGGGACTGAGTGTGAAGGATGGAAAGGGTAACACACCCTTCTGCCCAAATACTCAAGCACCACCTGTAAAATGTAATATTCCCTGTTTGGGTCCAGGAAGACCTGTGGTCCCTTTACCACTTAAGTAGTTCATATTTCCTTTCTAACTTGAGTAATGTGGTGTAAACAAAACAAACTCAATCCATCTTAGTAGGGTGAGATGTTAAAACTTTCTTCTTTTGAGATCAAAGCACGTCTCCATTTTTAAGTCCTCATGTGCAGAGGTCTTTGTTTTTAAACAGATACATTGTAATAGTTATACTGTCTTTAAAGGTGACATTAATTTTAACTTGTGTAGAAATATGTACTGAATGCATCAATAATCAAGGTAGTCAGTCAATATAGCAGATGAACTTTTTTTCAAGCTAATATATTAATGGCTTTATCTCTAATTTGGGGCAGGTTCAACATTTTCTGTATCTGATCACTTCCTTTAAGACCATGAAAAGTACTGCTAAAATTGCAGTCATTGGCATTTTTGTATACTATGGTAAAATGTGAATACACTTTATTTATATAGACTTACTATAGCACTTGTCTGAATAGTATGTGATTTCCTGCCTTGTGTTCTACCTATTTCAATAGTTTCCTTTACAGAAAGCTGTTTCCTCTGCATAAGTTCCCTTTCATTTAGTCTGTACTCAGACAAGAACTCCAGGCAGGATGGCCAAACTGCAGGGAGAAGAACTGTCCAAAGATGTGCTGGCTCTGACCTTAGCCCTGTTAGGTTCACTGATAACTGCCGGCCATGGTCAGCCTAGATTTCAAGTCTTTTCACATACCCAGCATATGACTTGGTTTCTTGAGGATCTTAGTGCAAAGGCCACTTCTGCCGTCACCTGGACACAGTTGGAATAGGTGACTTATCAATTTATGCCTTTGTGTCTTCCTTCCAGCTGCCAGTTTGTAGTGTCTGAGGAGCAGGACTACACAGTGAATTTTGCTGACCCAGATACCTTGGTCAACTGGGACTTTGTGGAGCAAGTGGTCAGTAGTGATGGGATGGGTTTTTTAAATGTATTTCTTTTCATCTACCTATCTAATATAAAAAAGTGCCTACCTGTTGCTCTAGTTCCATTTGACATAATGTGAATTTAGTTGCCATGAAGTCTCATTCCTTCCAGTATTGCATGAGTGACACGAGAATCTGACAGGGAATTACTTTTGAAAGACTGTACATAACAGGAGCTTAAGACTGCCAAAGAGTATTATGAGGAAGAAGATATCTTCCTCTGTGCTTTATGGATGGAAGTTGATTAGGAATATTAAGTGTTTCTGACACTTCACTTCACTTCACTTTTTCCCCGTAGTATTATGCAGAAATGTGGTCAGCCTTCTGACAAGGTCACAGGGATGAAGTTGATGGAAGCGTGCTGTGTAGAATGCTTTTACAGACTCTTATCCTGTGCATGGGCAAACGTCTTTTTTTGCCTCACAACAAAAATCTGTAGCTACTTGAAGCACCCCAGGATTCTAACCAGATCTAGAAAATAGCGCTCTCTCTCGATACTCTTCATCTATGATGTGGTGCATGCATTTGGGAGGGAGTGTTTTTACTGTTTTATCCTGAGCTTGATGCTTCTTTGGAAACTCGTGTGCATACTTCCCCCAGTAATCTTAAACAGATTACATATACATTACATAAAACACATTGTCTATTCTTCTAATGTCGTTTATTTAGGACCCATAGATTTTTCTTTAATCTGGGAGATACAGAGATATTTAGTTGTGTAATTAGGTTGTAAAGTCAATAAGGTGACACCAAGGAGTCCACTGCTGCCTGCAAGATTAGTTGCTTTCAGATGGCAATGCTAGTAATCCTGGATTTGGGGGTCAGTGAACACAGGAAAAGGGAAACTAATCTAGGATACCAAGCCTTATCCTTGTCACTCTCCAGTGTACATCCTGTAGATGGCTCTACCGACTACCCTATGCGCATTTTAAAAACATTGTTCCTGCTAAAATTGCTAAACCATATGATCAACATCTTGGTGACCTGAAGAAATCTACTATCCCTGCTTTCTTGGAAAGGTTCCAGTCTGTCTTGTCTCTTTCTCTAGAAGGCAAAAATATTTGGCCAACTTTGCAACAAATTCCCAAACAGATATCTCAATTTATAATCTCTAGTTTTAGTAAATTATTTGTATTATGCTTCTCTTATGGTCATCCAGCGAATCTGTAGCCATGAAGTGCCCTCCTGCCCAATATGCCTGTATCCACCTACTGCAGCCAAGATCACCCGGTGCGGACATATTTTCTGCTGGGCATGCATTCTGCACTATCTCTCCTTGAGTGAGAAAACCTGGAGCAAATGTCCCATCTGTTATGGGTCTATTCACAAGAAGGATCTCAAGAGGTAAGACTTGCAGACAATTCAAATCCCTTCATCTTTCTGTAAAATTAATTCTTGATACTTAGTCTGTTCCTGTATTGCAGTGTCATTGCTATGGAAACACGCCAGTATGCAGTTGGGGACACCATTACAATGCAGTTAATGCGAAGGGAGAAAAGTGTTTTGGTAGCATTGCCCAAATCCAAGTGGATGAATGTAGAGCACCCCATTCATCTTGGAGGTGGGTACTCAGGAAGACTCTCCTGGAACTTTGGCTGCATGTATGACTAAAACTTGGATGTGGAAGCTGGTTGCTATGGGAAAACCTCACTCTAGGTGCATTTATATTGGGCCGATTACAAAATGTTGCTTTCAAATACTGATCAAGTTAACTACCACCTCTTAAATGATTAACATGCAGTCTCCTACTCCATAACTCCCTTCCATAAACTTGCATCATACATACTTCTCTAGTTTCTGTGCTGCAAGGCCCTGCCATCCCAGAATAATGTACAGAACAAGCCAACATTCAGTATTTCATAACTATTAGTGCATCACTGCAGAGCTCACTTCCTTTTGTTGGTCTCTGTTCTTGTTCCCCATGTTTTTGTTTGGTTTTGTCCCCCTCCCCTCGGCTCAGCAGCAGAGTGAATTATTTTAGATTTGATTTATTCTGTAGTTTATGCTAAATTTATTTCAGAGATGCTGTGTGTAGGAACAGCATATGCATGATTCTACCAGTGGAATCTTCTAGTGGGGGAAACTGTGAAAACTATATTACCTATCTGGGGCTTGATCATAAAATCATAGAATATCAGGGTTGGAAGGGACCTCAGAAGGTCATCTAGTCCAAACCCCTGCTCAAAGCAGGACCAATCCCCAACCAGATTTTTTGCCCCAGATCCCTAAATGGGCCCCCTCAAGGATTGAACTCGCAACCCTGGGTTTAGCAGGCCAATACTCAAACCACTGAGCTATCCCTCCCCTCTCTGACCTGTTCCATATGCCTCATAATTTGTCTTCCCTTCTCTACCTTTTCCAATTCATAGTTATTTATATAGTCATAGCCTAATTTTGGCAATTAAATGTATCCCATCATACCATCTCCTCCATGCATTTAAAACACTAATGGATACAACAATGATACAACTTGTGTGACTGGTGATGAGGTTCTTCATATTATTACTGCTGCTTTATGGGTTATTTTCATCTGTGGTCTTTCAACCAATCCTGTAAGAGGAAATACTGTAAACTTAGCTCTAAAGGTCAGTCTCCCATTATAGGATCCTGGAGCATAGAACTCATTTCAGATGTTTGCCTTGGATATTTAAAAAGTTAAGATTTGAGTGTGCATCAGTAACTTTGGGTAAAAAACAAAACATACAGCACTACAGGGATATTGTAAGACTTGGTGTCAGGATAATTGCAAATGCAGAAAATTTCAGCATTAAGCTTGCACTTAAAAGAAATCCAAATATGGCAAGATATGCAAAATACACAGACAAGGGGGGGATTAAGAGACTCTTAATTTTGCTCTGTAGTGACACTATGAAATTGGGGTGAGGATTGGATTTAAAGGAATGAAGATATCTACTGTCCTTTTAAAAGTTTGTTTCTAATTGGGATTTCAAACACTGAAATTGCTTTTATTAATTTGGGACAGAGCAAAAGAAATGTTTTTTATCTGTTTAAACTTCAAGTTTAATACCAAACTGAGACTGAGTTTCCCACCCTCAGAATGAGAGCCAGCATGCTCTGAGGTCCTCCATCAAAATCAGGGAAGATCAGACTTGCTATTCCTGATGCTGCTAGGGGGTTAAGGCAGCAAATACCTTCTAGGCACTGCTTATTTCATAAAGAGACCAAAGCCCATCCCTTTTTTAAAAAAAACAAGCCCTTTGTGTGTTCTTTAAATGTGCAGAGTGTGTTTGTGACCAAGTCACTAAAACAAATATCTAGTGCAGAAATTATTGTTTAAATGTTTATGGAGATTTAATTTCATAACTTGCTATTGGGATTTACGATAAACTGATCTCCTATCCTAGTAACTTCTCACCAACATTGCTTATGTGCAGATCTAGTCTTCCTAGCAGACTTGCCCACAACAAGAGAGTAGATGAGATTTTAATAGGAATGGCAGAGTTTGAAATTGGAGCTTGCTGCACACTGGGTATCTGCAAAGGATGTCTTACTGATATTCTTTCCCTGGCCAGATGAGCAGCACAGCCAATTCTCTAAGCTGCTGCTGGCATCCAGGGAGCAGGTGCTGCAGTGGGTGATACTGGAAGAGAAAGCAGCATTATTACAACAGTACGAGGAGGAAAAGAACACCCCTGAGGCTTGCTTTATTGAGGCAGCTATCCAGGAACTGAAGGTGAGGACCCCTAGTTGTGGTGGACGATAATGGTTACTTCATGACAACTGTTTTTAATGGAGGCCAAGTACCAACAGCAGGTTTGATTTTGGGGGGATGGGCGAGTGAGATGAGAATCCTTTAAGCATCTAAATATAGAGATGTGTGGTGATTCAGTATCTGCAATAGTAATGAAAGAAAATAGTTAAAATCTCAAATATTCTTCCTTTGGGGCACAGAATATTGGTAAGGTAGTTTGATATTGGTGACACCTGCCAATCAAAAGCAGCAATATAAACACTGAAAGGGAATAAAAACTACATGCACCCCAATCACTGTTACTGACCAAACTCTGCCACCTGGAATACCACCAGCCTCTGAATAGTGTCTTAACTGTAGAGGTAGTTGTGGAAGCTTACCATTGGTGAAGCCAGGCTCTCCTTGTGCCAGGAGTAGCTAATTATTGGGATAATGATTCTTTAACCAAACCTGCAGGCAATTGCTTGTTTCAAAGCCAGTATGTGGCAGATGGCCTGCAGAGGTTCTTTCTAAGTAAGCTGGTGTCTCCCTCTATTATAGAAGTGGCCACTGGGTGAGAGAGAGTCTTGATCTGTGGCAGTCTGAGACACAAGGGGAGGGGATACTGATGTTTATCATGTCTCCTGGAATAAATAAATACACTGAAACGTGTTCTTTTTGGGGTGGCCTGTAGCATCGAGAGAGGGCTCTAACTTCACTGGACCAGAGTAGTGATAGTGATGTCGCAGGAGCTACAGCAGCTGTAGAAGAATTGGTCCTGATGGAGCCCTCTGTGGCCATGGAGCCTGCAGCTTCCCAGGAGAGAGAGGTGGGTTTTTTGGTCCCCTTTTCTCCCCCAAGACAAGCACAGTTAGGATCTAACTCCACCTCATCACTCTAGTGTAAGGTGAGCAGGCACTGAGGATATCTATCCTTCACAGAGCATTTGTGTACCAGAGATTATAGTTCTTCTTCTGAATGGGATGATGTGAGCTGGATACTGACTCTACACTGTTTGTGCTATAACAGTGTGTTCTGGAATATCTTTCTGCATTTGATGAAAAGATGGTGGAAGCCTGCTCTGATTCTAGAAGCTCCTTTCCTCTTCCCCTGGAAGCAGAAGAGGAGGAGGTACCTGAGGTGGACACTGAGGTGGTACCAGATGTGTGTGCTACAAAAGAAACTAGTCCATCAGAAAGTAACTACCAGGAATCTAAAGTTACAGCCAACAGTGGACGTTTGAGCAGCAGCTCTCCTTTTTACTATTTCTACCAAGGTTAGTGGAATGGAGTCTGTTTCTGGAGGGAGAGGTAAATGTTGACCAAAAAAAAGTGCCCCGGAGGAGGCATTTGTAGCTTGTTAATTAACCTCTATGAAACAGAACTTCACAGAAGAAAGTCTAACATTTCTTACCATTAATGTTTGACACTTTGTGGGGAGATGGGTGGCTTTGAGAAATCAGTAGTTCCAGGGGAGTTAAGGGTGAGTGGGAAGTAGAGAAGTGACAAGTGAATTTCTTCCTTTGTAGCGGAGGATGGACAGTGTATGTATCTTCACCCTGTGAATGTTCGCTGTCTTGTTCATGAGTATGGCAGCCTGGAGAACAGTCCAGAGAAGCTCATTGCAGCTGTGGTGGAGATAACTGGCTACTCTATGACAGAGGTAATTGCTGTAGCTTTCCCTTGTGTTATCAGTCATGGCCCTTTTTCTTAGGGAGGGCAGTTGAGAGCTGATGGTGGGTAAGATACTATTAGGAAAGGGTTGTCAAGTGGTTGTCAAGCACTTTCCAATACTTGCCGAAGCACTTTTTTTCCCCCAGGCTGGGGGTAGGATTAGGATCCTCTTCAGGCACCTTTGGAAGCAGCAATGTCTAATATCAATTCCCCTGAATTGACTGGTTTCGTTGGTGTTGCTTTTGTTTCCTCTTCCTGAGAACAGATGAATGGGGAGTACTTGGCATAACCATTTCCAAGACAATTTCCTAGAATTTCAAGTGTTTAGTGGGTGAGAGTAATGTCACCTCCTAAAAAGCAGATGACATAGATGGTTGCGAAGGGAAAGACTTGCAAGTTCTGCTGCAACAAGATATCAGATCTTTTCTCCTTTCAGGATATGCGACAGCGCCATCGTTACCTTTGTCACTTGCCTCTCACTTGCGAGTTCAGCATCTGTGAACTGGCTCTGAAGCCACCTGTGATATCAAAGGAGACCCTTGAGACATTTTCTGGTTAGTACTTTCGTTCGTTTTCCCAGTATGGGTGATGCCCTGTAACCATAAAGAGTTTGGAAGAAGGGATGTCTGTTTCTGTGGCTGTGGGAGGACAAATAGATAACAGGAATATAAAAGGCTCGCTTGCTGCTCAGTCAAACTAGTTCATGATTATCCTAGCTAGAACTAGGAATTGCCCTGCTGAGGTTAAGGAAATCCTGACTTGTCTGCAACAAGTGAGGTTTTTATTTGTGTGGATTAGACAAATGGTTTGGGAGAGAAGAGTATGGACTGGGGTGGGACACTGCACTAACTGGCTTACGGGTAAGTTAATGATCAACTAGTAATAGTGCTCCAAAACTGGAAAAAGCATTACCAAGTATTAGCTTTTACGTGGTTTCCTATTATTTGTGTGACACTTAGATGACATTGAAAAGAGGAAACGCCTGCGGCAGAAAAAAGCTCGTGATGAGCGGCGTCGGGAACGCAGAATTGAGATGGAGGAGAATAAGAAGCAGGGCAAGTGTAAGTCTTGCTTACCCACAACTGGTGGGTTTCTACATCTCTTCAAATCCTCGGAAGGCGTGAGGTTTGCAGATTAGGGGTTAATACATTGGGGTGAAGATTGGGGGGCCTGCCATGATAGATTAGGTATTCATTTGTAACCTTGCCATAGACTGGGCTTGCTGTAGCACTCTAGCACCCTTTCCTTATACGGTGAGATCATAAGTTGTGCTAGCTGGGTCAAATAAGTGTTTAACAGAAACTGCACAACTAACATTGAAGCTGAAGAACATGGTGGCGGGCTTGCCATGGAAAGGATATACTGTCTTAATGTAACTCCCAGGATTCTGTCTCTAAATCTAAACTAATCCCTTCAGCTGGAAAGGTGAAGGAGAAGCAAACATCTGCATAGGGATTACCTCTACTCAGCAGCAAGGCTTCTATTTGGTTTTTTCCTCAAGGTGGCAGTATTGTTACATTCCCTTCAAGGAAGAGACTACTCCCAAAGCCCTTGAAACAACTCAGCACTTGCACACCTGTGACCAATTACTCCATATTAAGCAATGTTCTTATTAAAACCTTTTTCTGGCTTTCTCTCTAGATCCTGAGGTCCACATTGCTTTAGAAAACCTGCAGCAGTTTCCTGCCTTCAGTGCTTGCTCAGGAGAACTCATCAGCAGTGATAACCAGAGCTGCTCTTTGTCCCTTCTTGGCAGAAGCTCTGTCTCTCTCACAGGTGAACAGTTGGAAGAATGCATAGATTGATGCAGTCCCTCCCTCAGGCTTTGACTCAGAACACAAAGCTAGACTTTCATTGCTGGCCACAGAACCCTTGGGTATTAGTGTGAAATCCAAAAGTTCAACACCCAGAAATAGGACTAAAGTATAGATCTTCATAAGTGTTGTTGCCTATCTTCCATTATGTCTTGTCTATATCCTGGGTCTGAGTGGTGGCTGCAATGCAATGCTTACAAGAAGCCTTATATTGTAGGAAAAGGAATAGCTGCCTCCAAGAAATGGACCCCCACTCCCAAGGGGAGCTGGGAAGGTTTGTAAGTAACTGTACAATTCTGCCTTGGGTGAACCACCATTTATTTTTCTTGTGTACTGTAACCCGAACCATGCTACCCTTAACACTGAATATAGGATATGTTTTCCCATGTTAGTCCCAAGAAGGATCAAGTCAATGACTCCACCACCTTAGGTGTATCTCACCTTGGGGTCTCCTTTCCAGCATTCAGAGACAGTTCTTGGTCACTTGCTCTCTAGTAAGTGTCCCTGTACAAAAACATCTTGGGACAATCTGTATAAGAGGCTAAATAGCAGAGGGGGAAACTGAAATATCTATAAGATATATTGAGATGAAAGCTGAAAATTAGGGACTATTATAATGCATTGTTTGACTTGGCTGGCACCAGCTTCTTTTTCGTCCATTGCACAAATGTGGGATTTTGCTCATGTAATTAGCTTTCCTGTTAACTGACTGAATCTTGTCTCTGCAGAGTCTGTCTCAACTCCATTGTCAACTGCTGTCAGCCTGGCTAGCCCATCACTCTGTATCGGAAGCCTGGAAGAAGAGTCTCCCTTACCCTCCTTTGCCCAGGTAAATCCCCTTCCCTTAAAGTTGCATATGCAACAGAACGCCCAGCTGACTATCCTACTTGCTGTTTCCTCACTAGTCTGAAATTTTTAAGACGTCCAAGTACAGTCCTAGTGGCTGCTAAGATGGGATGGTCCCTCTGCTCTTCAGTTAATCAGTGATAATATTTAGCAAAAGACCCATAATACTAGGCAACGTCCTGTTTTCTGGCTTGAAAGTTTTATTGTACAAACGGCCTGGATTTCCGTAACTTCTGGGGGTGTGGGAGGGGATGCTGGCTGATAGGCCTTGGTCTGCTTTCTTATGTATGCTTTTTTCCCCTCCCTTGGTAGATGTTGAGAGTTGGAAAAGCAAAGCCAGAAACGTGGCCCAAAGCTGCCTCAAACTCAAGAGGTAAGGAAACCCTACCTTCAGTGATTATCTTGCAAAATTTCAGGTGTAATGGCTCCTGAATAAAAGTGCTCTTGTACAACCTCAGCAACACAACCTTTCCATCATCTGTGGCCTTTCTAGAAATCTTCTTTCTTCCAGATCAGAATACCCTGGCACCTCTTGTTCCAGTGGATAGTGATGGAGAGAGTGACAACTCTGACCGTATGCCTGTGCCCAGCTTCCAGAATTCCTTTAGCCAAGCTATTGAGGCAGCCTTCCTGAAGTTGGACAAACCGTCCACATCTGACCCCCTCTCTGGTAAGAACAAAGCAGTCTGTTACCTAAAGTCTAACGTGCAGAGCTCCCTGGCAGTGCGGGGAGTCCTTCCCAGTGTACAGGGGCCATAAAAGCCCCATCACTGGCTGGGCAAGTTTCCCCCCAGTGCTGGCACTGTATAAGGCTTATATGAGGTCCTATGTAAGTCCAGGTGTAGTAGCGTATTATGTTGGGGATGGAACTGTAACATCCAATACTAGAAACCTTCTGAACAGTTCTAGGTTGTGGAGCTGCTCAGAGGCCACCTTAACACACAGCTGCAGTGAGTTGCACCAGCCTCCAACAAGTCCAGAATCTCATAGGCACAGAAGTGGCTTAAAACCACCTTTGCCCTCTCTCTCCCTGGACTGCACCTGACTTGGACCTTAGAGGCACAGCATGCAAATGTCTCTTGGGTTGTCATCATGCACCAGCTTCTGCTGGCTTTTCCAGCTCACCTCAATTCTTCTTTTTTGTGCCTCCGGCACTACAGTGATGAATTCTGCAGCCAATTGTAGTCATATACTAAACTAATTCATATCTAGACACTTTAATTTAAATGAATGGGCATTGATTGATACACTAGTCCTTGTTCTTATGCTCAGTTTCATGCTTCCATGAAAGTTGCAATGTATTGTAGACTCCATATTGATGACAGATAACTGTTGTAGAACTGTTTCTAGCAGTGGGAAGGAGATGTACTTATTATTTCTAATCTTTATGAATGGGGTTCAAGTGACCCCTTCTTTAGAGGCAAGCTACTCCTATCCTTGCTACCCAATATCTGCCTGCATGCAGCAGTGTGATGGATAAGTATGTTAGTTCAGAGCTACTAAAATGACAGCAATAACAGCTCATACTGCTTGACTATTTAAAACTCTAGAGACCCAGAAAACAACCCATCAGACTGCATGTGTTTCACCTTTGGACAGCTTCCTCTGTAGCCGCCATAAGGGCTAGTACTGTAGTTTTTAAAAAGTCCTAAAATTCTATAGCCTTGGGTGGGAAAAATTCCTCAGCAATAGAAAACAAAGTCCTAGGTACCTACATTGAAACTAACCCTCTTCCTCAGCCTATTAACCATGACATGGGAAGATCACTGTAGCTGGGGGAGAAATATGGCTTAGTCTAAGCCAAAAAAATTTTTATACATGTTTTTTCTTTACAGAGGAAAAGGGAAGCAAGAAAAGGAAGAAACAGAAGCAGAAGCTGCTATTTAGCACCTCAGTTGTCCACACAAAGTGATGCTGCTGTCCAAGAAAGTTGTCTCCTGGTTTTCATTTGCTTTTTGTCTTGCTGCTATAGTTTAAGCTTGAACAGACTAAATCCATGTTTCTAGGCCTGAGGGGGGAACCATAGATATCCACTATTTTTTTTTTCCCAGCACCTTCAATTGTTTGATACAAAATCAAAGTATTGAGAGAAACTGGAACCTGGCAACCGTTAGCCAAGGTTTCCAGTCTGTGCCAAGTTGGCTCTTTTGGCCCATCAGCAGTTTGAATGTGTTTTACTGCTGTCTGTGGCACTACCCGTTTTTTGTGGTATGGTGTCACTCAAAAGGCAGAGAAGCTCTACTCTTGCTATGAGTGTGTGTGTATATATATAGTGAGGAGACAGTACACAAAATCTAGCAGTAGGTGCAGTTAGCTGTAAAGCAAAATCCTTTTTCTTAGCAAGTGCAGTTGCTCCCACTGGAAACAGGCAATACTGAAGAGGTTCTTGTTTCTAGATCATAGCAGGAAGGAGGGTTCTTACTTTTTAAAATGACAGGAATAGCAGTTACTAACTCTTTCTGGTGCCTAAGGATTAGATCTAGAGTGGGAATAAAGTAGATCCTAATTACCAGACTCAAATTACAATACATACAGGACTCTCTGCATTTCAGAATGAATGTCAGGGAATGACTGTTTTATTGTATTATAAAGCAGCTATGTTACTGTGTTAACATGGATGTAGTAATAAGACTGATATTTTAGCCAGCATAGGTTAAAGAGAATCTTTGCCTCCATGATCTGGAGCAAACATTCCACTCTAGAGTCTAAAACTATATGCTGGGTGGATTTTTTGAGATCAGATGAATAAGTGATATCTAAAATCTGCAGAATTATTAACCCCACAGCAAGGAGCCAAGCAGTCCGGTCCTGGGGGGAACAGGGGCCTCATTCTGTTTTGTGCAGGGATGCAAGTTGGATTGTACTAGGCTCATCTTACTATAAACCTTTTTCTCTCCCCCCACCCCCCTTTTTATTGGAGCAGTCTCATTCTGCACTGCCTGTGGTTTAATTTGAAGCTAATGCATTAATTGGTGTGGATTTTCATTAAATAAAATGAACAGGAGGTGTAATGTACCAGCAAAGGCAAACAGTTGCAATAAATGATATGCACAATTGGAATTATAGTGTGGGGGGAAGGGCAGGAGTCCTTCCTCTACTGTACTCTACCCCATCTATTAAGGCTTGATTGGAAAGGTTTAACTTCTGCAGTTTAAGCTGAACAGCCACTACCTGAAAAAGAAGATCCTTCCCCTGGCTCCCTTTACCAACTGCCTGTAAAGGGAAAGAACAAAACTGTGCCCTTTAGCTTGCAGGTCCTCTTTATAGAACAGCAGCTTTAAGTTGCTTAACTATCATGAATACCAGCATGTCCTACCTTTTTTTCATGTGGCTATGCTGAAGGATTTACTATGCAGTGAGCTTTCTTGCCCTACAAAAAGGGGAAGATATTGGATTAATATGCTAGAGAGGACGTCTGGCACCTTATCAAGAGTCTTTAGAATTACATCTTGCCATGTTAGTTCTTCCTTGGTATCACAATATCCCTTTGCCAGCCTTTTATTCTAACATAAGAATGGCCATACTAGGTCAGACCAAAAGCCCATTTCATCCCCCTATCCTATCTTCTTACAGTAGCCAATGTGACATGCCCTCAGAGGGCATGAGCAGAACAGGTAATCAAGTGATCCATCCCCTATTGCCCATTCCCAGCTTTTTGCGAACAGATGCTAGGGCTATCATCCCTGCCCATCTTAGCTAACAGCCATTGGTGGACATACATTCATGGAGGATATCTAATTTTTTTAACCCTGTTATAGGCTTGGCCTTCACAACATCCTCTGGCAAAGAGTTCCACAGGTTGACTAGGTGTTATGTGCAGAAATACTTGAAATTAATAGGTAGCAGTTTTTTAAAAAACATTTTAGTAGCCCCCTAGTTCCTTTTAGAGTGTAAATTACACTCCCTTATTAGTGTATCTACATCAATCATTATTTTACAGGCCTCTGTCATCTCTTTCCTAAGCTGAAAAGTCCCCCTGTTGTTAATCTCTTCTCATATAGAAGCTGTTCCATACCTCCAATAACTTTGTTGCCCTTTTCTAAACCTTTTCCAATGCCTTTTTTTTTTTTGAGATGGGACTAAAAGTAAACTTCCCTATAAATCTTTCAGGCCTTCTTAAAGCAGCCACTGTCCAACCTACCCCTTCCTTTGCAATCCATTTTATTTAACACAAAGTAGGTACTCCATCTGACATAGGGTAGACTGCTTTGTTTACACCAGGACTCAACTGAAAACATCCCACTACTTGCTCCTGCAGCCAAGAGCAACTTCAATAGTCAGGTTGCATGGAGTAGTTTTGGTTTAGAGAAGGTGCTGGCAGCTCCCCAAAGCCTTGTCTATACCTCTTCTATGTGAGGAGCTGAATTAGTTCAATGATGGGAAAACTTTGGGGGAAAAAAATCAGTATAAAACTTTACACCAACTCCTATGAATATCTTGAGCTTGATTTGTAATGCCTGCTACACTGGCTGTTCTACAGTCTAAACTTTACTAATGTTATGATTCCACAGATACTTTGGGGGGGGAGGGAGAACACTTTTGGGAGGGGGCCCTCACATTCTTCTACCAGCAATGGGGCACCTTTCCTCCCTAGTGTGAATTAATACACTATGAGCACACTTCAATCAAAACCCAGAGGTAGATATTAGTGTTTTGCTGAGGGTAGTAGAGTAGTTATTCAAACTGCGTCTTTGACAGTTAGAAACACAGACTACACAAGCAGGGCACTATATTTAACCATCCTCAAAGATGGCATATTAAGTCAGTTTCATCTCTTCTGCTATAGAAAAGCAAGCATGATCCAGTATTAGGATATGATTCCCCTAGCTGGGTGTAGTTGGAGGTTAACTTAGAGAAGGCCTTGGACCTGTTTTAAAAAAAACAAACAAACCTGCTCTATCCTTCAAATAAATCCTTTTGATAAGAGCTTGCTTATGCCTCCCTTGCCATTAAAAATCCAGCCACTCCCTTTTCCCCCTCTTGGCTTGAAGAGATTCAGACTTTCTGCTTAAACAGAGTAACTGAAGAGTGCTGTAGTTGAGTTTAAGACTGCTGCACAGTGATTTTACAATAAAGCAACATTTTACCCTTTGCTTTATTTCCAAAAAATCAAATATGTTTAAAAGAGTGGGGAACAAGATGCCTTGATCCTTATCTGCTCAGCTTAGGGTAAAAAGCCCAGGATCTCTTTTAACTGCAAGTTATCTGCTTGTCTCTCAGGAGGCACCGCACTAGTTTTTAGGTTTATGTTCAGTCAGTCTCTGCAGTGTCATCTTCTTCATCCCCACTTTGAGACTGCTCCTCCTCTACTTCTTTAAGGCAACAGCTTAACAGTGACTTCTGGATGGACTGTCTTTCCTCTGCAATAATGAGGGTTAGGCACACAGTGAAAAATGTCACTATTCAACATGCCTTCACATATAGGGAAGTACAAGTATTTCACTTAACTATACTGACCAACTGAGGAGCCCAGCTCTAACAAATAACCCCACTGACAGGAGCGAAATGAAACAAATGCATCATACAAAGTCTATGTGTAACAGGGTCCCTTTTAGAAAGTATGAGTGGAGCAGCTGCTTACCTTCACTGGTGCAGTTGTGCAATAATAGCAGCAGCTGTTTCCTATTGTACTGAACAAGGAACTTCTGACATGTTCTTATTGTCCCTGTTGGAGAAACAAGTGCACCCGTTCTGTATGTTAGCAGAGGGCTGATGTAACAGAGCAGGGCAAGATTCCATTTTAATGCTGCTATGCTATATTCTTCCTACTCATGCAGGAAGTAGGAATGTAGTGGATCAAACAGCAAGAACATCACAGGCTATAATATTAATCAGCTACTGCAATAGTGCTGAATAACAAGGAAAAAACTCTTGCTATCCCTCCAGCCTTCCCTCCCTGTTTGAAACTTCTTGACAGAGACTCAGTTGCTACTTTGCTCCACTTGAGATTTGATCATAACAGCTCCCTGATGGCAGATTACCAAAGTGTGAGGGGGTGGCCTGCTCTTTGCTGTAAGTAGTGAAGCTGGGAGAAGAAAGTTACACCTGCAAAGTAGGAGGGCTTTTGCTTTTAAAGCAGTATCAGTATCAAGAAGAATAGATGAGTGATTAACTCAGCATAATGGAAAAAACAGCAGATCTTGTAGAGTCCATAGCAGAATGAATAATGTCTTAGCTTTTAGATGACCTATTGAAAGCCATTAATAGTGAGTTTACACTAGTCTCAGTGAGGCATTACATGGGCTTCATCTGTCATATAACTGGAAAAATATTAAATAACTTAGGGCTCTTCCCTCCTAATCATTACAAGAGTAATAAATTCAAGATCTCAAGTTCTGAGATGTTGCTGCACTAGGAGGAATTAGTAAGACATAACACAGGCCACGAAAGAAAAGCTACTGAAAACCTTACCTCCAACATGTAGTGTGTTGAAGAAACAGGAATAACGCTGGTTCCTGTTCTCTAAGTAAGTGATAAAGGGAAGAGCTGACCATAGGAGCCTGTAGAAGTCCTTTCGGCAACGCAAGAGAACTATGCCTGTATAGGCATTGAGATATTTCACTGGGTACACAAAACAGCTCATTAGAACAGTTGATCTTCCATCGTACACTTGAATATTAGATCGTATTTCAGAAATTCTGGTTTACGGAACCTGAGGTTCCAAGTAGCTTATAGTGAAGCAAAACCTCATGTTTTCCAGAACTAATTCTACATATTTGCTGGCTATGCAGCCACAGAATGAAACGCTGTACACTACACATAGCGAGAATTTATGCTGATTTTTCCTAAACCTCATTACTTGGCAGCCACTCACCTCCAGTCAGGAGGATGGGTACAACAACTGGACTGCAGGGGATCCTAGAATGGAAAAACTGCCACGTGCAAAGGGATTGCACTTCAATCTCTTAAACTGGGGAGCGGAGGGGCGGGGGTGCTGTAAGATTAATCCTTGAGGGGGGCTATTTAGGGAACTCGGGGTTTTAAAAACAAAACAAAACGGGGGATTGGTCCAGCTTCGAGCAGGGGGTTGGACTAGATGACCTCGTGAGGTCGCTTCCAACCCTGCTATTCTATGATTCTAAGCCCCGGGCAGTGCTCTGGGAACTGAGGGCCGAAAGACCCATTCCGGATTGGTCGGAGACCCTGGTTAGCATAAGGCTGTCCAGAAATGACACACATTTGTTGGTGATTTTTCAAGACTCATTCACTCCTTGTAACACTGAAACAAACAGCCCGCGCCCTACGTCCAGTGATAGATGGGCAACCCCCGACCCCGTCTCTGATGTGCGCGTAGTACTCCGAGAAACGGTGTCCGGCCCCGCCTGTGGGCCTAGCCCGAGGGTCAGCACCGCGGAGGCGGGGGCGGGGGCAGGGGGAGACCTGTGAAGGCGATGGAGCAGCAGGCCAGCCCGTAGTCCCCGTGGGTCCGGGCAACGGCATCCTTCGCCGCAGCGCCCACCGCCCGCTCGTCGATGCACTGCCGGCAGCGGGGGTCTTCGGAGACGATCTCACACAGCAGGTACCTACAACGCAAGGCAGCGCGTTAAGGGGGGAGAGGGGAGTGACCGCGCGAGCGGAGACTGCACCCTCACCTGTGCTTGAACCGCACCATCTCTTCCTTGTCCTCCCGCCGGGCTCCCAGGGACGCCGAACCAGACAGACACTCAGCTCAGCCAATGGGAGCGTCGTCTCTGGGCACTACAGCCAATCGACATTCGGCAAGGGCGGAAGCGGAGGGGCAAGAAACATCGCGAGGGAGCGTCGCGGGCGCGCATATTACGTTCTCGTGCGCAAGGCTCCGAGTGGCGCGAGCGGCTCTCGGCAGCTGATGTTTGCTCTCTTCCCGCGGCCGGCACGCGGCTGGCTGGTCGCGCAGGGACACTCATCGGCGGATAACCGCCCCTCCCCCTAATCACCGCGGGTTCCCTGCGGCTGCCCGGGCAGGGCCTCGTAGCGCAGCCCGGCCTTCACGCTCCCGCCCAAGGACCCATCTCCAGCGTTAGCCCCGCGCGGTGTCAGCAGAGCATCGCGCAGCGCCCCTCGCCTCCCAGGTCCTCCCATCTGCCCCGCCTCTTCCGGCCAGTGCGAGCTGGGGCAAGGCGGGCTGGTTGGCGGGTTTGACTGAGGTTCCGTCAGACCCCTGGCCCTGCCCCTGGCCCCTCTGTCCTCATCTTCCCCCCCCCGGTCTTGTTTCTGTTGCAGTCACTTTTTGGAGGCGCTTTGCCAAGCAATGACCCCTGCTCTGCCCCCAGTCACAGGCCCTCCTCCATGGTGAGAGGCTTACATCTGCTCTAGGTCCCCTCCAAGGATATAGCGCTCTCAGCTGGCCCATGGATCCCTACACAACCACTGTTGCCCATTCACCTTCTGAAAGACTCTTGCCATGTCTCATGTATGTGAGGGGGTGAGTGGAATCCCCCTATCCCAGTGAAGCCAGGGGGTGGGGCGAGAAGACCTTGGTTGAAAAATGAAGTAGAGAAGAGCAAGGGGGAGTAAGCGCACAAGGGTGTGAAAGATGGTGATGGGAAGACAGAGAGGGGAGAAGGGAAGACTGAAGAGAGAGAGGACAAATCAGTAAGGAAAAATACTGTGAAGAAAAAGACATGGAAATGGAGAGAAGCATACATGTAGAGGAAACACTTGGCTTGCAAAAGCTCAAAGAAAACATCAGGATAAATGAAGAAAAAGTTGAGAAGCAGGAAGGAAAGATTGAGCAAGCCCTTTAGCAAGTAAGTTCTTTCCTCTGGAGAAGTTAGTTTCATTTTCAGTAAGTGATTTCATGGTGACTTGTCTAATTCTAGTGCAAAAACTAAAAGTTGAAAATGTTTCAGGTTTTGGATGGGGAAGGGTTGGCCCCCACTGTCCTTAGATCTGATCCCACCCTTGGATTGGCATGGATTTCTCACCCTATCCACTTATTTTCTGATAAAGGTGCAAGTTAAGGCAGCCCTCAGCTCTTTTCTTGGTAATGGAGTTTGGGCAGCCACTGGAGGTCAAAAACACATGGTCTCCTAGTAGGAACTGTTCCTTGGAAACTTAGGATTTTTGTGCTCTCACTCTGGGAAACTACAGAGATTTATGTAAATCAAGTTTCCCTAATCGCAGTTTGTCCAACATGTAAGTAAAATTCCAAATCCGTGGGAGGTGGTTAGTGAAAGGATTTCTAAAAGAGAAGCCTGTCCAGAAGCCTGGTGCTTGGAGCAGTTTGGATTTGAGGGGGGGTGAATCTTCTATGTCGCTGTATGATGGGAACCTCATGCTCCGTTTGGCCATAGTGCTGACTCCAGTTTGGGTTGAAGATAGTGAAAAGCCAAAGAGATCTCAAATGAAGACATGTCCAAGTCCTTGAAACCGAACCCAGTGTCAGGGAAAGAGGGTCAGTGTGAGTTCCATTGTGGTGTGTGAAGTGGATGGGGACAGGCAGTGGGCACCGTGGCAACCAATGCAGTATGGGTGGTACAGGGCAGGGAGCTTGAGTTCCAAGTCACAGGCATGTATGGGTGGCATAGGGTAAGGAGGTCAGTGGCCCCAGGCAATAGGCACTGGGTATAAATGGTCTTGGGCAGGGAACTCTGTAACCTTGAGTGATTGGACTGGGCATGGATTGCATTGGGTGGGTTCCTCTGTGGCTCCAGGAAATGGCCACAGTGTGAATGGCACTAAGTGGGGGTTCTACAGTCCTGAGTGATAATCGGTGAGTGGGGCATTCCATTGCATTGAGCAATGGGTGGATGTGGATGGTATTGGACAGAAAATTCCGTGGCTCCATTGATGGGTGAAGTGTGGTTGGCTTCTCTGTGGCTTTCCTTTGTTTTGCACTGTTTTGTATTAAACCCACTAAAGGATACATTATTCAAAGGAGATTGAGGGGTACCATGCTTTTACTGCAGGAGCCAGGCATTGCTCTGGCACTGTCACCAATTTGCTGATGCAGAGGAGGAGACATTGTCAGTGCAGGTTATCCTGGTAAAGAACAAACAGAGACGTGCCATCTGGTTGCAATTCCTGTTGAGTGACAGGGAGGGTTTGGCTTTGAAGGGATCCCAGCCAGCTCCCCAACTTATATTGTTTTGCGCCTGTAGAGCTGCCAAGCTCCAACTCAAGATTCTGCCTGTTACACTTCCCACAATCCAATTGCCCTTTGAATTTAACAGAAAGAGAACAAGAACATAAAGTAACAGCAAGACACTCCAGTGAGCAAGAGGGTCCTTTATTCATAAACTACATCCAGCCCCACTCCATTTTCACATTCTACCTGCAACCAACTCCATTTCTAACTGCTGCCAACACCTTAATCCCTCCTGTTCTCTCCCTGTGGCACATAATAGTTTGTCTTCTGAGAGCTGTAATACTTTCATCTAATTCTGGTTGTTGGGCTTGATGTGGGAATGGCTAGGTGGTGTTTAGTGGCCTGTCGTATATACAGGCGGTTGGCCTAGATCAGTGGCTCTCAATGTTTCCTGATTACTGTACCCCTTTCAGAAGTTTTATTCGTCTTGCATACCCCCAAGTTTCACCTGACTTAAAAACTACTTGCTTACAAAATCAGACATACAAATACAAAAGTCACAGCACACTATTACTGACAAATTGCTTGTTTTCTCATTTTTACCATATAATTATAAAATAAATCAATTGAAACATAAATATTATACTTATACTTCAGTGTATAGTATATAGAGCAGTATAAACAAGCAATTGTCTGTATGAAATTGTAGTTTGTACTGACTATGCTAGTGCTTTTTATGTAGCCTGTATTAAAACTAGGCAAATATCTAGATGAGTTGATGTACCCCCTGGGAGACCTCTGTGTACCCCCAGGGGTACACGTACCCTCTGTTGAGAACCACTGGCATAGATGATATGGCGGTCCCTTCTGCCCTTAAGCTCTGTGTCTAGTCTTTGAAACTCAGATACACAAGACGTTTCAGTCCTAGATTTCAGTCTCTGGTTTGACAGTCAACGGCAGCAGTGGCAGCACATCTGGTAATACATTAAAATAATTCCCATTTCTCTCCTGTTTCCTCTGCTCTCCTGGCTGCCTGCTGTGAATCCTGGTGGCTTCATATAAGAGAAGCTTACTGCTTCCTTCTGAGAGAGACAATTGGCTGAGCAAGTAGAGTGGGAAGAAGGCAGTGTCCTGTGGCTTCTATTTCCCTGTCTGCTTGGGCATGTGGAGAACCTCATTTACACTTCAAAATCTGTTTGTCTGTGCTTGTGCTGCTGATCTGCAGACACAAAAAGATGCTTCTCTGCCATTCACCCCCTCTTCACTAAGTCCAGATTGGGCTGGACAAAGCCTGGAAGTTTCATTAAAGACTGAGGAGTAAGATGGCTCCACAGGACATCACACATGAGTCACCTTCACCCTCGTCTTGCCCTCCCCTGTATGCAGCCTTTGGGCCTCTGTCCTTTTGCTGCCATCATCAAACACTCTCTTAATGATTAATGCAAACATAACTAGTTTGAGTTGGTGCTGAAGGCAGTGAATGATGGATCCTGCAAGCTTTATCCTGTCACCTGTTAAAGCTAATGGGAGTGTGTCACAGTTCCCATGTTAACTGTGCCTCTGACCCCATTGTGGCCCTCTTGAGGGCACTGCACTTAGGTCTCAGGCCTCCAGCTGTCACCTTTCTCTAGGTGGGATCCTGCAATCGTTTTCCTCCAGACCAGGGACTTAGGCTTCAAACTCCTGTAATTCACCATGATCACCTCAGCCAATCTGATTTCATCCCAGCACCTGCAGTTTTACTCTTTCAGGGACAATAATAGGGTTTATTCAGTGGCCAGCCAGCTCTTGTGAAGCAAAGTACTATTTATTCAGAACAAAAGAATTTAAGAGAAAACCGACCATAAAAACAGTAATCAGCATCTTTTGCTTACCAGATGGTCATCCATCTCACACATGGAGACTCTGGTAGGGCTGATGTACTCTGACTTTCTCACAGGTCTTGCCTCTGTTGGTCACAGATCATTGCCTGAGCAAGCCCTCCACAGGGCCAGATGCTGTGGAGAACATTTTGTTATGAATAGAAGGGGATTTCCACGCCAGTACATCCATGGTTGGATCTTTCCACTTCCAGTCCAGTGCTGGCTGTGATATGGGGAGACCCAGAGCCAGTGACACAGAATATCAGTGCTGTCTCCAACACGCTTTGTGGAACATGCCTGTAGTTGTGTACTAACTGGTGTATGTGCTTAGCACTGTCCCTGCTGGATGGAATGTTAGACTGTGTGTTCTTTTGAAAGCCCACAGGATAAAAATCATATTACTAGCAGCTATTGGAGATTCTCCTTAGAGAAGGCATAGAGGCCTGTGAATTTTGGGACTCTGGGTCCTGGTTTGTCTCTCTCTTTGTCCAACCAGGTGAAAACAGACACAGAAATCCAAGTGTCAGAGCTCCTCTTTCTTGCTGCACTAATGTAGTGGTTCTCAGTCTGACTCTGGTCCCTGACAGACCACCTGAGAAAGCAGGAAATGTGCTTGGGAGGTGGTGAAGACTTGGTATTGGGAGAGCAATGAGGAGGCTGAAAGAGAAGGTGTGGAATGGGAGACCAGGTAGAGTATTTAGGTATGAACGATTGGGAGGGTAGAGCATTGGGGGCGGGGGGGGGGAGGAGGAGCTGATTGGGCTGGCATGTGATTCATGGGATGGACTCCCTCTCGCAGAGGGTCCTTGGAATGAAATCATGTGGAACTATTGGCATGCTGTATGGGAAGGATTTAGAGGAAAGTGGGAGCTCATTGTTAATTCAGTGTGGAAACATCTCCGTTAATTAACTGAATTCTAGACAGAGAGAACAGGATAAACCCAATGGAAATTCTGTCTTGGACGATAAACTCTTGCCCTCTGAAATGGATGCCAACTCCACTGATCTGGTTTTTCTTTCTTCACTCCTCTCCCCTCCACCTGGGATCACATGTTTTTCCTCCAAGCTTCTATGGCAGTTACAGATTGTGATGTGAATAGCTTTATGGGGAGCATGGACTCTAATATGGGTTTGTTGAGAGCCCTTCATCTTTGCCCTCTACAGGTGATGGGACTGATGAGAGGGTGTCATCTTGCCCTGACAATGTCATGGATCGAGTCTGCTTCCCTCGTGAGATGGAATGTATTGAGCAGGTCTCTGCTGCATTACCTTGTGTTTCAGTATCAAGATGATTTCACCTAGTCTTCCCATCCCCTGGGCTCTCAGGGAAATTAATTGTGTCTGCAACTCATCCCACTTATAGATGCAGTGAGCTCCCAGGTGATATTGATCTGTCCTCTCCACTTTTAGGTCTCACCAAGGCCTCTGGTGTTATCAACCAGGTTCCTGCTCTAGATACACACCAAGACTCATGTGTTTCCTGCCTATAGACTGGGGTCCTGAGTTATCATCCTGAGGTGCCTCTCCCCGCATGCAGAAAGTCTCAAATTACATCTGCTTGCTCATACAGTCCCAGGTGGAACCCTGTGCCCAGCCTTCTGACTGTAATGTGCAGACACAGGTTGCTTGCACATATACCCCCCTCATTCCCTTTACTTTCTGCAGAGACACAGCTGAGTCTCTGACAAACTGGGCCACGTGAGTGTGTTCTGCCCTGTAATCCAATAGGACATGTGCACTGTGCATGCTCAGGGCTTGGCCCTGTGCACAGCTAAGGCTTCTGTTTTCAGTCCAGGAGGCTGATTAGGAGAGACACAGAAAGCAAAGGAGAAACAGTGTTTAGAGAGAATCCTGTCCCACTTCATTTCCTGCAGAATGTTGCTTGTGCTTCACTGTTGCTGACGTGGTAGAGATACACAGAGCAGCCCTGAGCCATCCCTGTTCCATCTGCAATTAATGCTCATGTTAGAACATGCTTCCTGACTCTGGCCAGGCTTGACAGGGACTTGTCTTGCTTGGAAGAGGGGAACTCAGTGTAAGAAATCTCTGAGGGAGACTATGATAGCATGCAGTATATTCACTGCACGGCACCCTCATCAACATAACATTGCGACCAGCATCTATGATCCAAGAAAAGGTAACTGGCAGGACAACCCTGGCCTGGCTGCACTGGGCTCTGTTCTGGTGATTTCTTCATCACCTTGTAATGATTATGAAGGGACTGATAATCTCTTCATAGTTGACACCCCTTCACCCTACAGCTTTGGGTAGAAAAATTTTTGGAGGATCAAACTTTTTCTGATAATGAAATGTTGTCCTTCTATAATGCCATTTGTCTGAGAATCTCAAAACACTTTACAAGAAGTAATGAATTAGGAAGCCTCTTAACATATTTTTGTGAGGTAGATATGATCTCCATTTTGCAGGGAGGGAAACTGAGTCAGAGAAAAACTACATAACTTTCTTACAAGACTGTAGGATAGCCAGAAATAGAAGCAAGAATTCCTAACTTCCAGTTCATTTCTAACCATGAGAGAATGCTCCTTGTAGGCCTTGATGTGATGATTCCTGTGAGTATGTGAAGATGCCCAAAGCATCTGACCTCTGCTGAGCTACAAACCTCCACTGAACCTGCTGATAGGACTAAGATGGATCCTCCTGGATGTGGTATGTCTGCTGTGACAACATCTGCTCCCTTTCTTCTCAGAAACATTTACAATTGCTATATTTTCTTTATGGCTTCCAGATCCAGGACCCAGTATGACTGGGCATGTTGACCCTGAAGATAGTGTTGGTCACCACTGTTTGCTTTTCAAAGCTGAGTTCAACAAACACGCTTCACTAACTGTAAAAGCCTGAATTCATGCATCTGTGTGGATGAAGGATGGGATAAACAGCCATAAGGAGAGAGAGGCGTCTGCTGAGAAAGTGGGGGGTCAAAGATAGAGAAGTTCAGCAGGAGAGCGATTCTGGATAAAGACTAAATTGAGAGAGTTGCTGTGTCAGTGGGTAGGAGTTGCCTTGCTGCGGGAGACCTTAAGAGATGCTAGAGGAGACAAGCTGTTTTTGATTGGGGTGCCTCCTCAAAACAGAGTCACTCAGTGTTAAGGAGGGTGGGGGATGATAGTGTCCCTGCTCCGTACTGTGTATTAAGCACGTTGTAAATAGTTTGTAAAACACTTTGAGACCTTTGGATTAAAGACAGTCTATAAATATGTCTTCATCTTGGACTGTTACAGAGTAAACTGGTTAACTGGGAAAGGTCACCAGCTGCATGTCTTCAGTTGTAATCTATATACTGATTCCATCTCATCAAGAATACAGAGTGTGCAGGAAGTGGCTGATATAAATCCACATGCTCTGGGGAGTTGCAGAAACTGTGTTTCAGAGTTGCCATAACAGGTCCCAGAGTTGTTACCCATAGGTGAGCGTCAGAGCTTCTACCAGGACTGCAGTTAGATATATTCTAGCTAACATTCAATGATCTTCCCCCAAAATGTCTAAGTCTATTAGAAACATCTCAGAGTATCCTGGACCCCACTGGCCTTCCCTTTCTTATTCTGAAACTTCCTGAAATGCAGAGTGGGATGGAAGCAGGCAGAGGATGAATCTGCTTGTGGGATGGAGATCTAGCATCCTCTGTCATCCTTGACCTTTAAGCAGTTCCACTCCAGAGACAGCCAGCCAGAACACTGGTGCTCAGCAGCCTAAGCCCTCAGCCAGGCCTGCAGGAGCTGACATAATGTGCTTCACCTTTTCACTGTGTCTGTTCAGGGCCTTAAGAGGATGAGTCAACACAAACTGGCTCTGACCTTCCTGTGACTCAGTTCCATATCCGCCTATATTTAGGGACATTAAAAATGAGTCTTTATGGCATTAGCCTGGAATTTGGAAAGGTGAATAGGGGAGGCTGAAGTCTCTCTTATCTCCCCAACTTCATTCCTGGGGGGATTTCAAGAAAAGCTCATCTCCAAACAGACCCATCTGGTTCTGAGTGTGGTGTTACCAACTGCATTCATCATCTAACCTGTCATAGCTGACTTCAAGATCTATGACCTGATCCCTGGTATATAAATTACTTTTCATCTTCAAGAGTCTTTACAGAAAGTACCTAATTACTCCTCAGGCCATCCTTGTTTAGGAGGTATAGGGTTGGATTGGATTTGTATTAGGAAGAGCTGTGTGAATAAACTGCAATGAACAATTTACATAATGAATTTATACTTTTTTTCTATCTGCAAACATATCTGAGAATTAGCAACTATATTGCTATTTGAAATTACTGACAAATATCTCCAGTGGAAAAATTCCTGGTTTGAGGGTAGTTTGTGAAATACTTTCCATTCAAAGATTGCAATTTGTACTGTGTGGTCTGTTTCTATAAGTCCTGTGGTATTGTTTCTGTTCCCTGACTGGATGACTTATGTAACTAACTGAACCGGTGCAAAATGTGAAATTTACAAGATAAATTAATTTTTAATAGTATATTTTCATGAGGATTTGTGGCAGTTAAATATTCGTGGGCAGTGAATGTGAAGGGATGTGAATATGATTAAATCAAAATTCACTTTCAAGTTTGAATTAATATTTGTGAATGTTTTCTTCACTATTGGCTAATATCTATTATTCTTATCCTCATTTACAGAAGGAGAAACTGAGGTACTTAGACAGTAAGTGACTTGTTCAAGTCCCAGAAAGGGTCAGAGGCACAAAGAGGTTAAGTGAGTTAGTGACAGAGCTGGGAATATAGCACAAGGACCCAGTGAGAGGAAGAAGGCAGACCTGGAGCAGCTTTGTGATGAGAGTATCTGCTTTGTGCATCTCTCATAATACCTCCTGACCCCTATCTATGCAGCTAAAGTAATGGGTTTAAAAGTCAGGTTGTAATATAATAGTGCTCTATCCTTGTTATAATGCAGTTTGATCTTTCCTGTATAGCTAGAACTAAACCATGTAATAACCATGTCACCCAGCCATATTAGAGCTTTGTTTTTTAATATGAATCTGTTACATGCATATAACACTATTTGGTCATAATGTAAGATCAAATGATGTTAAAACATGATCTCCTAACACAGCTAGTTTGGCTCTAGACTAAGGCTACATTTACACCAGAAGCGCTGCTGTGTCTCTCTGGCACTTCTGGTGAAGATGCTCTAAGCTGACAGGAGAGAGATCTCCGATCAGATTAATTACTCCACCTCCCATGAGAGGTGGTAGCTATGTTGGGGGAGAGCTGCTCTGGATCAGTCACTCCCTTGAGTGCTGTAAATTCTACTGAAGTAAGTTCTAGTATAGACAAAGTGTAAGGGCATGCCTACAGTAAAAATGTCAACCTAAGTTATGGCGACATATAGCCACTGCAGTAATTAAATCGCTTTTGCATGTCCATACTATGCACCTGTGCCCATCCTGCTGAGCATTCATCCCTCTCTATCTCCAGTCAATTGCTTCTAATCATTGTGTGTGCATGTGGGAAGATCAGCTTAGGGATCAGGTACCAGATTCCACAACTGGGTGGTGTCCCTGGCAGCTGATACCCAGATCCTTTTGAGCAGACCAACCCAAAAAGGTCAGAGAGAGCACTCATCAGCATTTGATGGGATGGCAGCCCAAGGAGAGAGGAATCCCAGAAGGACTGCAGTGTGGTATGACATAACGCAAATGTCTTCCTCATAACAGCAGGGTAGGGCTGAAAAAGGAAGTGCTAGCAAGTGTAGTGGTTACAAGCACAGGACTAGGAACAGGAGATCTAAGTTCTGCTCCTTGCTCTACTGCTGTCTTGCTGGTACACACATCTTTGTGTCTCCATTTTCCATGCAGAGCTAAGAATACTTGTCTACCTCACAGGGATATTTGAGGCTTAGTTAAAGATTGTCAAGGACTTCGAGATCCTTGAATCAAGGGTGTGCTCTGAGTGCAGTGTAGTAGTAGTATTAACATTGAGAGAGCAGAAGGTGGAAAAGAATGTTTTTCTTTTGCCGGAGTCACGTCGGTGGGCTGAAGGTGTGCTTCCAAAGTGGGAAGAATTGGTTTGGATTTAGAGGTCCTGTTATTATTTTAAGTCCCAGGCATATTGGGGGGCTGACAAATATCTTGATCTTTACCTGTATCTTATTCCAGTGTAAGTACATTTTATCCCAAAATAACCCCATGATTGAACATACAAAACAAACTGGCTAAAATTAAAACTGCCTTTTAAAGCCTCCATCTGCTGTTGCCTGAAGCTTTTTGTTCTGTTTCTCATTTTGCAAGGTCACTGAGACAGAAGAGCACATTCTTCAGGCACATTGGCTTCTGCACAGACTTTCATTTTAAGGGCTGGGAAGTCCTCTCTCAGCTTCTGGTCCCTTTCTCATCTCTCCCCTCCCAGCCTTTCCCCTTGAGCTCAAGGCCCTCAGATCAATAACAAGTCTGTCCTGACCTTTACACTTAGGAATAAAAGCAGATGCTGCTTAGCGGCCACATGTCATTGCTGCTCATTAGCCTTTCAAGCTAGTCTCTAATTAACAGGAGGCTTCTTCAGGTGAAAGAGGATGTGATGTCTTATGATTTCTTTTTTAAAACAGGCACAACACCCATTTTTCCTTTGCCCCCTTTCTGTTATAGTGGCAGAGCTGAAAGAGCATCTGCCTAGGCTGCAGAGGGCCTGTACTTGTTGGCTTATCAGCTGGAACTGCCAAAGGTGTTGCTCGGAGCATCTTCAAAGCCCTTCCCCTTTATCCTGCCATGTGGAAGGTGTGTTTGAGAGGCCATGGTCTAGTGGTTAGAGCAGGGGGCTGGGAGTCAGGACTCCCAGGTTCTATTTCTGCTGTTTCCCTGACTGAAAACATGGTCCTGGGCTCGTCACTTTGGCAAAAATGTTTTAATAGGGCCGAGCATCCTAAATGCCAATTTAAGTGAATGGGAGGTATGTGTGCTCAGCATGTCTGAAAATCAGTTTCAAGATCTTTAAAGCTGGGCTTTCAATAACTGAGACATCTAAAATTTGAGACCATCTTGATGATCTGAGCCTAAACTGTTGAGCTCCATGTTTGTTCATGTGTAAAATAGGAATAATAGTAATACTTTACTCACTGGTGTATATTGAAGGGGTAGCCATGTGAAGCACCCTCTTGTATAGCCTTGACTTCCATTAAACTTAGAAAAGTTTTTTCATAGTGGGAGATTTAAGCAGGAATGGAGGGGCAGCACACTGCTCATTAGCAGCCCTCAAGCTGCTCTTCTGCATAGCTGATTCCAAACTAGTTAATTCACTTAGGGAGAAGGCTAGGATACTAGTTGACATAATGTAGGATTGTTCACGGTTCTCCGTATGGAAACTTTGCAACTTATCTCATCTAAGTCTAGTCTATGTACATACACTGTATAAAATACATATTTAATACCTGCCTCAGAGGGGTGTTAGAAGGGTAGTAGAAGGCTCTGAAGATAAATGTAAGTTATTAATTAATTATGTGGAATTCCAAAATTGTTCATCTTCACACAGCCTCTGTCAGCAACTGGTAGCCCTTTAACCTCTTGCCATCTGTAAGGCTGGAGTAGAGCACTTCAGTGATGCTACAGGGAGAACTCCCACAGACCCAGTATGCTGTAATGTCCTTAGAGATTCCCATCTAGAACAAGCTCCTCAATGCCTGCTGGTGGGACAGGACCCTGAGACCTTGGTCAGTGCCAAGGGAATACCAGGGCAGGCCAGATGCAATTGCTAAAGTTGATTGTGTCCAACAAAGGAGCCTCCAGGCTTTACTTCAAAGTACAACTCATGGGGATAAATTCCAAAGAAGTTCTGGCTGCCTGTCCAGGAAGACAGCTTTTGTACAAGATCCCCTGATGTAGAACTCCTTGGTATCAATGTATCACCCATTGGTTAAGGACAGAAAACAGAGATATCAGCCATGGTAACAGGTTGAGATTCTTGAATCAAGGGCAAATGTTAAGTTACTGATTATTTTCAGGAGAGCTGAGCACCCCAGCCTACAGAGGAAGGATGGTGGTTAGGTGCTAGCCTGGGGTTCAGTTCCCTCCTCTACCACAGACTTCCTGTGTGACCCTCAGCAAATCACTTAAGGCTAGATTAAAAAAGGGTCTTTGGTGCCTAATTGCCTCATTAGGCAACTAAACCCAATATTTAGATGTCGCTGACATTCAGAGCATCACTACTTCAGGAGAGGATTCGTGGGAGAGAACTCCAAATGGAGATATGGTCTCCCTCCAACCTGTCAGGCACCAAAGGCCCAGATCAATGTGAGTTAGGTGCCTAAATAGCTTGTGGATCTGGGCTCTATGTCCTACCCCTTTCCTCTGCATTTTACTCCAGGCTGGCTTAGGTGGCTCCGCGCTCAGCTTGCTGGCTTCTGAGAATCCCTTTCTTAGGCTCCTAATTCTTCCCATACAATGCCTGGGGAACCTGGGTGCCTAACTCAGGGCTTTGAATTCCACTGGGTGGCAGGGTATCTAGGAGTTAGGCATTGCCCTCAGTTCCCCATATGCTGATATGTAAAATGGGGATAATAACACTTCCATACCTCATAGGGTGTTGTGAGGGTAAATAAAAAATACTCAGATTGCGAGATGCTTGGGTATTGTGCTAATGTGGCCCATATAATTAAGTACCTAATGTATATAGATAGATTGCCCTGTCCCTTTTCCATCACGTTTGGGTTGGCGCTAAGAGGCTCAGTCTTCTGAAGCAGGGAATGCACAGATTCTTTCCCCCTGCTTCCCTCCCCCAAACTCCCATATGGATATTAGTAGGGGGTCCTAACGTATTGTAGAATGGATCTGCTGTTATCACTGAAAGATGACAATCCTCTCTTAGTTCTGTGTCAAGCCTCTGCAGCCCAGAGTCAGTGATATCTTCCACACAACACTGCCTCTCTCCCTAATGAGGAAGGCAATGAAAACCATTTGCCTGTGCATCCGTCATTAAGGCAACTCGGGGGTGATGGCACAAGGACAGGCATTGAGGGATGACTTTATATAATCTGTGCTTGCTACATGGGATTTGGTAGGGCAGCAGCAGCAACAACCTTTGACAGGAGGAGGGGAGCTGCAGTGGATTAGCTGTGTGGGGATGAGACTCTGATTGGCAGCTGGAGGGTCTCAGCTTGTGCTGGTGTCAGCTTGGTGCCAAGAGTATGCCATTCACTGACTAGTTGGGGTGCACAGATCTGAATTTCATGGCTGACCCTCTCCGACAGAGAGCTGCCCATCTGTCTGTTTCAGCTTTGATCAAATTCTGGTTGCAACATCCCACTGACCACAGCAAATGAGAGCCGCTGGGAAAGAGAGTGTGGTGCAGCCTGTGAATGAAGCATCAAGAGAGGACATGAGCACACATTTTTCCTTGCTGCTGAGCTGATTGGGTAGCTCATGGAGACACATGTCAGAACCCAGTTGGGTCCAGCACAGAGAAAACAATTATCTGGGGACATCTGCTGTAATTAGCTTGGAGACAGAGAGCTCCGGAGACCCTTGTGGGTTTTTTACATGTTTAATATTATCAGTTTTTTCAAGAGGTGTTTGCACTTAAGTCAAAGGGGTTGGAAATAGCTGTCACTTTTCTAGCTGTGCACTTCACAAGGATAGGAACAAACTAAAAAAGTCCTGTTGCCTTTGCTTGACTTACTCCACCAGCAGCCCCAAGGGGATGGAGTTTGAACTGCACTTGGGATGACTCCTGCTGCTGCTGGCTGGTCCTACACCAGGGTCTTCAGTGATGGACGCAGCAGCCTCCTTGGAGAGCTAGATGCCCTCTCCCACAGAGAGGTAATTGAGAGGTGATAGACTCAGGTCATCTATCTCATACCACCTAAGCTGGAGCCTCCAGAGTACCTTGTGAAACCCAAACAGTTGGTGCTATGTGACTGAGGAGTTTCAACCCCATCCCCACACCTGTGTTGCTTGAAGGCCGTATTCATCCTTGATATAAATCCAATGTCGTCTTCAGGGATGAATTTGCCCCAATATCTCCAGACATAACCAGTTTCCAGCAAGTCAACTAACGCCTCAGTTTCTTCTCTCTTAAACCACAGGGGGCATCTGTTTTCTCTTTCCAACTGTCCTGGCAGAGCTCACTTTTCCACATTTCAGCATGTGCTTTTTGCACATCAGCACTAATGGCTGCCTGTGTCTCAATTCAAGCAACCAAAGAGAACCATCCTCTACAAGGGACCCTATGCTTACAGTGCAACCCAGACTCTACAGCAGAGGTTCTCAAACGGGGGGTCAGGACCCCTCAGGGGGTCATGAGGTTATTACATGGGGGGCTGCGATCTTTCAACCCCCATCCCAAACTCCGCTTTGCCTCCAGCATTTATAATAGTGTTAAATATTTTTAAAAGTGTTTTTAATTTATAAGGGGGAGTCGCACTCAGAGACTTGCTATGTGAAAGGGGTCACCAGTAAAAAAGTTTGAGAGCCACTGCTCTACAGTTAGGATGGGAAATCTAAATCAAGAGTCCATTTTGTGGATCAGATTCATTTCAAACCCAGTGTACGCAGGTGGGTCAAGAATCTAACCCAGAGCCAATGAAGGTTTTTCTCTGTCTGTGAATCACACAGGTGCCAAAGTTTCCACCCAGCACTGCCACAGGAGCTGGCATTTCATACAGTGTGGATCCTCTTACACTGTTATCTCAGTCTCTTGAGCATTTGGCAGGGTGAATTATACATTGGACACTTGCTGGTGCATTAACAGGGCTATCAGAAGACTTGTCTACTTATATGGTCCCAACACCACAGCTTCCGAGCACCAAATGCCAAACCTCTTCCAGAACACACAGGGGTGACCCTATTTTGGCAGGGTGATAATGAATGTTGAAGGTTTATATGGGAGTGAGGAATTGGTTGACTCAAATAACTGATTATTCCCAGACATGCTGGCACTGAGTTTTCTACACTAGAGGCTTACCTCCAGATGCAGATTGATTGTTCCCTCTAACTCACCCCGCATCCCAACACAAAATTCCCTCAATTGTGTGTTGCTCATGGCATAAGTTGGAGTAGCTACACTAGAGTGCCATTTTTAATGTTTTTTTTTAAGTGTAGGATATTTGATAGGAAAGTGTAATATGATGGTTTTGAGCGTAGGCCGGCCTCCACTGAAACACTGTCAGTCCTTTAACTTGTTTGAAAAAACCTACCACATTACTCTGTATAAAACCCTGATCCCTGGGTGAGCACCTATACTTTATTATATAAAAATACCCAGTATTGCCAGCCCCAAGCATTCAAAATTCATGAATTAGGTAATAAAAATGGATGTGATTGCCTTACAAATCATGAGATTTTAAACATTTAGGATTCTCTTTATTTGCCTTCTGGTTTCTGAACCTTTAGGGTGCATTTAGGGCACAACTTCAAGCATTTCTCCACAAACATAAGGGCTAAAGGCTTACTTTTTGTTTTAAATGAAAGTCAACAAACTCATGAATTCACATTATGACGGGACCTCAGGCTTCAAGTAAAAGAAAAACCAATTTTGCATGACTCGCAATAAAATCACAAGAGCTGACAACACTGAATACCGCATTACTCTCCAGATAGTGAATATTATATCTTTCCACACAGGTACCACAGTGTCCTACGTGTAAAATATTCTGCAGTCGAAGGATATTTTAAAGTTCAAATTCCATTTGTTTAGTAATTGTCTTGTCATAATCTGCTCTTCTACAGGTGAATGTGTTTAGAGGCTAGGGCACAGGTACCTTCGGATTAAACAATGGAGTTAAGCCTCTGTATGTAAATTGGGCTCACTTTCTGGCTGTCAGTGCTTGATACCATATAACTAATATCCAGCCTGATGTTTCCTTTATTATTATTCATAAGCTTCCTTTCCTAACAGCAATCAGACTCTTCAGGCTGCGCTGTTCTTCTGGGGATTATCACTCTTGCTGGGTGTTTAAAGTCGCTCCACCTCAAGTCCCCTGCCTGTGACGAGCACCCGAGGCTAATCACCACAAAATGTGATGCCTGTCATGTCTTCTTGCTTAAGTACATGAGGCAGACCTGTCATTCACTAAAAGCCTTTACATCTGTTATTACGTGGTAATCCTCACGCATCAGGCTTCCATGTAAGGAATCAGTGGAGCCCAGCAATCTATAGCTCAGTCTTAGTTTGCATAATTCCCACAATGCAAGGCAGCTCACTTTCCTTGCTGAAATCATTAATAAGCAATAAGAGCATTATATAAGTAGTAGCATCTTTTTTTAAAAGTATGATCATATCAAATGCTCTTATAATTAGGACAAAGATGAAGAGTTGGGCTGAGGGAGGGAGTGGATGAAGCTTTAAACTGAACCCCACCATGATGTGAGTGGGTTGCTCTGTATGTGATCCCTGTCAGGGATGCAGTCTGATGTGTAAGGAGGGAAGTAGATAATTAAATTATTAATTATGTTTGTTCTGATGGAGCAATGTTGAACATCATAAATAACATTACCCATTTATACCTCTCTAGCCCATTTATACTCAATTAGCTCACCCCATTAGAAGATGCCTGAGAAGATATAGGCCTCATGATGTGCCCTTGCAGCCATCAATTCAGGACTCTGTTGGATAAAGCAGGGAAAATTGTTCCAGTGTTAAGAACTCCCTCATGTTTCCACATTTAAATTAGGGTGACTGCCAGTTGGAGTGTTCCATCTGATTGCAGCTACATTGCTATTGCTTGGCAAGAGACATGGCCGCTCAGGTACCCAGCTCCCAAATTGTAACTTAGATCAGATGTGAGAGACTTGTAGATTTTTCTCCAGGAAGAAGCTATGTGACTGGGTTTGAAGAATCAGTACCTACTGGTAAATGAGAGCCAGGGGAAAGTATGGTTAATGGATGTAATTAATAGGCTGATTACTTCTGAATAGGAGAGATTTAAAAAGTCACCTGTCAGAATTGGTTTCCCTCTAACTCTGCAGCAGCCCTCAGAGATTAGTATCTTCCTGATGTGCCCCCTCAGTCACATGCATGAACACGGGAGAGGGGTTGGGGGGGGTTAGGTGGTGGGAGGCAGCTGCACTGACACTATGAGGTTGCAGGAGCATGATGGCAATTTAGCAGAGCGATTAAATGATTGCAAACATTTATTAATAGCTTTGCTGCTGCAGCAGCTCCTCTGGGGAAATCTTGCTCCCTCAGGGATGCTCTTATGTCCTGCTCGCTTCATTCCAGGGCTTCAGGATTTGGAGATGCAGCTGTGGGCCGGATTTCAACATAAAGCATTAGACTTATATAAAATAGCACACCACCCAACGGCACACAATTGCCCAGAAAGAAAATGCCCAACTGTGAGAAAGAAACGAGCAGGAGCTTTCCAAGGAAAAAAAGGAAAGGAATATTTTCCAGATATTGTTTGAGCATCCCTTCCTTCCTGGGCACAGTGGCTATTCACTCCAGTCCATGGTTCAGTGGTTCCCTAGGGCCTGGCTGAAGTGGACTAGCCTCAACAGCAGGGCCAGAAATATTTGTCATGCTGTGCAGAAAAATCAGTGAAAGGCAGAGCAGTATTAAAACAGAAATTGAGAGGATCTGTTAAAAGAACCCTGCAGAGCAGTCAAACTTTACAAGAGCTGGCTCTCCCACTGTTGCGGTGGCTGCTTTCCATTTCTTCAACATCAGAAGGGGGCAGAGGTTCTACAATAAAGAGAGAGGGAGAGAAGAACTCGCTCAGCAGGTGATCGCCTTAAGTTTGAGGGCTGAGCCTGATGAGCAGCAGGTCAGTGCTGTCCAAGGTGTAGTTGAGATGACTGTGATGGATTGGATCACAGAAACTCCCTTGGGGCTGCCAACTGATGTGCCAAGACTACTTCTGCCCCTGCTTTCCTGCCCTGGCAGCTTAGGACTTCAGTGCCCTGCCTGGTTTGAGTCAGACCCACTAGCCTGCTGCAAACCCAGACTCAGGGTCTGAACCACATCCCCTAACAGCTGTAGGCTTACCTGAAAGCAACTTACAGAAGTGTTCCTGTCTTTAACACTCAGATGTCCAACTCCCAATGGGGTCCAAACCCCAAATAAATCCGTTTTACTCTGTATAAAGCTTATACAGGGTAAACTCATAATTGTTTGCCCTCTATAACACTGATAGAGAGATATGCACAGCTGTTTGCCCCCCTATCCCAGGTATTAATACATACTCTGAGTTAATTAATAAGTAAAAAGTGATTTTATTAAATGCAGAAAGTAGGATTTAAGTGGTTCCAAGTAGTAACAGACAGAACAAAGTGAATTACCAAGCAAAATAAAATAGAACATGCAAGTCTATGTCTAAGAAACTGAATACAGATAAAAATCTCACCCAGTAAGCTTCCTTTTACAGACCAGTCTCCTCCTAGTCTGAGTCCAGCAATCACTTACACCTCCTGTAGTTACTATCCTTTGTTCCAGTTTCTTTCAGCTATCCTTGGGAGTGGAGAGGCTCTCTCTCTCTTTAGCCAGCTGAAGACAAAATGGAGGGGTCTCCCGGGGTTTAAATAGACTTTCTCTTGTGGGTGGAAACCCCCTCCTTTCTCCTATGCAAAGTCTAGCTACAAAATGGAGTTTTGGAGTCACCTGGACAAGTAACATGTCCATGCATGACTGAGTTCCTTACCAGCCAAGCCACATTCCTGGGAAAGCCCAGATGTGGATTGGCATTTCCAAGTTCATTGTTGGCTTAAAGGCTTCTTGATTGGGCTCTTACTGAGAATGGTCTTTTCTCAGGAAGCTGACCAACTGCTTCACTAAAACCTACTTAGAATCAAACAAGTGTGCAGCCCATATTCATAGCTTCGAATACAAAAAACGATACATGCATACAAATAGGATTACTCGATTCAGTAGATCATAACCTTTACATAGATATGTTACATGGCATATGCAGTATAAAACATATTCCAGTTGGGTCATATATACATTCATAAGCATATTTCCATAAAGCCTTATGAGGGGCACCATCACAATAGCTTTACCTTTTTGCATCTTATTTGAGACATCTCTACTCCACTGGAGCTGATCATGGCTCCTGACTGGTGTGAGACTGCAATAGGAGGATGAAAATATAAGCAATTGCACACTCTGTTGCCTGCCCTGGATTCCCTATGCAGAGGGGAAAAACTAGTTCCTTACAAATCTTTCTAACTATATCTAGGCCCTAAAACAAGTTAAAATGGCCCTGAACAGCATATTGGGAATGAAATCTTTCTGTCAGGCACCAACAGCAGCAGGTACAAGTGTTTGGACCCCTATGATTGTTGTAAATCAGACCCAGAATTATGTGGGGAGCACAGAGCACCACTGCACTCTTTCCCTCTGAATGCTTATTCCCCAGTCATTGCTACTCCTGTACAGCATGTCCAAGCAACTGGAAATGCCATTGGGGCACCAGCTTCTGGCCACCTGGGTTTGACTTCTTGGCTCCATCTGGCGGTTTTATCTTTTTTTCAAATGTACTTGCTCTGCATATGTTACAAACAAACCACAGGGTAATTTTTAAAAATGCCAGTGCACAATCTGTGCATCACTGCTCTGTACAGTAGAATGGGCAGCTGGGAGAGGTGAGGGAACAGAGGAAGGATTAGAAAAAGGAGGTGTGGAAGGGAGTGAAGGATGCAGGAAGAGGAGCAAATGAGAGAGTGAGCTAAGCAGTATAAGGCCTACATGCTTACCATCTGAGCCAAGCAAACTCCATTTTTGTGTTATTTCCATAATGTTATAGCTGGGCTTGGTTCTTTCCATACAGATCCCCCTCCCCACAGAATTTACAGTCAAAACTTTTCCTCACAGACCCTATAATATAATCAGCTGTATAGCATCATTTTAAAGTGACCATTTTCAGGTGCTGATATAAGAACTGGTTAAAAGCCATTGATGGACCTATCCTCCATGAATTTATCTAGTTCTTTTTTGAACTCTGTTATAGGCTTGGCTTTCGCAACATCCTCTGGCAAACTGTTCCACAGGTCGACTGTGTGAAGAAATACTTCCTTTTGTGTGTTTTAAACCTGATGCCTATTAATTTCATTTGGTGACCCCCTCAGTTCTTGTGTTACGAGTAAATAACACATCCTTATTCACTTTTTCCATACCAGTCATGATTTTATAGACCTCTATCTTATACCTCCTTAGTTGTCTCTTTTCCAAACTGAAAAGTCCCAGTCTTATTAATCTTCCCTCATATGGAAGCTCTTCCATACCCTAATATTTTTTGTTGCCCTTTTCTGAACCTTTTCCAATTCCAATATATCTCTTTTGGGATGGGGTGACCACATGTGCACACAGTATTCAAGATGTGGGCATACCATGGATTTATATAGAGGCAATATGGTATTTTCTGTCTTATTATCTATCCTTTTCTTAATGATTCCCAACATTCTGTTTGCTTTTTTGACGGCCGCTGCATATTGATGTTTTCAGAGAACGATCCACAATGATTCCAAGATCTCTTTCTTGAGTGGTGATAGCTAATTTAGACCCCATTATTTTATATGTATAGTTGGGATTATGTTTCCTATGTGCATGACTTTGCATTTATCAACACTGAATTTCATCTGCCATTTTGTTGCCCAGTCACTCAGTTTTCTGAGATCACTTTGTAACTCTTCACAACCTGCTTTGGACTTAACTATCCTGAGTAATTTGGTATCATCTGCAAATTTTGCCACCTCACTGTTTACCCCCTTTTCCAGATCACTGTTTACCCCTTTTTCCAGATCATTTATGAATATTTTGAACAGCACTGGTCCTTGAGGGACCCCACTATTTATCTCTCTCCATTCTGAAATCTGACCATTTATTCCTACCCTATGATTCCTATCTTTTAACCAATTATGGATCTATGAGAGGTTCTTCCCTCTTATCCCATGACAGCTTACGTTACTTAAGAGCCTTTGCTGAGGGAATTTGTTAGGCTTTCTGAAAATCTAAGTACATTATATCCACTGGATCACCCTTGTTTACACGCTTGTTGACCCTCTCAAAGAATTCTAGTAGATTGGTGAGGCATTTTTGCCCTTTACAAAAACCATGTAGACTCTTCCCCAACAAATCATGTTCATCTATGTGCCTGGGAATTCTATTCTTTATTATAATGTCAGCCTGTTTGCCTGGTACTGAAATTAGGCTTACTGGCCTGTAACTGCCAGGATTGCCTCTGGAGCATTTAAAAAAAAAAGATGTCACATTAGCTATCCTCCAGTCATCTGGTAAAGAAGCTGATTTAAATGATAGGTTACATGCCACACTTAAAAGTTCTTCAATTTCACATTTGAGTTCCTTCAGAACTCTTGAGGGAATACCATCTGGTCCTGGTGACTTATTACTGTTTAATTTATCAATTTTTTCCAAAACCCCTCTAATGACCATTCCATGAGATGAGACTGTATCTTCTGCAAAGTGACCATGAGATGGTTGAGTTCAAGATTCTCACAAAAGGAAGAAAGGAGAGTAGCAAAATATGGACCCTGGACTTCAGAAAAGCAGACTTTGACAGCCTTGGGGAACAGATGGGCATAATCCCCAGGGAGGCTCCAGCCGGGGCCGCAGGGCTTGCCATGCTCCCGCCTGCGCTTCGCTCAAGGGAGCGGGACCACGGAAGACCCCTGAGCAGATCGCAGCCAGGGACCCGGGGTAAGTTTGAAAAAAAAAAGTGTCTAAGGTGCGGGGCCCTCTTAGGCACGGGGCCCGATTCCTGGGAATCGGGCGAATCGGCCTAAAGCCGGCCCTGACCTGCCATATTTGCTATTCTTTCTGTACATCGGAATGGCTCTCCTGGCTGGAGCCCCGGCCAGAGCGCAGCAAGCCCCGTGGCCCTGCTCTCCCGGTTGGAGCTCTGGGCCTTTAAATAGCCTCCAGAGCCCTGGGGTAGTGAGGGGCTCCGGGGGCTATTTAAAGGGTCAGGGCTCCAGCTGCCTGCCTCTGCCACCCCAGTCCTTTAAATAGCCGCCAGAGCCCGGCCACCCCCATGCATTCCCCAGGGCTCCGGCAGCTATTTAAAAGGTCCAGGGCAGGGTAGAAGCTGGGGAGCCCCAGGGCCTTTAAATAGCCCCAAAGCCCTGGGATAGCAGGGAGCTTGGGGGCTATTTAAAGGGCTGGGGCTCCAGCTGCCTCTGCTGCACCCCTGCCCTGCCCGCACCAGCCCCGCTTCCCCTGCCTGCAGCCAGCTCTGCACCCTGTGCCCACAGCCAGTCCCTGTCAAACCCCCTGCCGTGTCTCCAGTCAACCCCTGCCACACACCCCTGTGGCCCTGCCCAAAGCCAGCCAGCCCCACACACACTGCTGCCCGCACCAGCCCTGCACACCCTGCCCTGTCTCCAGCCAACCCTTGCTGCACCCCCCTGCCTGAAGCCAGCCAGTCTCACACTCCTCTGTCTCCAGCCCTGCCAACCCCTGCTGCATCCCCCTGCGGCCCTGCCTGAAGCCAGCCCGCCCCACACACCCCCCATATCTCCAACCAGCCCCGCACCCCTTGCCCTGCCTGCAGCCAGACCCTACCTCCAGTCAGCCCCTGCCCTGCCTCCAGCCAGCCCCATGACCACTTGTGCCCTGCAGTTCCCAGGGCAGTAACCCTGCACACTTGCTTCAATGAGGTGGGCAGGGAGCAGCTGGAACCCACACATGTGAAACGGCAGTCATTAATAACCAATCAACAGCATATATGATGCAATGTATATAATATATAATTTTATTATTTATATAGTTATGGAAAGTAAATAATACATGAAAGAAATGAAAGGCTTTTTTTTCCACTTTTTTTTTAAGTCATCCCTGCCAGGGCCCCTCCGAAAATGTTCGAATTGGGCCCTCACTTCCTAAAGCCGGCCCTGTGGCAGGTGACCATCTTGGCTTTACAGTGAAGCCTTTGGTGAGCTTAAACATAAAAAGGAAGCTTACAAGAAATGAAAACTTGGTCAGATGACTAGAGAGGAGTATAAAAATATTGCTCGAGTGTGCAGGAGTGTAATCAGGAAGACCAAAACACAACTGGAACTACAGACTGGTCAGCCTCACCTCAGTTCCTGGAAAAATCATGGAGCAGGTCCTCAAGGAAACGCTTTTGAAGCACTTGGAGGAGAGGAAGGTGATCAGGAACAGTCAACATGGATTCACCAAGGGAAAGTCATGCCTGACCAACCTGGTTGCCTTCTATCATGAGATAACTGGCTCTATGGATATGGGGAAAGCAGTGAGTGTGATATATCTTGACTTTAGCAAAGATTTGATACGGTCTCCTACAGTATTCTTGCTAGCAAATTAAAAATGTGTGGATTGGATGAATGGACTATAAGGTGGATAGAAAGCTGGCTACATTGTCAGGCTCAATGGGTAGTGATCAACTGCTTGATGTCTAGTTGGCAGCCGGTATCTAGGGGTCAGTCCTGGGGCCAGTTTTGTTCAACATCTTTATTAATGATCTGGATGATGGGATAAATTGCACCTTCAGCAAGTTCACAGATGACACTAAGCTGGAGGGAGAGGTAAATACGCTGGAGGGTAGAGATAGGGTCCAGAGTGACCTAGACAAATTGGAGGATTGGGCCAAAAGAAATCTTATGAGGTTCAGCAAGGACAAGTGCAGAGTCCTGCACTTAGGACGGAAGAATCCCATACACTGCTACAGGCTGGGGACCGACTGGCTAAGCAGCAGTTCTGCAGAAAAGGACCTGGAGATTACAGTGGATGAGAAGCTGGATATGAGTCAGCAGTGTGCCCTTGTTACCAAGAAGGCTAATGGCATATTGGGCTGCATTAGTAGGAGCATTACCAGCAGATCAAGGGAAGTGATTATTCCCCTCTATTTGGCACTGGTGAGGCTACATCTGGAGTATTGTGTCCAGTTTTGGGTCCCTCACTACAGAAAGGATGTGGACAAATTGGAGAGAGTCCAGCAGAGGGCAACAAAAATGATCAGGGGAATGGGGCACATGACTTACGAGGAGAGGCTGAGGGAACTGGGCTTGTTTAGTCTGCAGAAGAGAAGAGTGAGGGGGGTTCCAAAGAGAATAGAGCTCAGCTTTTCTCAGTGGTGGCAGATGACAGAACAAGGAGCAATGGTCTCAAGTTGCAGTGGGAGCGGTCTAGGTTGGATATTAGGAAACACTATTTCAGTAGGAGGATGGTGAGGCACTGGAATGGGTTACCTAGGGAGGTGGTGGAATCTGCATCCTTAGTTGTTTTTAAGGGCTGGCTTGACAAAAACCTGGCTGGGATGATTTAGTTGGTGTTGGTCCTGCTTTGATGAGGGGGTTGGACTAGATGACCTCCAGAGGTCTCTTCCAACCCTAATCTTCTATGATTCTATGATGGAGCCTGCCAAGGGGGTCTGGCTATCTTTCTATTCCTAGACCATGTGCTTGGAAAGATCACAGCAGGTTGATCACATTGAGGCAGAACTGAGAAAGTATGTGATCTGAAAGGGTGGATGTGCCCTCTACAGGAATCCACACTGGGGCATTTGAAACAATGTGGTATACAGCACTAGAAATCCTGGTGTAAGGACACAATGCTGTACTGGCTTCCAGTGTATGGACTAAGTAGTCTAACAGGCCGGCAGTTTTTGTGGCCTTGTAGAGCAATGCTCTTCCAGGGACTACAGTAAGTCACGTCTGCCCCCTTACCCCTGATCTGCAAGCCAGCGTACCATTGCCCAACTATAGTCCACTCTGACCCTGGAGAATTAATTCTTTAATTTTATTCCTCCGCTCCTTGCTTTTCTGGCCATAGGGGAAGTCACCAGAGACTGTGGTGACCCATGGATAGATAAGGGAGGAGGTCATCATGTCCTGAATGTTCATCACAGGCAGGAGACGGCATGGATATCTGGAAGGGGTGGGGGAAAAGCGCCTTCCACAGGTGGGGAGGGAGCTAGAAGGGGACCCACAAGTGTCAGTCCCATAAAGAACAGTCCTGCCAATAGGTCTCTTCCATTGCTGATTTCTCACCTGGAGACCTGACAGCCCAGGCCTTTCTGATGTCAGCAGCCGCATTGCTCCAGCTGCTCCTTGAAGGCTACATTTCCTCTCTTGGAAATGTCTGTTTTGTTCAGCCAGCATCTTTAATCTCTGAGGTGGTTCTGCATAACTACAGGAGGATGTAGGAACCTTGCAGTCTTGGGACAGAGATGAGCATGCCCCTTGCGGGTTTGAGGTTGAGTTGTCAGTGGCCAGAGAGGCCAAACTGCAAAAGACCAGTTTGTTCAGAGCTGGTCTTTACATGTGTTTAGAGCACTGGTTTTTTTTTTATCCACACCTTTCCCCTGACATAGAGCTCCCCATGCTGAGTCTAATGCCTCCCCAATAGCCCATCAGGATCTTGCTGCCAGCCCATCTTCTTGATAATTAAAAAGAGAGATTACTGTACCTCCTGGGGCTTGACCCACCAGTGCTGACTGCCAGCTGTCTTTGCTTGCTGCCCAATGATCAGTGAGGACAGTGGCCTGAGCACTTCCTCCTCTCAGGACAAATGCTCCTCTTCCTTACATTGGTCCAACTCCATTGGAATCATGGGAGGTTACACCATCATAAACAAGAGAAGAATTCAGTCCCTTGTGTTTTGTCATTCTGCCTGGTGTGAAGTTAAGAGCATGCCACCTTTGTGGGCTGTACTTCCCTGGAGTTCTTTGCAAACTGGCAGCCGTATTAAAACTGGCAGTTACATTAGCTAAAAAGCATGTGGTTCTGCCACAGTGATGTTCAGACACCTGTGTGTACTTAGGGTTCTATTTGTTCCCAGCCATTCTTCTTGACTGGGGCAGGTAAGCAGCACTGCTGTAAGTGTTGAATAAATTGAAAATAGGATAGAAGAGATTAGGTGAGAGGTTGGGGTATCCAGTTCCTTTAGAGGGGTGCTTAATGCAGGAAATTGGCAATTAGGGCTCCTAGCTTTTTTCCAGCTCTTCTGACTTGTTGTCACTTCCCCTTTTTGTGTCTCAGTTTATCCATCTGTAAAATGGGGTAATAGTTGTCTTTCTGATAGGGTGTTGCGATGCTTAAATTCAGCATTCTGAGAGCCCTGTACATCAAGCACTAGAGATGTGCAGAGTTTTATTTATATATGCCCTATATTTTCTCCATTTTGTTGTCCTCACTCTTTAAGGCAAAGAATATTTGCATGGAGACAGAGAGCCAGATTGTGAGCTGATGTAAATCTGCATTACTTCACTGAAGTCAGTGGAGCTACACTGATTTACATGAGCTAGGATCAGTCCCAGAATCTTTGGGCAAAGTCATCTCTGTCACAAGAAAAAATGATGGAAAATGAAGCAGAAGTGACCATGAAGTGGCAACGGCAGCCAGCCAAGGAGTTGGAAAGCTCGGCTGTGAGCCTTCACAGGACCCATGTTTGACTTAGGTCAGGGAGCTTTTGGAGACCCTGTGATGAGTCTTGTATCCTTTAGTGACCTCACAAAGACTACGAGGGACTGCATTGATTCCCTCACTTTGATGATGTCTCTTTATTTTTCCCTTTTTTGCAGCGTGCCTCTCAGTCTGAGCAGCAAGTAAAAATATTACAGCTGAGCTACATCTAAAATAAATTGCACGAGCCTCCAAATAGAACAAAGGAGCAAAGTGCTAAATTTCTCATTTTATAAATAAAGCAGGAGAGGGAATATTTTTCAAGATTTTAAATAAAATTCCCTTAATTAGAGATGTGAGAAAATGTTGCTAAAGAATTCATCAGGTACCAGGGATTTGCCTAATCTGCTCCTCTCCTACTATTAAATAGAGATCTGGTCTTGTAACAGATCCCATGGAATTGACCCATGAAATTCATTTGCTCAGCCATCATACCACATTGGAGTAGGGATTGGGATTTGCGCACAGCCATAGGAAATACACTCCTGGGATGCACCTAACCAGTTCACAGACTTTCATAGACTTTAAGGTAGAAGGGACCATTATGATCATCTAGCTGACCTGCACAACACAGACCACAGAATCTCACCCACCCACTCCTGTATCAAACTTGTGTCTGAGCCACTGAAGTCCTCAAATCATGGTTTAAAGACTTCAAGATGCAGAGAATCTTCCAGCAAGTGACCCGTGCCCCACGCTGCAGAGGAAGGTGAAAAATCCCCAGGGCCTCTGCCAATCTGCCCTGGAGGAAAATTCCTTCCCAACCCCAAATATGGCCATCAGCTAAACCATGAGCATGTGGGCAAGACTCACCAGCCAGACACCCAGGAAAGAAGTCTCTGTAGTAACTCAGATCCCACCCCATCTAACATCCCATCACAGGCCATTGGGCATATTTACCGCTAATAGTCAAAGACCAATTAATTGGCAAAATTAGGCTATCCCATTATAGCATCCCCTCCATAAACTTATCAAGCTTAGTCTTGAAGCATGATATGCCTTTTGCCCCCACTACTCCCCTTGGAAGGCTGTTCCAGAACTTCACTCCTCCAATGGTTAGAAACCCTCATCTAATTTCAAGTCTAAACTTCCTGATGGCCAGTTTATATCCATTTGTTCTTGGGTCCACATTGGTACTAAGCTTAAATATTCCTCTCCCTTCCTGATAGTTACCCCTCTGATATATTTATAAAGAGCAATCATATCTCCCCTCAGCCTTCTTTTTGTTAGGCTAAACAAGCCAAGCTCTTTGAGTCTCCTTTCATAAGACAGGTTTTCCATTCCTCGGATCATCCTAGTAGCCCTTCTCTGTACCTGTTCCAGTTTGAATTCATCCTTCTTAAACATGAGAGACCAGAACTGCACACAGTATAGGCCACAAGATACCCCTGGGAAACCTTAATTCTGCATTAACCAAGGTTTTTGTCAGTGAAAAAAGGAACTAAGATGGAATAGGTTGGATACCCCATAAATTCTGTAAGGAATATAAAGGCCCATAGTAATGTAGATAGGTTCTTGTCAAGTGCTGGGTTGATAGAAGAAGGAAGGGATGGTGAATCTGCCTGTGTAGGTGTTGGGGTTGTGGAAGGGAGGGAATGAGGTCTTTAGTTTTCAGGCATTGACATAGAAGCAAGGCAAGAGACACAGCAGTCTCTCCACTGCAGTTCTTGGGAAGGGAGAGGAGGAGAAAAAGTGATAATGAGAAGGAGAAGTCAGAAGTGGGAGTGGGAAGGAGAGTTGGCTTTTCGAAGCACATGGGTGTAGAGCTGGGGTAACTTTTAAAGGCACTAAAGAGCAAGGGTAGAGAGAGGGTAGGGGACTTTTCAAGGTGCTTTGTCTCTGGAAAGCCTCTCTTCTGTTTAGAGAAAAAAAATCTCTTCAAAGACAAAATGCTGCCAGGCAACATGAATTTAGAACAGTTGAATGATGAGGCTGCTCATGATGAAGTTGGAAAACTCAGAAGTAGGTCAAGTTTTAAACTATATGAGAACAAAGACATTAACATTTCACAGAGGAGGCTTTCTTGTTCTGGTGGTAAATTAAAAACTGGAGGAATAAATGCAAAGGCAGTTGATATAAAACTGAGTGGGAAACATTCCAACAGGATTATTGTATCACCCTGTCATGACTGCATTACTCAGGATTCTCCATCACTGAGACATGACTACATCACTTTTTCTTTTAGAAAAACATCCACCACCTCTTCTGTATCTCAGCACAGCACCCAAGAGCCTTCATCACCAAGACATGACTGCATCACCTCTGCTATAGCACAGTACAGCATCAGGGAGCCATTTGCAGTGAGAAACTGCTAGGTGATCTCGGCTGTATTTCAGCCAAAGTATTGAGTGACTGAGTATTGAGAAACTGAATGAGCTGAGATCTTGACTATTCTGATTCTATCTTGAACCTCATCATTCCTGTTGGATTTTATTTCTTTTCTTTTCTAACCATTGCCACTCATGTGTTTTCCCTCTCTTATTCACAGGTACAGCTCCTCTTGTGAACCACCAGCAAAACCATGGCTTCAGTTCTCTCACCAGATATTACTGAAGGGAACAGCCAGGTTGTCCCATTGGCTTCACTCAGTGTTAGAGCTCGCTTTCCCAGATGTCACTCATGAGATCTGTCACTGTCGTCCAGTGCAATTTGTGAGAAACTGAAGAACAAGTTTCCATAGTTCATGTTTCTTTAAACGCTACATTTCAGGAGACCAGCGTCACATGATATCCTCATTTTCTTCCCCACAGTCCTGCTCCTTGCACACCAAGGAGACCTGCTTCCGAGACCTTGCCTGTTCGTCTCCTACACCATCAGATTCATATTCCCTCCCTCCCTGATATTCTTTTTCTTCTCTTTAATCCCATCTCTTCCCCTGACTCCTGCCCCTGCTGTGAAATTCCCCCATCACTCATCGTGTCTCAGGCAGACATGGAGTGCCCCATTCACATAGCCCCATTTCTCTAAGTGAGGGCTCTCATTCTCTCACATGCTTGTTTTCCTGCAATTCAGAGGGCATTAGCCCCTTTTATCTTGTGTTTGGGGTAGGCCCTTCCTTAGTGAGGGTCCATTTGTCCACTAACAAGCCCCACACAAGCAAAGCAAGTTGCTTCTGGAACCTCTCTTCTTTTGGAGGCCTCGCATCCCATGCGAGTTCTGGGACTCTGCACTGAGATACCTTCCTCTCCAGCAGCAGGACCGGAGGAAGAGGTGTCAACCCCATCTTTTCCCCTCACCAAAACAGGAGGCAACTCATGGCCAGATTTCCCCGTTCTAGCAGTTTGGGCACCTACAAAGCACAAGGATGGCTTTGTTTCCTATTGTCATTCCCTGCTTCTGTCTCCAGTCTCTCCCCTGGGGAGGCAGAGGCAGTTCTTGGAAAAAAGGTACATGGCAGGTCTCCTGGTACTTGACCTGCCAATTATCAGGGGTTGGATAGCAGAAATTTCCTGCATGGAGACTGAAGGATTTGCCCCATAAGGGGACACTTATCATCTCCATCACACACCAACTAATGGGCTACAAGTTCTTATCAAAGGCCAGGCAAGCAAGGAAGATGGTATGGACAAAAGAGGCTCAGGGCACCAGTGTCTCCATTTCTAGATCCTCTTGAGAGTTTCTCTGGAATAAGCATTATTCTAGCTCACACAGAGATGGACTTTTTTGGGAGCATGTGGGTAAGGGGTAGGGATTTGTTTGTTTAGCCTCCCTGTCCCCAGATTACTGCCCTTTGAGAGAGAAGAGTGTGTTCTTTGCTCCTGGCAGCCACACGCAACCTGACACAGTTGGTGTGGTGGGAGCCACAGAGCAGGCAGGGATAACTCATTCTGCCTCAATGGCTCATTCAGGAGCTGCAGGGAGAAGCTATTTATAACCAGCCCTTTCAGGTTCAGTGCAGCAGCATCTTCAACACTGTGGAAAGGGAGGGGATTTTTCAGTTACAAATATAAACACTACAGTGCCTCCAGAGGCACCCAGTGAGCAGCTGACCTCAGCCAGTCCTCTATCCCAGTCCCTTTGCCCAGCTCTCTTCATGTGTTCTTGTCCCACCTTGGGCTCTGCTCATTACCCATGTGCACAAAACACAGACTCTTGGCACTTATCTACCTGTCACCCATTCTGTCTGTCAGTGAGCCTAGCAAACTCCCCTAACTCTGTCTGTCTTGTCATTGAAGCAAGTTTCTTCCCTGGATGGTCTCAAACAATCTTCATACCAATAGGAAACCCCATCTAAAACCTTCTGAGGTAGAATTGCCAACACTGTAGTTAGAAAATAAGGGACTGTTTTCTTAGCACATCTGCCCCACTCCCCTGATATTATTATTATTATTTTATTTTATTAATAGTAATAATTAATAATAAGCAGTACTCACCTACATTAACCAGGGGTATTTCTTGCTGCTTTTTGCAGCATTCAGCAACTCCCAATCTTGTTGTACAGAGATGAAAAAATAAAGGATGTCCCTTGTAATAGGGGACTGTTGGCAACCGTAGAGTGTCCCTTATATAGGAACTAATGCTGTAATTAATAGGATTCCTGAATTATTTTCCTGACCTTGCCACAGACTCACTTCATCTCTCTGTGCCTCAATTTCTGCACATATTAAATGGGGACAATGATACCTATCTTTGTTTAGCATATTGAGATCTATGGATGAAAAGCGCCCCCATGTTGTTATTACCGGAGAAAGGGGCGCAGACTAATAAGAAATCACATCACATAATAGCAGGGAACAGCATGTTCCAGAGAAATATTTTCTATAAGCATCGACCTGTCTAGATCTAAGTATTTGTGTGGCATGCATCATGGAGATTCTGAGCATGTTTCTGAATTTTATGTTAAAGTAAATGGGTTTGATTTGTCTGTCCTCTAAGATGCTTTTGAAGTCAAGTCTGCAACAACCCAATGAGCTCCTGTTGTCTTGATATTTAGTGTGTGTCCCTTACCATATTCTTAATCCTGCATATTGGGAACAACTCAGAGATCAAAGAGCTGCATGGCTCGCATCATTCTGGAACCGCTTCCCACAGATTCTGCACTTTTTAGCTGGCTCTGAAGCATCACTTCACCATGGGCCTCCTCTCTTTTCCCATTCCCACCTCTTTGTTTCTCATGTCCATTCACACCAACAAGACCACTGCTTCTTCACTGTGTATAGCCATTGTATAGGGCCAGTGCCTCCACAGGCCATCTGACCCATCCACAGCTGCTAAATCTATACCAGCAGGCCATCTGCTCTTCAGAGTTCCCCCAGCTGCCCAACTCCCTTCACTGCTCCCTTACCTGGCTGCCTTAAATCATTGCACCCTGAACCTTCTGGGCTTATTGGCCCTATTAGCAGTGTCATTTTGTGAATAGTCTAGGCCCTGAAGCCATGAAATAAATAACTGACTTGTCCCTGTTTTCTTATCAGTTAACTTTATGACTAGCACACACTTATAAAATAGCCAAGCAGTGATGCTGCAGGAATCATTCCTTTCCCAATGTCCAACTATGAAGTTTCTGGCTGAGACCAGTAAATGTGAAAAGACGTATTCTTCAGTGGGTGACCAGGTCTTGCACTGGGCTGATAGGCAGTGGTATGGCAGATCAGCACATCTCTCAAGCTGCCATCTTCTTCCAAATCTCAGCTTTCACTTTTTAAAAAATCAGGGCTTTGTCTACACTTAAAATGCTGCAGCGGCACAGCTGCACCGATGCAGCTGCACCAGTGTACCGCTTCAGTGAAGATGTTCTTTGCCCAATAGGCGAGAGCTCTTCCTTTGGCATAAAAAAACTACCTCTGCAAGTGACATAAGCTTTGTCTGTGGGAAAACTCTCCCGCCAACATAGAGCTGTGCACACGAACGCTTATGTTGGTGTAACTTATGTTGCTTATGTGGAATAATCACACCCCTGAACGACACAAGTTTTGCCGACATAAGCTGTAGTGTAGTCATAGCTATTTGCACCAGGAGTTAGGCTGGTATAACAGCACTGCTCAGGGGTGTAGTTATATCAACATAAATTGCTAGTGTAGACCAAGCCTCAATGTCTATCTATGATGGTTGCAAAGAGAAACTAACAAATGTGAAATGAGTAATTGATGCAGAGGTGTTTACATGAACCTGCAGAGAGCTTGGGACAATATCTATGATAGATGGGAACTGCACCATTCATTTCAGTGAGGTGTGAACTCAGATGACTGGTGATGATATATTAAATGTCAAACACCATTAGCTATTTCATTTCTCGACTCATCTTGCATAGGTCATGAGATGGTACCCAGAGCTGTCCTTGGCCCATAGTCACAGGATTACCCTTTCCAGCAGCTGTCTTGCCCATTTTCCCTTCTCTGCCCTGGACACGAGCTGGCACTTACCTCACCTGTTTCAGACCAAGTACTTCCTGTTGATAACACTCTTCAGGAAAGCTCAGGAGTTGACAACTACCCCCTCCAAGCCCAAGAGGCCATAATCTAAGTGCCAAGTGTGAGCTGCCCTGGTCAGTCTCCATGATCCCAGAGTTGTCAGGGCCATGGAGGGGAGATCAAGAATGTGTGCATGTCAGAGGCTCAGGAGGGATTTACCTTCCTGCAATTCCAATTGCTTGTTTTCTATCTGGGGAAAATCCCTTTTGACAGCCCAGGCGGAAAGCTTCTAATTCCCATCTATGGCTCATTTTTCACTTCAATCCCTCAGCGAAAGGATTTTAATGCTTGATGGATTCAAACTAAATTATTTCCGTTCCTGTGGCTTTGCAAAAGCCTCTAGGGTGTGTGTGTATGCAGGGGAGGAGGGCTGGGGCTTGTTTTCGTTACATTCCGATAATCCCCCTCTCCAAGGGAAATGCAGTTCATTTCTTCGTTTAGGAACTTCTTACTGATGATCCCTCTCATGCTGTCTTTCTGGTCTTAGATCACAACAGTGCCCATAGAAGAGCTGCCATTTCAGGGGCAAATTAGTGTCCCTTTCCCCTGCTCCACACCAGTATTTCTAGTACAAATATGTACACAAATAAAACAACCATTGGGATGTGCGCCAGGAATGGTACTGGAGTGGTGGTTGCCTAGGTGGAAACGTGCATCTTCCACAGACCTTGCCTCTCATAACAGGACTCTTTGCAGGGAATGGGGAGGGAAGCACTGGTTATGAGACTAGCAATTACAGCCTGGTACATGGCATCACCTTAACTGAGTTCTATTCCTATTTCTGCCATTGACTCACCATGTGACTGTGCGCAGGTCATGTCCTCTCCTGTGCTTAAGTTTCTCTTACTGTAAAATAGGGATCATGGTGTCTGTCTCACAGCAGGAGCAGTGATTGTGAAAATTAATCTATGCTTCTAAAGTGTTTTGAGGTCCTCAGGTGGATGGGACTATAGAAGGGAAAAATATTGTTATTTATTCCAGTCCCAGGCTCTCCCATCAACATAAGTCACTCTAGCGAATGATGAAGGGACACTACCTGTGAGAGAACTTGTTGCAGGCCCAGACTTTCCCAGCCGGAGGCTCTCTAGGGAATAGTATAACCACAGAGGCTATGGAGAAGCTCAGAGCTCCTCCAGTCGCAGTGTCTCCCAGAAGGCATCTGTTGGGTAAGTAAGTAAAGTATATTTTCAAAATGAAATCAGTACTGTTTGTCCAATTGTAAAGTGACATTTCTCTGATAAGAACAACAAGCTGAGGCCATCACGGGCTGTTTCCTGGACAGTGGCAGGAGAGATAGCCTCATCTCTAGAGGAAATGATTGTCTGCTCATTCGCTCTGTGGAAGATTTTCTTTCTTTCTTTCATATATATAGAATAAATAAAATGAGTACAGAGTGCGCATGCCTAAGAGAAGGAAGATACCCTAGTCTCCTCTCCCAGTTTCTCCTCTTTTTGTTGCTCTGTCTCATGACCTTTACAGAGGTTCTTGCATTGGTGCTTGAGATTTCTCCCCCCTCGCCCCCCGCCAAATATAACACTTCCCACCTCCTCATTTGCCTTTGATCACAGCCTTGCAGAGGGTTCTGACATTGTACGCATTCCCTACACCGGTGCAAAGCCTTAATCCTTTTAATAGATGGAGGTTTTTAGTTTAAGTCATTTATTAATATTAATTCTTAACTGTAAAGCATTTTGGTGACATCTGAAAATCTGTCTTACATAACATCCTTATTCACACTTGAGTCCTTCAGATCTGGAGTGCCAGGGAATAACTCCCTCTCTCTTTTGATCTCCCCGTTCTGTCATTAGTCCTTGTGCCTTTAATGCACAAAGTCATTAAAAACATTTCAAGTGTTTAAGCTCAGTTAATGTATTTTTTTTTAAATTGCACTGTATTATGTGGAATGTGATTTGCTGTCATGTTTGCATTTAAGTGCTGCAGCAGTCAGCAACAGGAGTAGAGCAGATGACTCCATGGTCTTCTAGAGGTGCAGATCTAATGGGAAGACTTTAGATAATAATGTGCGCTATGCTATAGAAAACTATGAGATAGAGAGAAGATCTTTCCCAAAGTGCTGAGTGCCTCTAACTTTCTATATGTAACAGCTCTTGGGAAGGGGAACGTGATGGAGAACCTAGGACTTGGTGTTTTAGAGAGTTGGGGATTCTGGGGACTAGGAGCAAATAGCTCATTTATTTTTATAGATATTCCAGCAAGGCACTGAACGAGGGAAAGGGGAAAAGGATCTCAGCAGGTCCAGAGTCATAATGAGCCTTGTTCAGTTTGAAGTTCTTAGATTTGCTCTGAATTTCCTGAAGATGATTATTCTTTTCCTGACTACAGTACTGAATCTAGTTGGTTCAGTTAGCTGCCAGCCTTTTCCAAATGTCAATTGCAATATTTGCATCTTTAGTGAGTGCTTGAAGTATTCTTTAAAACCAAATACTGGCCTCTTCATTGATGTGAACCTTCCTGTAGCTGAGTGGGAGACTTTCTTTAGGCCCAGAGTGCTTTCAAATGTTTCCTTACCTCAGCATAGTATCAGAGGAGTAGCTGTGTTAGTCTAGATCTGTAAAAGCAGCAAAGAATCCTGTGGCACCTTATAGACTAACAGACATTTTGGAGCATGAGCTTTCGTGGGTGAATACCCACTTCGTCAGATGCATGTAGTGGAAATTTCCAGGGGCAGGTATATATATGCAGGCAAGCACAGTTGAATAACAGCAGCAGCTGGTATCTTTGACTGAAAATCTGTTCTTACCAGGTTTTTGGCCAAATTCTGCATACTTAGATTGTTTGCATGAGCTTCTGTAAAGCATCTGAATATTTGGGTGTGTAGGGAAACTAGATTTGAACTCCAAGAGTTTGATCCTTCTCTCAGTCACACTGGTGAAAATCATGAGTGATTCCATGGAAGTCATTGGAAGCAAGCTGGTGTGAGATCAGTATTTAGGCCTCTTAATTTTTTGATGTTTCCCATTATTAGTCCATGGGGGACACCCCTATGTCATTGCAGAGCCTCCTTCTCCCCTTTTAGACCAGATAGTTCTAAACCAGGCTGTTGTTTCCTCTGAGCAAAAGACTCCACCACCAAAACTTGTTTTCAATAGGATGCTGTCAAATTAAGTTTGGCTCAGATCTAGGTGGTGTCTAGGGAGGAAAAAAACTTTGATAAGACCTTAAACCAAGATAATTGTTTCTATTAAATTAAAAATTAAGTGAAGTCCAGTGGAAACAGTGTTGTGAGTTTTTAAAGAAATAAACAACACCATCCTGTGTTCATAATCCAAACACTGTTGCATAGAGGTAGTTAGTACATAAGAAACTGAAAGTGAAGCTGACTTGAAACTGACTAGATACCAAAAGTGAAGTGACTGCCCTTTTCAGTTCAATGTACAGCCTGAAAGAAATGCAAAGAGTAGACAAAGAGCATTAATGCTAAATTAAATTTTGAAAATTATTTCAGTTTTCATACACTGTGGTGTTGTTAATAACTAGATTACTTAGAGAGGTGAGCTTGAACATCAAATCTGAATCGCTTCCTTCATCCCAGCTTGGAAAAGATGAGAGAATGGATCTGGACCTATTCCTATAGTTTTAGGATCAGGGTCACATCAAAAATTGAAAGAAGCCTAGTTTCTTGCATCTGGCTTGGATGCTGCCCAAGAAGACAGGAAAACAATCATTTCCAAAACCACAATACTTAATACTTTGTACTTAAATAGAAATCCTTAAATAGATATAAAACAGTTTCAAAACACTTTAGAAAGATGGATACCTACTTTTCATATAAAGTAACCAAGGCACAGTGAGGTGAAGGGGTTGATTGTTATAGGTGCCACTCAGTATGAGAAAACATTACAGCATCTGGCCTCAACTGTCTCAGATAAAGTCACAGGGGATCAGAGAGGGGACTAGAACACAGGTGTCCTGACTTTCAGCCCCCATGCTGTATCCACTAATTTGTGCTACCTCAAAAAAAAAATAGGGAGGTGATTTTTGCCATTGCAGATAACTTTGAGCGCCTGTGCCTTATCTTCTTAGTAAGATCAAATATGGCCTGTTTGTTGTATTTTCATCTAAAACATGTTCTACTATACAGCCCTAGATAAAACAGCTACTCTTTCCATGAGTGCTAATTTGCCCCTGTAAAAACTTGTCTCCTTGCCTTATGGAAAAGTACTGTAGAGTTTAATAGCAATGAAACCAAGACATTTCTCTAGGTATTTAGTAAGGTTATATAAAAATTGGTTTAAAAAACCCTATAAAATTTAATAGAAAATGACAACCTTACAATGGAGGGGTTTTTTAATCATCCTGTGGAATTTAATAGAGAATGCTATCCCTGCCATAGAATTCCATAGGATGGTTCAGAAAAAATCTATACTAAGGTTATTATTTTCTATTCAGTTCTATAGGACTTTTCCATAAAAGTTAGGATCCTTCACTCTAATCCAATCCATCCCCCTAGAGGCATGTTAAGAAATTTAACTTCATTTCTGTATCATGCAGTTTCCATCAGAAATGGAAGTACCTCACATCAATACTTTGTGAACTTTTCTTGATTTTGTTTTGCCTGCTAGGATTTGTAGCCACTCTATTTTCCATCCATTTTGACAAGGTGCTGGCACAGTCACTCTGTGCTGCTGTGTATGTGAATGTGTGACATTTGCGAATGCACTAACACCTGGTTCCTTGTTCTTCATTTTAAAAAATTCATCTGAATGTGCAAGTGTCCAAGATTTATTTTAGGCCTGCAAATGGGTCATAGAGTATGCCTAGTGCACAGGGATGTAAGTCAGGAGACCTGGAGTCTATTCCAAGCTCCTCTACTGTCTTGGTATATTTGCTGGACAAATAATGTCAGCATCCTGTATCTCAGTTTCCCCATCTGTAAAATATAGATAATGATTCTCACCCTCTTTTGGAAAGTGAGTTGCCATCCTGGAAAATGTGGTAAGTACTCAGATCTGGGTTGTAGTCCCTAAAAAAGATTTTGTGCTTTTTGCCCCCCCGGGGGGAATATTTCTTAATGCAATCCTCTTGATTGTTCAGTTTGTGCTCTAGTATATAGGATTCCGTGAAAGCTCAGTTAAGTGACATGGGATTTAAATTCCCAGGGAACAGCGAGCCAAATAAGAGCTATGGCCTGAGGCAAATCTCATCCCAAATCTCAGGTTTATTTGTTTCTCACAAGATTCAGTCTGTTAACATAATTAATAATTATTATAACAATTTCCAGTTCTATAGCACTTTTCACTCTGAAAGATCCCAGTTCTCTTTTCATACTGTATATCTAGAGCTCTTTCTCCCACCACTGAAATGCAGCCATCTCTGAGGTGTGACACCACAAGCATTCTGTATTTATAACAGTACTGTTGGAGGAGAAATGAGCAAGGACTTCCGTTAAAACTGAATGGAAAGTTAGGCAGAATGGCCCTGATCCTCAATGGTATTTAGATGCCTGTCATTGAAATTAATGGTAATTAAGCATTGAAATAACTTTGAGATTCTGGGCTAATTAACTATTCAAGCTGTTAGGAAATCAGGGTAGTACTCAAACTCTTGCAAAAATATTATTGGATCTTTTAGCGACTATGAATCCTCAGTGCCTTTGTGTTATGTTTCATGCACAAGATGATACCTCCAACAGCACAATGCCCCCTAACAGTGTGATAGGGTGTTGGTTCAGCATTGACTCAGAGAAAAGAGGGCTATCTACTGGTCTCAAACTTTTCATATTATGATCAGGATTTGGGTTTTTTTTTGCCTTCCTCTGCAGCATGTGGGTGTGAGTCACTTGCCAGGATTATCTGGGTATATCTCATTTAATCATTTTCTTGCGATTGCAGAGGCCTCAAGCACTGATGTATCTCGGTCTTTCCTATTCCCTCCTATCTCTCCCTGTGAAACATAATCTAGTTTTTTATGGGTCTTGTTTACTTTGGTCTTATTTCGGTTGTTGGGTTTAGTGTGCAGGTTGTGTTGGTGGCCTGTGCTACACAGGAGGTCAGACGTGATGATCTAGTGGCCCCTTCTGGCCTTGAACGCTATGATTCTATATTTGGGTGCCTAAAGTTAGGAACCTAAATCCAATTTAGGCACCTAAGTAAAAGTGACCTGATTTTCAGAGGTGCTGAGCTACTGCAGCTTATGTTGATTTCTATGGGAGTTGCAGGCCACTTTTCCTTAGGAGCCCTAGCCAAGATCTTTGCATACATCATTTTAACGCCCAAGTTTGATAATTTTGACCTGAGTCACCAGCACCACCTCTTGCAACCCCCTTGGGATTGCCTTAGACAGCTCTCAGGTTCTAAACAGACTTAAACCTGCTTAATGTATATGAATTAGGTCCTGATCCTGCAAGAATCCCCTTGATTTTAAGGATCAGATCCAAGCCTGAGGTGATGAAGCTTCAAGCTATTGTGGTTTATCCTCCTCCTCACAGTGAACAGGGTTAAGTTGAAGTTGGTCAGTGCATGTCCATATTTTCAGACTCATGTTTTCATTTCTGTTTATTGGCTGTATGTGCCAAATTGTCTCTCCAGAGCTATGTTCTAATGGCACCTTGTTGATTTTGTACCATTAGCTATGTTCATTATGTAAAATCTTTGCAATGAAGGGAGAACAGCTGCCCTGGAGCCTGGAGATAATGAGTGAATCACTCTGACCAATCCAATCTGAGTTTGAGTTAAGGTTATTTATTTTACACCCTTAGCTCTTTTGCTGTAATAACTGAGTTCCCCCTGCAAGTGTCATGATGAAAGCTCATGTTTTAGTTGTTATATTGGAGAGACCAATGGATGAAAAGGAGCAACTGCTTGTGTCCTAATTTCTCAAACACTCGGCAGGGGGTGGCAAGATGAAATGGCACAAGAATCTGTCATCATCTGCAAATGGCACACACGGACACTTCATTCCCAGTGAATCCTGAGTTGCAGAAAAGAGCCATTTGCTATCATAAGGTCAAGACGTGTCCTCTACAAGGGATGGACTGGCTGCAGCAAAGATCACCGTGCTAGGCTATAAATAAAGGCAATAGCAATAGCCTCGGTCCTTCCCCAGTGCAGATCCTTGCTCCCATTCCATCCCTCAAGAAGCCCTCCAAATGCAACCCCTCAGTGTTTGGTAAGTAGGGTGTGATAAATAGAGAGTAGTTTTTGCTTGCTGGCACATATTAAAAATATGCCAAAGCAGGCAAAAATGGAAGACATTTACAACATAGGCAGGGATACTTTCACCTCTGCTCAGTATTCAGCTCAAGAGTCCCCTTATCTCTCTGAAAAGAGGGCACTGCTCATATGACCCAGGTGTAATTTTAGGCCTTCCTCTCTTCCCTTCAGGGGAAGAGATCACCCCATCACATGACCTGATTCCTTGAGACTGCCTCACCCTCCCACAGGCTGGAGGCTGTGAGCTCCAAGAGGAAGCAGGGTGTCTAGGAGATTTGGACTCATCCAGGAAAGATGCCTGGGAGAGCTGGGCTCATCTGGAAGGAGAGTATTGAGGGGTCTCTTGTGAAAACTTTTCCTCCCATGTTAATTGTTGTGCTCAATTAGAGCTAAAGATGAGCCAATTGATAGAACTTTACTTTCCTATTTACTTTCTGGCACCACATGTTTTTTTGCCCTGGGACTTCCGCTTGCCATCCACAGACTAGCACCCACGTGTGCCTGATAGAGCCATGTCAATACTGCTTTGATTTTTTTACATGAAGAATTCTTTTTAACACAAGGACTCAGAAATCTACAACTTAATGTTCTGCTCCATCTGCCATGTGGTTTACCCTCCCCTTCTTCAACGCCACAGAATGTCCTGCTAGGTAGAGGTGCACTGTGAAGTGGATCACAATTTGGTAGGGAATGGGTCTGGCAAGAGGAAGGACCACAGTTATCCACTTTGAGTGCAGAGTGAATGGATCTGCAGGGCCAACCCAGCTTTAAGGACTGAGTTAATTCCCTCCCCAGCCTGTAGGGCTAGAGCTGGGTCTGTAAGAGGGAGCTCAGAAGGATGCAGCTCTAGGAAGATTCCTGGGTTTGTTATGGAACTGAGTTGGGGTGAGCTGCTGCTTCGCTGGAGCTTGGGTGAAGTTAGGCCCTGCTCTTCGGCTCAGGGAAGCCCTGCTGTATTTGTCCCTTAGAGGGACAGGGCATTTCTTACATTTCCTTTTCTGCTTGGTGTGGCCAATTGCAAAGATGTTTAAAGTTCATTGATGTGTGCAATATCATCTCTTGCTTTAAGTGCCTCATCATGATAGCAACACAGGGCCCTAGCCATGCGAAGATCTGCATCTTTCCTTAGCATCATCATGACAAGAAATGCTGTTTGCCCCTGTATCTTTCTCCTTCACCCCATTGAAGATCGCTCCCATGTTCCATGTCCCCACTGTCCTGCTAGAAGGGCACCACCTGATTCTCCCTCTGACAGGCCTTGCAGCATCACTACATCCCCTGTAGCTAAGAAGACAAAACAGAGCTTCACTTTCTCTCTCTCATATTTTTCCCCTCTCCTCCTCTCTCTCAATCGTTCTTGGCTCTCTCACACTATCTCTGGTTCCTGTAGGTTTTCTCTTCTCTCTTGTAGGCTGCTGTCTCTGTCTTTCCATCTTTGCTGCCACTTAGATTGCTGAACCCTCTTTCTTTCCCATCCCTCCCCAGAGTCCCCACGGGGCCACTTTTGTCCCTTTCCTCTTCAGAGTTATTTGATTGCAGAACTCAGTCCTCTCCTGGCTGCTTGCTGCCCTTCATCTAGTGCTGGCTGAAATGAGCTTTCTGTTCCCAGTGACACTGCATGTGTAGGTAACCGGAGTGGATTTGAGAAAAGTGATTACAGCCAGAACAATAATGCCTTTGTAATGCTGTGGGGATTATTCTTCTCCTATGGAGTAAGACCTAAAGAACAACGCCACATCGTCAAGCAAACAGAACCTCCAGCTGTCAGTGCTGTAGCTCCCTTTAGAGACAGACACATGCCTGGCCAACTGCAATTCCCCTGAAGGCAGACACTTGGCACCCTTGTTCCCATTGATACACGCTGTGATTCTGCATCATCATTTGACAGAGACAGAGAGGTAGCGGATGTGAAGGGCCTTCTTTTGCCATGGGACAAGTCCCCTCTCTAGCAACCCAGCAGCTCTGCCTAGTCCACCTTTACTTTCAGTTTGTTCATCCTTCTCACTCCTTTTTCCTTTGATGGATGATTCTATAATAAAAATGACCTTCTGGAAGAAAAGAAGTCTCTTCTAATTTCTATCTTATCCCCTACTCCTTGAACTTAAATTCCTACCCCTTTCCTGTACCAAAATGGGTCTCTGTAGGAGCCTTTTACACACTCTTATCATGCTTAGATCCCCATAAAGGCAACAACTTTAAAGACTAAAACAAGTTCAGTTTCACCTCACTTTCCTCCGGAAAGGAATCCTTGTTCCCCAAAATCCTCAGTAAACATCTTTCTACCATTATCATTTCAGAATGCCTTTTCAGTCGCAGCATATGAGCCAAATTCTGGTTCCATAAACATCAGTAGCAAAATGCCCATTGGCTTGCCTGGGAACAGGAGTTGGTCTAGCATGTTCTGGAGTGATTCAGAGGCTATTTCATGTTCACCAGTAATGGGCTCAGCGCTCTACAGAGCCCAGAGGAAGAGACGGCCTGTCACCCAAGGAACTTACATTCTACATTAAATAGCCAGTACAGCTTGGATACATAATGCCATAGCTGCTTGTCAGATATCCAAGCAGTGATTTATCACTTTATATAAGGTAATGTCCTACTCTTGATCCCCTGGCAGGATCCCACTAATAGGTTTCACAGGGCAAGATGGGATCGTAATAAGAAGAGAGCGTTCATTTAGTGCACAAGGTTAGTGAGTGAGTTCAAAGCTAAAGCAGCCCTATGGAAGAATGTCTGAACGTGAGAGTGGGAGAATGATAGAAAAGGAATGCTCAGGAGGAGATAGAATAGGGGCTTCTGGGAGTCAGGACTCTTCTATTCCCAGCTCTGTTGTTGACTTGCTATGTGACCTTGGGTAAAAGTCATTTTAACTTATTTGTGCCTCAGTCTCTCCACGTGTAAAATGAGGATGAGACCTGCCTGTCCCATACGTGTAGTTGTGTTTGTAAAGCACTTTGAGATGCTCAGATAGAGGTGCTCCTTGAAGAGCAGAGTGTTATAGTTTTAATAAAAGAAAATAGTGTTACCCCAAATGCAAGTGTAAGGAAGACAAGAACCAGGAAAATGTGATACTGCAGAAAGATCCGTTCCAACGAATCACAAAGCCCATGGCCTCTCCTTCCTCAGGTATTTTTGGGCTTCACAGCTTGTCCTGAGACATTTCTCACTCATCTCACTGTCAAGCAGTTCCTTAACAGGGCTGCTCCGTAGTCTCTTTAATACAAACTGAAATGTGCTCTTTTGAGTTCTCTTTAGGACAGATAAAACACCCCTGGTTCCTTTGAATCCTGTTCCATTTCTTCCAGGCCCTTTTCACTAGTGCTAAGGAGGGGCAAAAGGATTCAGATCCCAACAGCAAAGAGATTTTGTTAATTGTTATAAAGGCTAGGCGGGATTGTTACCACTTACAGGCAGTACTGCATTCATAATTACCTGCTGGAATGGGACAGGCACCTCCGTGCCATCTGCTGACATTGAGATGCCTATGACTTTGGGAATGGAATGCCATCCCCTTTCTGGATTAGTCTCTGATTTTGAATTACACAAATAGCTTTGACATTAGTTCCATCTCAGGAAGAAGTGAGTGCGCATGTTATGTAATATAATCTTAGTGTCTCAAAGATTCTGTTCTGTCCTCTTTTGTACTGCCAGATGGCACAGAATATCCATTCTCTCTGGAGAGATGTTCATATACATCTAACAGCTGGATTTATGGTGGTTCACTCTGTAACTGGGCACTGTTGTTCCTTGGCATTTGGCTCCTGCAGATCAGCTAGCTCTTTAGTATTCAGCCAATGCCACACAGCTTCTTGCCTTACACTGCGATCCCAAGATTAAACTGTCTGCAAGAGGACATAAGTGAAGAACTTTAAACACAAATTTGAAAGGAGAGGCCATTTCAGATTCTCCGAACATGTTCCTTCTCTGATGAGACCTAGGCCTGGGTTAGTGAACAACAGGTGTTAGATCCATGCTCTCACTCTGTTCCATTCTGCACTTGTTTCAGCTGCTGCCTGTTTCCTTGCTGCCCTGTTCTATAACATGGCTCTTAGGCTTCATTGTTATTGACTCAGCGGAGCTGTTTCTTACCTTCATCCCTGAAATGCTCTCCAAAGTGATGAATCACACACCTGCATAAGTGACTCCCTTCCCACAAATGAGGCATCTGCTCAAAATTCTGCAGTGCTCAGTTGGTTGAGACAGGGAACTATAACCCATCTGCTGGCAGTGGTATCACCACAGTCCTCAGAAATAGCCCCAATAACTTCATGCTCCTTCACAGCAAGCAATGTCAAGTAGCACTCCAATGGTGTGAACTTCCTCACAGCAGTGCACTGTCAGTGCCAGCTGGGACTCTAGGAATGCCAGCTTCTCTAAAATATCATAACTCCAGCACGATGGTCTTCCCAAAGCACACCTAATGTCTGTATGAGTTCCTCATTATGGATCCTCATACCAGTGTGCTGTTGAGCCTGAGCTTCCTTGCAGAAATGCTTCTTCAGTATCCATGAGTTCTCCAGCTGCAGTCGTTCTAGCAAGGACTCTGCTTCTCATACATGTAACCATACTGCTTCTGGAGTGCAATTTTAGTTTAATATTATAAAATATGAACAGCCAGTTATACAAAAGGGCAGCTGGGCTGTAATTAAGAGCAAGAATGACAGTGTAGATTTGATCAGGAAATTACTACTGGACAAGTGTCCTCATCACAATAACCACTATCACAACTGGCACTAATTAGCCAGAGAAATTGGACTCTTCTCTTGACCCTAGAGAGGACTTGAGGCATATTGTAGGAGAATCTTGCACTGCAGCTGAACATGTGTACCTGTTCTGTAGCTAAGCGCCTTCAGTCTCCAGGACTGTTAATGAAACATAAGCACAGCATGCAAAAGTTGGGGAAGGGGAGAGTGTGGCCTTTACTCACTGAGAACATGTCTGATAGGAACGTTTAGCACTTCTCTTTGTCCAACAACAATTGATTAAATTTTAAAGCCCCTTTTCAAACCTGTCACCTTTTGCGAATAATGTCCTAGGTTTGATTACAGTAAAACTTGAGACACTAATTTCTTAGAAACAAACGTTTATTTATTTTTATAATGACCTTGAACCAAGGCCCCAGGTCCACTACCAGGTTTGCATCACAGGAAGAAGCTATTTCTAAAATAGTCTGAACAACTGACTCCAACCCTCCTGAACTTTGAGAACTTTGGGATTTGGATCAGGAATCTGAACCTCCACCTTTTGGATGTTTTGATCCAGGGAATTGTTCCTGCCAATTACACCAGTAAGAAGTTTGGATCCAGGTCTAAGATTCCAGGGATGTACCACTTAAGCAGTGTGAGCTCCCTAAAAACAGTGCTCAGAAAATGCCTGCTAGAACTCTGTGGAATGTGGAGTCCCCGACTGCAGCGCTAACTACCACTTTCATAGCTGCAGCATCCTCACAGCAATGCACCAGTGGAAGCCATCACTACACCAAAGGGAGCTTTCTCACAGCAGTGCCTTCAACTCAGCTAGCACCTCTGCAGTGTGAGCTTCCTCACAGCAGTGCCCTACCCCTGACCCCTGCAGTGTGAGCTTCCCCACAGCGGTACCCTGCCCCTGCCCTCTGCAGTGTGAGCTTCCCCACAGCGGTGCCCTGCCCCTGCCCTTGCAGCGTGAACTTCCCCACAGCGGTGCCCTGCCCCGACCCCTGCAGTGTGAGCTTCCTCACAGCAGTGCCCTACCCCTGACCCCTGCAGTGTGCGCTTCCCCACAGCGGTACCCTGCCCCTGCCCTCTGCAGTGTGAGCTTCCCCACAGTGGTGCCCTGCCCTGACCCCTGCAGCGTGAGCTTCCCCACAGCAGTACCCTGCCCCTACTCTCTGCAGCGTGAGCTTCCCCACAGCGGTGCCCTGCCCCTGCCCTCTGCAGCGTGAGCTTCCCCACAGCGGTGCCCTGCCCCTGCCCTCTGCAGCATGAGCTTCTGCACAGCGGTATCTTGCCCCTGCCCTCTGCAGCGTGAGCTTCCCCACAGCGGTGCCCTGCCCCTGCCCTCTGCAGCGTGAGCTTCCCCACAGCGGTGCCATGCCCGACCCCTGCAGCGTGAGCTTCCCCACAGCGGTGCCCTGCTCCTGCCCTCTGCAGCGTGAGCTTCCCCACAGCGGTGCCCTGCCCCTGCCCTCTGCAGCGTGAGCTTCCCCACAGCGGTGCCCTGCCCTAACCCCTGCAGCGTGAGCTTCCCCACAGTGGTGCCCTGCCCCTGCCCTCTGCAGCGTGAGCTTCCCCACAGCGGTGCCCTGCCCCTGCCCTCTGCAGCGTGAGCTTCCCCACAGCGGTGCCCTGCCCCACCCCTGCAGCGTAAGCTTCCCCACAGCGGTGCCCTGCCCCTGCCCTTGCAGCGTGAGCTTCCCCACAGCGGTGCCCTGCTCCTGCCCTCTGCAGCGTGAGCTTCCCCACAGCGGTGCCCTGCCCCTGCCCTCTGCAGCGTGAGCTTCCCCACAGCGGTGCCCTGCCCTAACCCCTGCAGCGTGAGCTTCCCCACAGCGGTGCCCTGCCCCTGCCCTCTGCAGCGTGAGCTTCCCCACAGCGGTGCCCTGCCCCTGCCCTCTGCAGCGTGAGCTTCCCCACAGCGGTGCCCTGCCCCTGCCCTCTGCAGCGTGAGCTTCCCCACAGCGGTGCCCTGCCCCTGCCCTCTGCAGCGTGAGCTTCCCCACAGCGGTGCCCTGCCCCTGCCCTTGCAGCGTGAGCTTCCCCACAGCGGTGCCCTGCCCCGACCCGACCCCTGCAGTGTGAGCTTCCCCCACAGCGGTGCCCTGCCCCGACCCGACCCCTGCAGTGTGAGCTTCCTCACAGCAGTGCTCTGCCCCGACCCGACCCCTGCAGCGTGAGCTTCCCCACAGCGGTGCCCTGCTCCTGCCCTCTGCAGCGTGAGCTTCCCCACAGCGGTGCCCTGCCCCTGCCCTCTGCAGCGTGAGCTTCCCCACAGCGGTGCCCTGCCCTAACCCCTGCAGCGTGAGCTTCCCCACAGCGGTGCCCTGCCCCTGCCCTCTGCAGCGTGAGCTTCCCCACAGCGGTGCCCTGCCCCTGCCCTCTGCAGCGTGAGCTTCCCCACAGCGGTGCCCTGCCCCTGCCCTTGCAGCGTGAGCTTCCCCACAGCGGTGCCCTGCCCCTGCCCTCTGCAGCGTGAGCTTCCCCACAGCAGTGCCCTGCCCCGACCCGACCCCTGCAGTGTGAGCTTCCCCACAGCGGTGCCCTGCCCCGACCCGACCCCTGCAGTGTGAGCTTCCTCACAGCAGTGCTCTGCCCCGACCCGACCCCTGCAGTGTGAGCTTCCCCACAGCGATGCCAAACTTTATTTCTTATCAGCAGCCTGATTTAGTCGCTTTTCTGCTGTCCGCTTTCCTCTCTTCAAGTTCATGCTCACACAAAAGAGCTGGGCCAGGGCTGCTTGGAAAGTTGATCCCCCTGCAGGTCACGGCGGGGGCCGGTTACCACGACAGGGGAAGGAGTTTAACGTGTAGCGTCCGGGGATGTTTATGGTGATGCTCGTTTTCTGCCTGACACCGAAGCGGCTCCCTCAGCCCCTCCCGTGGGTGAGAGGGACGGATTCGGGTTTCAGGCGCTCGGACTCCCCTTCACGCTCACGCGCCACACGATCCCCTGTTAAAAATTCATGCAGCTGCCGCAGCGATCTCCAGCCTCCCCCTGCCTGCTGGGAGCTGCAGACAGCGCAGCCGGGCTGGGTGGGAGACGCCACGGAGCGCCCTGCTTGTCTCCCAACGCCCCCGGGTCGGCTCCTCTCGCTGGGGAGGGGAGGAGGAGACTGAGCGCCTCACCTGGAGGAGCTGCGCGTCGGCACCTTGGGCTGCCAGCAAGGGGAGGGGGAGGTCAGGCTGCTGCTGAGGAGACGGTGCCCTCCAGCCCCCTGCTTCCTGGCGGAGCCAGTGCCTTCCCAGGCCATTGTCTGGAGCTGTCACATGGGCTGTGGTGCTGAATTTAAGCAGATTTCTGAAGGACATGCCACGAGCACTTCCTCCAGCCTGCGGGGACTGCCGGGCGGAGAGATTCCCCCAGACTGCAGCCGCCACTGGGTTTAAGATGCTTCTGTAGCCTCCCCGAGATGAGCTCGCCCATTGCAAAGAGCGAATCCAAGACTTCGCTCCTGAAGGCAGGGGGGAGCCGGAGGGCTGCGGTAGGAGCAGAGCCCCAGCCCAGGAAGAGCCATGCTCAGGATGGGAAAGGGCAACCCAGGTACCCAGTGAGGGAGCTGAGCAGCCAGGAGCAGCTCCATGGGGACCCCAGTTCCAGGAGGCCACTTTGCCACCCAGGAGTCAAGGAGAATAGAGTGAAGGGGCTCAAGAAGCAGTCACATGGACAGGGTGGGAGCCAGCCGGAGCCAGCAGAAGGAGGTCCAAGCAGAGGCATCAGCAAGGAGCAAGCCAGGACATCTAGGCATCATCACCAACATCACCATCACCACCGCAAGCAGCAGCATCCCAGCCTGGACCAACTGCAGCAGCACACCCAGAGGGATGGGGAGGAGAGGGAGGAGGACTTTTTCTTCGGTCACAGAGAGGGGTCTAGCAGAGAGTCCCTAAAGCTCTCTGAAGGCTCGTCACCTCTGTCCAAATCCAGCAGCAAGTACTCCACCAAGTCCAACAGCAGCAACAGATCCGGGGAACCAGATCCCCTCTTCCACCAGCTGCACCCCATTCTCAGCTCTGTCTTTGGCCAGGTAAGGACCAGAGGGTCTCACATCTGCCATCCTCCCATCTTCCCCCAGCACCCGCGTCTTTCTGCCCCTTTATACATCTTTGGCTTGCTGGCTCGGAGCCCTCCTGTGCTTTAGAAATAAGCTTGCAGCTATAAATGCACTGCTTCCTGGCTGCCTCTGCAAAACTTCTCTGAGCTGTTTGCATCACAGTGGTGCAAAGTTAAAGAGGCGTCTTCCTTGCAATTGTGAACTAGGGTGTGTATGTTTGTGTGGAGCAGAAAGGTTTGTACCGCGGACGGGCACAGGATAGGCTCAGGTGTGTAGGCTGGGAGCTGGCTTTGCGAGTGTCTATTGATAAAGTGAGGGGAGCATCTGTGCACTTTGTGTCTTCCCTAACAAAAGAACAAACCCTGTCAGATCAATGGCTTATAGAAATTCCCCTTGGGAGGCGGACACTGCCGCAGCTGCCATGGTCTGCTGTGTGACAAAGGGTTCTTTCTGGTTGGCTCTGCATGTGCTGCACGGTGTGTGGCACTCTGAGAGATATCAGGCAATTAATTCAATCTCATCCCAGCACCAAAATGAATCCCACCCCTCACCCCATCCCCCTCTCTCCTTGGTTCACTGAAAATCCACTCCAGTTGTCTGAGCTAAATTGTGTCTGTGTCGGTGCAGGGGGTGCGAGTCAAATAATCTGATCTGAAAAACACATGCAGATATTAGGGTCTTTCTTGCGCCCTTTCTTTTCTTTATATGTTTACTTCTCCTTAAGGTACATTTATGTGCAATGAGACTATGAATAATTTATGATGTCAGAAGAAGGGAGGGGGACAAAAAATCATTCTGACCCAATTCTGAAACCCTCTCCGTCAGTGTGTTGAGATGGAACAGATGCCTTCAGTGTTCGCAAGCTCTTTCTGTGCAAAGCTGTTGTTTTAAACTGTGCCTGGTAATGAAATTACCCCTGACAGGGCTACTCTTTAAAAGTGAAGAGGCAAAGGGAGCCTCGCTTCCAGTTTTCATTTAGAACCATTATGGGATGTTACAGTACTGGGAAATGTAATCTCCAGGAAGATTAATGTAACTGCAGTCTCCCAGAAGCACAACTGTAGGTATAAACCAGTAGCCTGAAGTGCTAAATTCCGGTACAGAGAGTAATCAGTGAAACCAGAATTAGGATTTGTGGTTTTGTTTTATAGACAAAGCTGGCTTGGGAGGTTCTGTAGACATGTCTAGTCAAGTTGGGGTGGTGGAGAGAGGAAGGGAGAAGCAGAACCTTAGTAGTCAAGAGCAAGGACAGAGTGCACCAGGTCTGTTTAGTTCAGTGTCAGAAAGTACTGTCTACCTCTGATAACCTTGACTGCACTGAAGAAAATCAAAGCTCACCTGTTCCCCTTCCCTAGAACTTTGCATCATCAACAATAGTTTGTTTGTTGGGACATGAATATTTTTGTTGCAATGGACTCAGAACTAGTATTTCCCCCCAGACCCACAAACAGGACATCAAAACTCAGGGACAAAGTCTTTCAGTAACAACATTCAGGGTTCTGGTCAGTGCCAGTGCTCAATTAGGTGACAAAGAGCAATATAACACCAGCATATCTGGAAATCTGTGGTCTAAATTCTGTTCAGTTACATCTCTGCAACCTGGCTGATAGCAGTGGAGATGTAACTGAGTATGGATTTTAGCTCTGCAGCACTGCATGGCCTCAAAGTATCAGAACCACAAAATAAATCCATACCAGGGTCTCCAACACAAAAGCCATTGTCTACCTAGTTTTTAATTGACCTTTTCCCACTGATGGAAACTGGCTCTGAATGGCATCTTTATTATATCAGTGTTGCCTACCCACTTTCAGGTGTCACCACCTTCTACTGCATGCCATAAACTCTGCAAGATGTAGTCCCCCCAGTTCAGCAATGCCGGCTTGCTTACAAGAAAGAAGGGCACAGATTAAATGCTGCTTCTGGCTCTTTTACCCAGTGCATAGCCCCAGTGCCTGTGAATAAACAGAGATCTTTCTTCATAGCCTGACATTCTGTATCTGTGTCTGTCTGCCTCTTGCCTTCTCTGAAAGGATTTAGATGAAATGACCATTCAGTGGATAATGTAAGACAGGAGTGTGGAGTGGGTTGTAGTAGGAACATTTGGGAATGGGTGAACACAGCAGTGCAGTAATGCCCTGGTAGCTGCAGCAAGGAATGCAGGAATAGTTGGCTGCAGGAGCACAAAGTAAATAAAATTGTAATTGTAAAGTTCAGGAATGGATGGAGGCCTGAGGACAGAAGCAAGTGCAAGTTTTGTCAATAGAAGGGATGGAGGCTGTATCCCAGGAGTGGAGAAGTCAATGTTAGCAGTTGGATAGAAATGTGAGTGTGCAGTAGTAGGGAAGGACAGGAAATTATACTTATAGGAACCCAAGTTTCAATCATGGGTGGATGCAGTGTCACAGGGCTGCAGTAATGCCTAGGATTGCAGTATAGCATGAAAGGAGTTGCAACACTCATTTATTATACACTGTAATTAAAAGATAGCAACAGCACCACACAGTAAACAGTTTCTTTAGTCCAGGAACTTCTAGCTAACACACCCAGCCCACTGTTTTGTTATCACACAGTGAGTGAATCAGTTAAAAGAAATTTTCAGTTGCACATTAGGAGGGGAGCACAATGCTGCAGATTTACCGCAACAACGAAGCATGATCCAGGGGCACCAGTATGTGTTGCCCCAATGATACACAAGCAAAACATCCTCCTCTATTTACATAGCGGTGCAATGATATGGTCACGTATGCAGAATGGTACAATCAGACAGGCAGAAAACGTTGCAGGGATGACTTCACACGGTATTTCATTATTGCAGTAATATTGTGAAATAGCAGTTCAGGACTCCAGAGTTGTGTCTTAGGCAGACAGATTTGTAACTGTACAGGAAGAAACACAGAGCATGGACAGAAGTGCTATAAATATATAACTGGTGTGCTAGCACAACTATGTGGTGCATTGATGGTGTATGCTGCAGGCTAATGCTAAGGCATGGTACTGTCAGGGTACGGTAATGCAGAAAGAAGTATTTTATTAACTACACTCAAGGTGCACTGGTATTGTATATAGAGCAATAGTGCTATTTCAGTGCATCCAACTGTACTGTAGTAGTCGAGTGGTGCATGGATAAACAGATGTGGGGGGTAATAGTGTAATAGTATAAGCCATGGTGTCACATTAGACTAAGGACATATTAGTGTGTTGGCTCTGTGGAGTAATACATAATATTATAAAAGCGTTTTTGTGTGGTACTTATGCTTGGGTGTTGTACAGCCCTAGAGCGACTTGATAGTACAGTCCTGACAATGCAGTAATATAACAACACAGTCCTGGGGCTGTATAAGGAAGTGATACTGGTGCAGTGTGCACGCATTTTGGCAGTTCAAGGATGGGATATTTGTGTAGTGTTGTAGCAGGTTGGCAGTCTAATGATAGAGTAATATAATATTGTAAAGGCATGATATACAGTCTCATGGCAATTGCACTCAGTGTGATGTTAGCACAGGGCTGTGCCAATCTGGCAGTGCAGTGCTGTTGTAATACCATAACACAGTGAGTGAAATGTTACTACAGTGCTGGAGGGGAGGATGAATGTGAATTAGTGAGAGTAAATTTAGTGCGGTATTATGGAAATACAATTTTGTACAGTGAACTTAATGCAGTGTTGTTATGGTCCAGGAGTAGTTTCTTAGAGTGGCAGCGTACTGGTGAGATATTAGTGCAGTAATGCAGCTGGGTGGTGGAGGGATACTAGTGCAGTGCTGCAGTGGTGTGGAAGATTGGCAGTGGCAGGACGACAGCAGTGCAGCAGCATGCAAGTGGAAGAGTGGTGCAGTAGTATAGCAGCCTGGTGTTCGATGTTGGAGCAGCAGCATGGCATCATGTTGCAAGGATGGTGGTGCAGTAGAATGGCAGCATGGCAATGGGATGTGGCAGTGGTGCAGAAGTGTGGTACTGTGATATTGGTATAGCAGTAATGTGGCAGTGTGGCAGGAGAGATAGCAGGCAGGAGAGATAGCAATACAGAATTAGTGTGATAGAGGGACAGCAGTGCAGCATTAGCATGGCAGCAGGGAGAGAGGAGCACAGTTAGCGTGACAGAGGAATAGCACTGCAGTGTTAGTGTGGCAGCAGGGACAGTGGTTCGGGATACCCGGGCAGCAGGGATAGCACTGCAGTGTTAGCATGGCAGCAGGGATAGTGGTTCAGAGATAGCTGGGCAGAAGGGATAGCACTGCAGTGTTAGTGTGGCTGAAGGGACAGTTGTTCAGGGATAGCCGGGAAGAAGGGATAGCACTGCAGCGTTAGTGTCGCAGCAGGGACAGTGGTTCTGGGATAGTCAGGCAGCAGGGATAGCACTGCAGTGTTAGCGTGGCAGCAGGGACAGTGTTGCAGCAGTAACATGACAGGTATAGTGATGCGGGTAATGTGCCTGCAGGACAGCAGTGCAGAAGTAGCATGGCAGTAGGGATGGTGGTGCCGCAGTAGTGTGGTAGCTGTAGCCTGGCAGCAGGATAGCAGTGCAGCAATAGCCTGGTAGCATAGCAATATAATAGTGTTTCAGCAAGGATAACAGTGCAGTTGTAGCATAACTCCAATTCTTTCTTGTTTAGATCTGTTAGCTCCTCAGTACTGGCCCTTTAAGCAGAGCCTTTCCTGGCGTTTGCCATGCAATATTAATTTGTAAGTGATCCCGCTATGTGAGACCCAGCAGTTTTCAGAACTGTAATGTTTTCACGCCCTGCCTGGCTGTTAAATTTTTTAATGAAGTGATTTCCCAACACAGTTTTCTGTCAACTGCTTTCTAATAGCCTGGGGTCATGCAGGTCAGAGAAAGCCGTAAGGGCCTATCAAATATTTACAGGCTCTGTCTGTAAGTGCCTAGGGCCAAAGGGCCTGTTGCATTTCCATCTGCAGAGGCCATGAGAGGCTTTATCTTTTTGATGTCTGTAGTCCCACTCCCAGATCTGGTTTTAATTCTAGTGACCAAATTAACATTAAACAGGAGGAGGAGAAATACCTTGTTTACAGCCCCCTCTTTTCTTTTTATTTCCCTTTCCTTGTCTGTCTTCTTCAGTCTCTTTGGCGTTTACTAGTAGAAGAACAATGGAGTTAGGGTGCATCATGGATCAAACCAGAGTGAAAGGAACTAGCCCTGCTTATCAAGTGGTTGGGGTCCCAAGCTGTAGGGGTGAGTAACTGCCATAAAGAACACCCTTCTCCAAAAGGAGCCAGAAACGTCAAGGCAAGAGAATATTTCCCAGCCACCCATAGAGAAAGAGTGAGCACTTTCTCCCTGTTCTCCATGTTATCCTGAGGTCCTTACTAAGGCAAAACTTTCATTCACATCACTGGGAACTCTTGAGTTCCTATTGATTTGAATGGGAGTGTTGCCTGACTAAGAATGCTGCATCAGGCCCACAACTTAGAGCCCTCCAAGCAGAAATGCACAAGGATACTCTTCAGTCTGAATGATGAGAGAGAGAGTGTGTTATGTATATTTCAGTGATGGAAGTTCCCGGATCCCAGACTGTCTTACACAGATGTGTGTGAGTGATGGAGGTCCCTGCATGCTGTGTTGTGCTGTGGCAGAGGGGATTTCATTGTGTTGCAGTGATAGAGGCAGTTGGATGTAGTCTTAGGCTGTGCTGTAGTGGAGATGAGCAGTCATGTTTCAACGTTTATGGTGAACTGAGGAGACTAGTTCTAACAGCTGCACATTTAGGTTGTTAGATTCACATAATCATTTGGGGGGCAGGGCATTTCTTCAGTGGGTCATAGTCCAGTCCCCACATTAGCACTGACTCCATTAAGTCTCCTTCATAGCTGATTAAACATTGAACTTGGGTAACACAGAAAAACACAGAAGAGGGAAGCATAATCTCCTCTCCAGCTGCTTTTCTCTGACTGGACTATTATTCCTGCTGCATTTATTGTGGTGTCTGTGAGGTCCTGTCTGAGACATAGAAGTGGAAATCCAGAGTGAGCCCAGATTCAGAGAAAGGATCAGTTCTGAGACCAGAATGTTGAACTATAGAGAAGAGATGAAACACGATGTTGGTATAAAGACAACTCTGAGATCCTAACCATGGGTGCCTGGTGCAGAATCAGAGGACAGGAAAGAGTTGGTTCCCAGGCTGAGAATACAGGTCCCAAGAGCCTAGCGCAAACCTGCAGAAGAGAAACAGCTGGTTTTGACACAGACATCTAGCATGAATCCAGTGCTGTCACTGGTTTCAGGGGAAAGGTCAGGATTGTGATCCAAGGAAAATCTTCACAAAGGCACCCTGTTCCCTGCTTCATTTTCCTACACCAAACATTTCCTCTCTGCTCCATTCCACTCAGACCTTCCCTACTTTCTGTCCCTGGGGGACTCTTCCACTCCCTTCCAGGGGGCCCTGCCTTTTATGGGACTTTCCAGTGAGAGAGGTTCTGCTCTGTCAGTGTCACCAACACGCCCTCTGCTGCTGGCCAGCAGAATTCACTACAGTCTCACTGTAGGTTTCTCCTTAGGAGACTTCTTTATATTCTAGTTCAGGGGTAGGCAACCTATGGCACGCGTGCTGAAGGCAGCACGTGAGCTGATTTTCAGTGGCACTCAGGCCTGGTCTACACTACGAGTTTAAACCGATTTTAGCAGCATTAACCCAATTTAATGCTGTACCCGTCCACACTACGAGGCCCTTTATATTGATATAAAGGGCTCTTTATATCGGTTTCTGTACTCCTCCCCAACGAGAGGAGTAGCGCTAAAATCGGTATTACCATATCGGATTAGAGTTAGTGTGGCCGCAAAGACGGTATTGGCCACTGGGTGGTATCCCACAGTGCACCACTGTGACGACTCTGGACAGCAATCTCAGCTTGGATGCAGTGGCCAGGTAAACAGGAAAAGCCCCGCGAAATTTTGATTTTCATTTCCTGTTTGCCCAGCGTGGAGCTCTGATCAGCACGGGTGGCAATGCAGTCCCAAATCCAAAAAGAGCTCCAGCATGGACCGTACGGGAGATACTGAATCTGATCGTTGTATGGGGAAACAAATCTGTTCTATCAGAGCTCCATTACAGAAGACAAAATGCCAAAGCGTTTGAAAAAAAAATCTACAGGCTACACAGTGCTGCGTGACAAGTGTAACAGGAAGCCAGAGACTTAAGCGGACGCTCATGGAGGGAGGGAGGGGGGTACTGAGGACTCCAGCTATCCCACAGTCCACAGCAGTCTCCGAAAAGTATTTGCATTCTTGGCTGAGCTCCCAATGCCTGTAGGGTCAAACACATTGTCCGGCGTCATTCAGGGAATAGCTCGTCAATTTACTCCCTCCCTCCCCCATGTGAAAGAAAAGGGAAAGAAATCATTTCTTGACTTTTTTCAATGTCACCCTATGTCTACTGAATGCTGCTGGTAGACGCGATGCTGCAGCAGTGAAGAGAAGTATCCGCTCTTCTCCCCTCCCCGGTGGCAGATGGTGCAGTAGGACTGGTAACCGTCCTTTTTATCAACCCGTGAGTGCTCCTGGCTGGCTTCAGGTGAGGTTGGCCAGGGGCGCCTGGGTGAAAATAGGAATGACTCCCAGTCATTCCCAGTAGATGGTACAGAACGGCTGGTAACCGTCTTCATCATAGCAACTGGGGGCTGAGCTTCAATCAGCCCCCTCCCTTTCATGTGAAAAGAAAAGATTCTGTACTGCTTGGACTATCATAGCAGTGGGATGCTGGGCTCCTCTCCCCGACACTGCTTAATGTCCTGCCTGGACTATCATGGCACCGGGAGGCTGCCTCCCCCTCATTTTATGTCACTAAAAACTCAGTGTTTCTTATTCCTGCATTCTTTATTACTTCATGACACAAATGGGGGGGACACTGCCACGGTAGCCCAGGAAGGTTGGGGGAGGAGAGAAGCAACAGGTGGGGTGGTTGCAGGGGCACCCCCCGTGAATGGCATGTAGCTCATCATTTCTGCGGGATCTGACACAGAGCAGCTGTACTCTCTGATACACTGCTTTTCTAGTACATTTGCCCCATATTCTAGGCAGGACTGACTCTGTTTTTAGAAACCATAAAGAAGGGATTGACTCGGACAGTCATTCCCAGTTTTGCTTTTGCGCCCCCAGCCAATCTCAGCCAGGGGCACCCACGATAGCAGCAGACAGCACAGAAGGACAGATAACCGTCATCTCATTGCCAAATTACCCTGGCAGCAGACGGTACAGAACAACTGGTAACCATCTCTGCTATCATGCAAAACCAAGTGAATGCTGCTGTGTAGCGCTGGAGTATCGCTTCTGTCCGCGGCATCCAGTACACATACGGTGACTGTAAAAAAAAAAGGCTGAACAGGCTCCATGGTTGCCATGCTATGGCGTCTGCTAGGGCAATCCAGGGAAAAAGGGCATGAAAAGATTGTCTGCCGTTGCTTTCCTGGAGAAAGGAATGACTGACGACATTTACCCAGAACCACCCGCGACAATGATTTTTGCCCCATCAGCCACTGGGCTCTCAACCCAGAATTCTAAGGGGCGGGGGAGACTGCGGGAACTATGGGATAGCTATGGAATAGCTACCCACAGTGCAACGCTCTGGAAATCGACGCTAGCCTCGGACCATGGACGCACACCGCCGAATTAATGTGCTTAGTGTGGCCGCATGCACTCGACTTTATACAATCTGTTTTATAAAACCGGTTTATGTAAAATCGGAATAATCCCATAGTGTAGACGTACCCTCACACTGCCTGGGTCCTGGCCACTGATCCAGGGGACTCTCTGCATTTTAGTTTAATTGTAAATTAAGCTTCTTAAACATTTTAAAAACCTTATTTACGTTACATACAACAATAGTTTAGTTATATATTATAGACTTATAGAAAGAGACCTTCTAAAAACATTAAAATGTATTACTGGCACATGAAACCTTAAATCAGAGTGAATAAATGAAGACTCGGCACACCACTTCTAAAAGGTTGCTGAACGCCACCCCTAGTCTTCCAAGGGCTCTTCCCCTTATTGACCCCATCTTGCCAAGCTTTCAAAGATTCACCCACCAACCATTAGGAATAGTTCTGGAGCAGGAAGTCAGTGACGCACTGTGGGAGGCTCGAGGCTGTGAGGTATGCGGCCCTCAAGTCCTCCTCAACTTCCCAACAGGAGCACGGAGGATGCAGTGATAATTCTTTGCCCTCATCATCCAACAGATATTTAGTACAGAAGATGTTGCATGGTGGAAGAAGACCGCACATGGCCACAACCACTACACAAGTATATGCCTGTGTGCTCACTCACCTACACATCCTGTATGTATACACACAGTCAACATACATACGTTCATGCATCCCTGTATGTACACACACAACCTACATATGGGCACCCTGTATCTAGATATATAACCTTCATACCTACACTCCTTTGTGTGGATACACACACACACATGCATCTCTGTGTGCAAAGACAAGCTGAATATACAGACACATACAAATCCTTTCCAAACATTCATATGTTCCCATGCTCACACAAATTCCAACATGTTTGTATATAGACTTCTTCAAATGTATCCACACAACCTGCATCATGTAACAAAATCATTTTATTTAGTGTACACACTACCTTATGTATGTATGTATATATGTACACATATACACACACAAACTCTTATATGTTTACAGACAGAGTACTCTCTATGAATACACATAAATATAGGTACACACAAAACTCTCTTAGAAGGATACACACACAGAACACAACTCCCTCTATTTAAAAATACACATATACACACAACTTCATATATACAGTTTTCTTACAATCCAATAAATGTGCACATGCCCCTGCATGAATGTACATATATGCATATAAAGGCTAAAATTTTCAAATTTTAATTCTTAAAGTTGGGCATCTAAATGTATAGGCACCTAAAGAATAATACCCTGATTTTTAGATGTGCTGAGCACCCACTGACTGACATCTTCCACTGGAAAAGGAAGGAGGGACTTGTGGTTAACATGCAGAATTGGGAGACAGGCTATTCACATTGCTTCTAGCTATGCTAAAGACCTTGGGCAAGTCACCCTGCTTGTATCTTTGTTCCCTGTCTGTACAGTGGGGATAATACTTATCTCACAGTGGGGTTTGTAGGCTTAATTCACTTATGTCTTTCAGCTCCTCAGCTGGAAGGCACTAGAGATATGCAGAATATATTCACAGAGCACCCTTTCTGTTATGAACACAGAAAAACATGGATTCACATCCATGCAGTCTATCCTTTGCTCTGCAGGGGGGAGAATTTATCGCATGATTTGCTTCTAAAGAGCCTGAAGGATGGAAGCCAGGCACACAGAAGCACTGAGGGGCAATGGGCAAGATTCTTGTGCACACCACCTCTGCCAGGGAGCACTAATTCTGTTAGTGATGCATTTTTAAATAGATCTTTATTTTTAAAGGATTTGGTAAAAATATCAAAGTAAAACCAAGCTAAACCAATATCCATTATTGCTTTGTTCATCAAATATACAACATAATATCTAACCCACTGACATGCATAAACCTGCTGGCTGGATCAGTCTCATCTTTTGTCCTCTAAATTAGCCCAATGTAAGTTCCAAGGACTACGTATTGCCTTGACTTATGTTTCATGAAATATCATTGGACTCAATGGGCTTGCACAAGGTATAAATCAGGGAAGAGTTTGGCACCATGTACAGTGCAGATCTTGTGTATTTGTTACCAAAATTAGCTGTCGTTCTTTCCGGCATCACAGCTCCAGTTGCTGTTTTCCTCTGATGAGCCATGAGTAGTATTGATTTCCAATAACAAGCAACTGCATGATGTATATCCAGTAAAAGATGGTTATCTAACTTTGGGCTCCCTTTTAATTATCCAGTGACATTCATGTGACCTTGCAGTTAGTCAGCAGGATCCATAAACCTGAATCACGTTTCTATTCCAGTTCAAGATCCCTTCTTGGAATAGAGGCAAACAGCTGTTACAATTGGTGTGGTCCTGCGCAGTTGTTTAGTAGCCTACTGTACCAGTGTGAGGCTACCAAACTCAATACACCTATGACTGAAATCACTATTAAATCAAAAATGTTGAAATTTTCTAATCTCTGTGCTACCTATCCCTTACTTAACATACTTTGCACATCTGTAGCCCCTTGCAACCACCCTGGGAAGGGATATAAATGGATCACTTCATCCCACACTGATATGCAGCCTCCACTCTAGTGTAGAATGTGGCAGCTATGTAACACTGCACAGCAACATGACACAACTGTTCAGAACAGGAAGTGAAGAAGAAACCTGTATTAACTTAAAAAACTGGAGAGGGCATTTAGGAAGGCAGAATATGATCACCTGAGTTGGAATTTGATCAGGAGACCTCACACTGGAGTTAATACCTTGACTCTTACAAAATGTGTCATTGGATTTTGAAAGAGTGCAGATGATCAGGATCTTGGTTTTTATGAAGGAACCTCCAGCCTCATACCAATCTGCAGTGTCACACTGGGGTATTGGTTTAGTGATGACTCCAAAGGAAGAGCACCACCTGTCTAGTCACCAGCACCATTGACGGCAGCACTTGGTGTCTCACCAGGTACAAACCCAGGCTGACCCTGGGATCAGAGGATAATTAGTGCTTTCTGCAGTGTCATGTTTTTTTCCAGACAGTGCAACTGATTCTCATTTCCCCTATTCCTGAGTTTAGGGGAAGGATGGGCACTGAGGGGAAAGGTTGTTTAAACTAGAGGGCCATTTCCACTCCACAGTGTGTAACTGAGATTCAGGCCCACTGCTTTTCTTTGAACAGTTAGAGATAAAACTGTCCTGAGCAGCAGTTGCAGGTCAGGGTTCTTATACCTTGGGAAGGACGGGAAATATCTGTGGAGGTTCAATTTTGTTAACAGACTTTCTGATTGTGTTTGAATCTGATCCAATTAGCGTAATGCAGAAGAGAAACACTCACATAATGTTATAGTCAGCATGAGTCAGCAACGGACACCTAAGAATAAAAGAAGTCCCAAACTCTTCAGGCAGCTGTACTTGCCTACTAGACTAAGACTTTCCCTGTACCAGCGTGTGCCTGCTGCTGCCTGACTGGAGCATATAATACAGTCCAAGCTCCATTCCTGGTTGGAAAACAGACAACTGAATGGGCAGCAATAACATGCCAGGGCCTAAGACAGAAGGAGGAAAGATGACCAGTCTCAGATATTTGGAGGCCCAGTACTGGTACCAGTGGTTGGGAGCTGTAACAGAAGGACTCCTGATACCAATGACTATGTAGAGCCAAGGATGTTAATAAATCCTAATCAACAGGCTCATTGAAAGTCATCCAACACACATGACTGCATTATTTCTATTTCTACAGAGTTATGTAGAACTGTGTGGAAGGTGAGTAGGTACAAGGCTGAAAGCTAGCAATCCAGATGCAAACTCATGGCAAATGAAAGAAAGAATTCAACACCAAAGCAGGTAGAAATCACATGTATGTGTGGGATAAATTAAACAGGCAGGAGTCAGATGGGTTTCTCAAGATAAAAAACAGTGAAACCTTCCAAGTACACATTAGGTCAAATCCATCCCTTAGATAGCTCCATTGACTTAAACGGAGGTCCACTGGGGATGCGTTTGAACCTCATACATATATTCTCACCAGAGATTAAACCACCACACTAATATTATTGTTACCCCAGTCATAAACAGGGGTCTGATCTGTTGTCCTAGAAGATGGAAAATTGTAAGGGACCTGAAATTTGATAAGGAACAGGAATGCTTTGTCCTCTGGAAATTGTTACTTGCCCAGTAGAAACAATTTTATTCTATGCTGCCAAGCTAGGCTGCAATCTGACAAAGCAAATTTCCCTCCTCCCCTCTCACATCTCAGTTTCTGAGTTGGTTTTTGATCTCTCTCAGGGCTTTTTCTGTTACTGGAAGTAGCCCCTAGCAGCTGCCACTGAACTAATCACAGCCAGTACACAGCAGTGTTTTTCTTTGGAAAGAATGTCTTTATCTTTCTTTAATGTCTGTATCTAAGGTGTCAGTTCCATATTTTCTTCATAAGCAGGAAGTGGTGTCTTGTAATAGATAGCTGCTATTACAGGTGAAAACATAGTTCACTAGTCTCCATCTCTCTCAAGAACAACATTGCTTCTGATCATAGAATCTAGAGATGGAAAAAATGACAATATTCTGTCATCTAGTCCATTCCCCTACCCTGTGCATATCCCAACCTTCATGCCAGGCTCCTTCCTGCTCCAAGCCATGATCAGTCTCCATAGCAAGTTTCTCCTTCCTGCATGATAAATTCAACTCCAAGCCAAGCTCCATCCAAACCAGGCTCCATTCCTCATCCTTGGAATTGTTAGTGGGAATGCAAGGACCCAGGTGAGAACTGAATCTCGCAAAAGCCCAGTAATGTTTCAATAAGTTTTATGAAACAATTCCAGACTTTTCTAAAGAAAACCTAATGTATGTGGGCAAACACATATGCACACATCTGCCTGCACCCACACCCACATAAATCTACCCACTGATGTGTACCCACATAAATCACTTGTGTGCACACGGATCCTTCTGCTGACTCCTTGGCTTCTTTTCCTCCTAGGCACAGCAGCTTCAGAGGTAGAGGAGGGGGGAAAGATAGATTTAACTGGCCTTTTTGCATTTCTGGCTCCCTCCCTCCAGATTTCTTAATTCCCCTTCTGCCAGCTTTGATGCCACATCTCATTGTACATCACTAGAGGTGCCGAGGGATGGGAATGGGAATCGGACCACAGCCTGTCAAGTGAATCAGCTGCTTAGCATGTACATCAGTAGCTATGCTTAGGTCAGTGATACTCAAGACCTCAGTGGTTCAGGAGCCAGCAAAGTGACTGACCAAGTATTATTATATCAACTACAGTTGGCTAATAACATAGTAAAAGCATCCCAATTGGTTAATAATTAAATCATACAGTGTTTTAATTTCATATGCTGCAAAGAGCTGCAGGACACACATTAAAGAGCCACTTGCGGCTTACGAGCCTCAGTCTGAGTATCACTGGCTTATGTTCTCTACATCCTAAATTGGAGGCTTGCTGGACAGGTACTCTGTTCTTTTACTTTAGAGGAATTCTATATACAGAGGGAGGGGTTGAAGATTTAGGATTTTGCCCATATTGCACACCTGAGTGCAAAATGGGTCTAATCCCAGACACACCACACCAGATCTGGAAGTGCTCCTCTTGGACCTTCCCCTATACCAGGGGTAATAAATTATTTTTTGTCAAGGTCTGAAATTATTGGTCAAGGTATAGTCAAGGTCCAGACTCCAGAGAAAATAATAAAAAAAACCCCAACAATAATGATAATATGTAAATAAAAAGATTTCATGGTCCATTCAAAAGCATTGGGGGGTCCAGATTTGACCCTTGGGCCACTTATTGACTACCTCTGCCCTATGCTCTGTCTGTCTTCCGTCCTGTCCCCCCTGCGGTTCCCTGCCTTTCCACTTTCTCCTGGAGCAGCTTGAGTGATTTGGTTAATCCTTATGCCAGGGCCATCTCTGGGGATAGAAGCCTGGATAAATTGCTCCATTTCCTCCCCTCTTGAACAACACAGGCGGCAGATATTTATCAATTGCGGGGTGTTCCTGGCCACTATGTTGCCTGTCACAGCGAGATTCATGAGCAGCAGGGAGGTGATTCTCTTGTAGTTTTGCTCTGGAATTGGAGTCATTTGTCTCAGGAAGGAGCCAAGATGGCTCACTTGCTATGTGGCAGCTTCTGCTCAAGGGAGACAGGCACTTTGTCAATAAACAAGGAGTCCAGAGATGGTTCCAGCTGACAAAGAACATTATTAACGGCCAACAGCTTGGCCCAGTATAGATCAGCACTTCATTAGCATCTCTGAACAGTGCAGGCTCAAACCAGTAGCCACATACACAGGAGAGGAGGAACTGGGAGCTCCCCCTGGCTAGTGCTTCCTCTAGCTCTCCTGCTGAGTGAGGCTGGGACTGGAGCAAACTCTCTCACAGGCACATGGTCCCGTGTTTTCCCCTGCATCTGTGGTTCTCAAACTGTGGTCCACAAAACGACAGAACAGAGAGAAGATCTGATTCACTGACGCTGCTGCAGGGAGGGGTGAATTACAGCTCTTTGTGCCATCTAATCCCCCTCTACTCAGTGGCGTAGCCAGGTTCTAAGCACAGGGGGAGCAAACATAAAAAAGGCGCCCCCCCCTTGGCTCCTCCTCTGGCCATGCCCCCCCTTGGCTCCTCCAGCCGCGCTGCGGCCATGCTGTGCCCCCCCTCCCAGACACCCCGCTCATTAGGTCCGTGCTTACCTGGCTGCCCAGGTGCCTCTGATGAGCTATCTCCTCCTCCTCCACAGTGCCAGGGCGCCCAGCTCCTGCTGGTTCCCGCTGAGTCCGGTGCGACCTAGGAGCCGGCTCCCCACGGGGAACGGAGACCAAGCCCCACCCGCTTGCCAGGGGCAGAATGCAGTGCCCCGCATGCCTCCCATTTACAAGGGTGGCAAACAACATCGAAGTGCATCTTTACCTTGAGGTGCCTATGCTCCAGCCATCCAGCATTGGCGAGAGAGCGGGAATGGGGAGGAGAGAAAGGCAGCTGCAGCTAATCCCCTGTTTGTGGCCAGGCTTCCCGCAGCAGCCGTGTGGGGTGCGTTTGCCCGGCGTGACAGTGTGCAGCCTTCCTGGCCAGGCGTGGGCAGCTGCATTGGAGTCCTGCAATGCGTGGCTCTGGCTGCGCCCGTGGAGAGGAGCTGGGAGGGAGATTCACCGCTCGCATACCCCCACTGCTTCCCCTGCACCCCACTAGCTACGCTACTGCCTCTACTCCAAGGGAGGGTGGGCTGTGATATCAGCACTGTGCTCCCTGGAGGGGTTCTGTAGGGATTGGGAATGTTGAGGCAAGGAATGCTAAGTTTCTCATCAGGGCTCCATAGGGACTCTGCCTATGGAGTCTGCTCCGGAGATGCCCTGATCTGTGCTTCCCCATCTTCCCTGCCCAAACCCCTCTTCAGGGATAGATAACATCCATTTGCCCTGGATGGTAGGCAGTTTCTGACCAATTTCTGCCACCACAACTTCCTCTATGGTGAACTTTCCATCTTGAAGGCCCTATGTCTTTCAGATGCTGCTGGTATAACCATGTGCAGGATCTGTCCCAGAGAATGCACTGTAGAAGGAACTCAATGGGCATTGAGAGGCTGGGTATAGGGTGTGGGGATTTCACCTTTGTGTAATACTAGCAGAATGAGGAGTAATTCCTGCTGGACTGGAGCTGGAGATGCTGTCAGCTCCCATCACAGTCAGGGTTCCTAAACCAATACTTTAAGTGACTCTTGGTAGAAGAGACCACAGGGCTGTGGAATAGCTGTGAATTCTCTTCACACTTAGGGATCCTACAATATTTCCTACAGCCAGATAGTTTGAATGCAGAAAAATTACTTCTTTGCTGTTGCCTTGACAGTTCATCCTTCTCCATTCTTACAATCCTACAGGTGAGAACTCGTGAAATGGGAATAACCCTGTGTCTCCAGCACAGCAGCACAAGGGCTAAGATCCTGGTGTTGATCCCTTAACAGCTGTTGTTGGAACCACACTTGTGAACAATGTTGTAAAGCAGTTCCGCTGTAGGTGAGAACTCCTAAATCTCTGAACAGATTAATGAATGTTCTAAAGTACAGCTGCAGCTCCAGCATCATCTCTGTCTTTGCAGTTATAGATGGAAGCAGCTCTCCATTCCATGGTCTAGTTATTCTTGTGGATCCACAGCCAGGGTGGCTTCATAGCTGAGGATGCATCCACCATTAAATTCAAAGCCCTATTGCATGGGATGGGGGTGGATCCTTTCTGTAATTTAAACCTCCCTTCAGACTGAACGTTTTCAGCCTTCTCAAGCCAGAAGTAAATTTGTTTGGGACTCGAATCCCGATTGTTTCATGGATGGGTATTGCGTTGCCCTGTGATAGGGAAGGAGGAAGATTCTGTTATCTCCATGTGCCTTAGAATGAGAGATGGTCTTACAGTTCATATTCAGATATATGTGTTGGAGGCCTTAGATTTCCAGGGTGTTTGGAGCTGAGTGCTTGGTTCAGCTCACTGCAGATATTGAGTGATCTATGAAATTTGGATCTGGAATCTGAACTTTTTTCCAGTACATCCTCAGAACATGGATCAGTCCAGATCCAGGGGCAGAGTCGGCACTAGGCATAAGCAGACTAAGCAATTGCTTCGGGCAGGTGAAGAGGGGTCTAGAAGCACTAGGTTGCTACCTTCAGCTACTTGCTTTGGCCATAACAGAAAAAGAGTAGTAAGGGAGCCAGCTCCCAGGTCTTCTATTGTTTGTAGAGTAGGAGCACGTCCCATCTAGATAAATGGTCCATTGCTGTGCTGGTCTGAGCTCCGGTCTCTGCTCAGAGCCTCTAAATGGATTGCCTTCCATCTAGCCTGGCTTTTTGGTAATTGAAAAGCTCAGAGGACTTGGAAATGCAGGGGGGTGGGGAGGCAGGGGAGATACAGAATGAGATGTTCACTGGCTATGTGGACCCAAAGTAGCCAGATTCCCTGGACTCATCATTGAAATCACTTCTTATGGTGCCTCTCTGTTTTAATTTCCCCTGAATCAGCCCTCTCCCATGAGTGAAACAATCTTCACTGCAGATTGAGGGGGGTGGGAGGGATTTGAGCATTAATCTGATGTAGTTTATACCTCCGCCTCCCTCTTTCTGTCCTCCTTCTCTCTCTTCCTCTTTTTCTCTCTTTCTGTTTCTCTCCCCTCCCTTTCCTCCTGCTTCATCTTTTCAAGAAAGTGAACATAAAGTAAGAACACAGAGAGAGAGAGAGGCAGAGAGAAAAGCTCCCTGAAGAGGGAAGCCCCAGCAGCCAATAGCTGTTTGGATTTGACTGGTGCTGCCTTTCTTGCTTTGCTCCCAAGGATACCTTTAATGGAATCAATTGCCTCGGTTCCTTTATAACCAAGTCCATCGGAAAGGCAGACTCAACATATTATGGGCAACTGTGTGAAGTCTCCACTGAGAAACCTCTCGAAAAAGGTATGTTCCCTGAATCAAAGTGCGTTGTGCGTGTTTCAAGCCCTGCTTCTTGGGACGGATGACGTTGCAGGTAGATGGGAAGGGAAGGTGGGAGGAACATGCAGACTTGTTTGCAAAGGTTTCAGCTCCCTCCAGAAGTCCTTTTCCTAAGAGCTGTTAATGCAAATGCACTGTTCAGAACCTGCAATGATGAATGCCACAGCTGGTGTGTGAATATGTGTGTAGGTATGTGAGTAGGCATGTTTCCATCCATGTGTATAAATGTTTGTATGTGCATATACATGCATTTGTCCACTTGCATGTGGTGCATGTATATGTGTACAAGCATGTGGGCACATGTTTGTGTACATATTATTTGGTTATATATGCACACGTGAGCATGTGCACATATTTGTGTGGGTATGCACATGTGCAAGTTAAGATGTATCTGTCTATCAATGTGTGTGCATGGAAAGGTGTGGATATTTGTGTTGTTTCTCTATGTGTGTGCAGACATGCATGTGAAAATGTGGGAGCACATATTTATTAGCATATGTCCCTCTCTGTGTGTATGCAAATGAGCATATGAATATGTGTGTTGTGTGTGTGCATTTCTGTGTGTATATCTTAATGTGTGCATACTTATGCATATATGTGCAACATCTGTGAGTGAGGATGTGTGGTTAAGTGTATGCATGAGTGCGTGTACACATGTATAAGTGTGTATGTGTATTTGTGCCTGCATGTGTGCATTTATTTTTGGATATCCTTACATATGTGTGGATTTGAGTATTTATATATTTGCATATTTGTATGTATCCAGGTTTGTGCACGTATTTACATATATATGTGGGCAGGCCGATGTATGAGCATGTGTTTGGCCATGTTTGCTCAAGTGTGTGTGTTCATGCTTTCCCTCATGTGTAAGCATGCCCCATGTGTGTACACATTCATGCCCACCCGTACTGCCATGTGTGTCTGTTTGCATTTTACTTGTGGGCTGCTGTGTGCTTAGGTCTCAGAATGGTTCATGGATTAATTACATTTAGGAGCTGTGCTGCTTTACATTTAGGAGCTGTGCTGCCACTGTGGGCTGAACTGGCAGTGGGAATAGTTCTCCCTGGTCACTGTGCGTATCAGGATGAGGAAGGCATTGAGATAGAATATGCCCATTAGGCCGTCTGGAGGAAGGAATTCACTTGGGGACGCTGAACCAAATAATAATTCACCACAAAATGCTCTGCTTGTTCCTTACAAAGGGGAAGGTCATAATAGGCAATGACAGTGCACCACAGTGAGGGAGCTCACAGCGTGGAGGCCTCACTGGCAGTGAAATGGCATTGCTGTGAGGAAGCCATGATGAGGAGGTCTTGCAGGCAATGAAGTGGCACTGCCATGAAGAATCTCACAGTGCAGAGGTCTCACCAGCAGTGAAATGGTGCTGCTGTGAGGACACTCACTGCAGCCTGGAGTCACTGAGTACCTTGCTAGACATGAAATGACCCTGCCACAAGGATGCTCACAGCGTGGAGGCCTTGCTAGCAGTGAATTTTTTCTGGTCTTGGGTTTGTCACTTTTGTGGGGCAGCTCACTGCTGTAAACTCTGCTACCACAAACAAAGCACAAGTGTAAGTTAAATCTGGAGTGTTTCCTGGTAATGACAGAGCATTGCTGTGCGGGAGGGAGCCCATCCCAGCAGACCCAGCTGATTTATGGGGTATGTAATGAGGCAATTCATTCCAAAGCAGCTAGACAGGGCTGAGCTCTCCCTTTTGTCAGTGTGACCCTGGGGAAGAAGCAGGAGAGGCACTTGGGGTTCAGCCAGCTGGAGTACCTAAACTTTGCACTTGTGAAAGGGCCATTCTGGCAATTTGCAGCCTGCCTCCAATGCACATAAAATGGAACAAAATGTACCTGCACTCGTCTCTAATGTGGAGACGTGGTTTGCAGAGAATACAGGTCCCAGCATACAATGGGCCCTGGCTGCTTAGATCAAAATGGAGCATTGCATTCTGGATCTTGTAGCCTGTCTAGCCCTACTTTTATTTGTATTTAATCCTTCACTCCTAAGAGCCATTTAAAGTGATGCATTCTGCACATAGTTCCAAAGGGTAGGAATGAAGGGGTTAAAGATGAGGAAGCCCCCAGGCAGCATTATAGAACTCTGCAAGCTCCACTTTGGCCCTTATATTAAGGCCTCAGGGCCCAGTGCTGTGAGGTGCTGAGTCCCCTACACTGCTGTTGACCTCATTGCAGCCTGGAGTCACTGAGTACCTTGCAGGATCAGACCATTACATGACATAACCTCAGACTGCGACTCTGTATAACATTCCTCCTCTCTTCCTCAGGTTTTGACACTGGCAAACTGAGGGTAAACTTAGTGAGCAAGGAGAGATGGGACATAGGCTGAGCTAGACTTTGCAAGGGAGATTTCTCCCACTCTCTCCAGCTCCACTGAGTCTTCATGTCCAGTTCTAGACTGAGGAACCACCTTGGCTAGAATGATGCCAAGCAGGGCCCTCTTCTTGCTGGTCTCCTCCATTTGTTCCTTCCAAATGTGGCCTGTCTAATGGAAGCAGAGACTTTAACGTGACTAGGAGGAACCTGGAGGCCTCTTGCTTTTGATAAACCTCCCTCAGGGAGAGGGAGGATGGATTTTGCATGACAGAGATGCTGCCTCCTGCACTTCTTTGAACATTGAGGAGGGCATCATTTCAAATTGAAGCGAGAGGGCAGAAGAGCCTCAGTGACAGATAATCATCTGTCACCCAAATACTCTCCCTAGCAGCTTCTCTCACTGCAGTGATGCCAGCTCTCTTTATTGTGGAGGCAGAACAAGAAGCTGTGTAGATCTGAGAGAGGATCTCTACACAGACAAACTGAGACTTCCCTGAGTAGCTTAAACAGAGGAGGAAGCCCTGGAAATAGTGGATGTGAAGTGTCCTGAGAGAGCAGGAAATGGGCTCACTTTGAACTCTGGCAGACAAGACAGAAAGTTCAGAATAATCTGGAGGGACGGGATGGCTCAGGGGATATGGTTTGGGACTGGTGTATGGATCTTTTCACCTCCACCTCCCTGGTTCACCTCTGTCTCTGGCTGATCATGATCAAAATTAATTCCCGTCCAGTCTCATGTTGTTAGCCCCCTATTTCGTGCAGAGTGCACCAGTGTCCCCGCAGAAGTAAACGCCTACGGTCACAACACTAATTGACAGTCTCAGCAGAGGCACCTAGGTGTAAATGGGATAAATCTCAGTACTCAGGAGTGTCCCTTGGGGCCAGGACTGAGGCACATTGGCAGGGGAAAGAGGGGAAGCCTGCTCTTTCTGCCTCTACAGTGGCTAAATAGAAAGCTTCATTCTCCAAGTCACTCAGTTTGGCACCTTTTGCCAGCTCTACAGCCGCCTCTCTGGAGGAGCCCGGCCAAGTGCTTGTATGATCCCAGAGCAGCTGTGGGTTTTTATTGGGGAGGGGAGGGAAGAAGGGCTTGAGCCTTCCTCACGATTACCTTGCTTCTATCAGTACTCAGGTCTGCGTGTTGCTGCTTCTGCCACTAACAGGTGGCTGGCCTCCTTTTGCCTTGTATCCCTCTCTTGGAGGAGCTGTTTTCTCTGCTTTGGCTTGATTTGTTTATGGGACATGAGGGAAGGGAGACTTTCCAGCACCAGATTGGGGTGGGGGGTGCAAATGGGCAGCAGCAGCAACTGGTGCTTTGTAGGGCAGTTCTCGGTGAGCCCTGTAAATAACCCTGGGTCACTAGCGGCAGAGGGGCGAGGGGAGACTCACATGGTGTCACACAAGGCTAGAGAAGTCCCATTCCCTTTCTCTGCACTACCTGCTGTTCTATGGAACAGCCTGTTCTGTGTCCCTGGCAATTCTCTCCTCAGACTTGTGATTTCTGTCCACATAGGAAAATAAAGGGCTAATCTCATCCTTCGTGAAACTCCACTGACTTCATAATAAGATCGAGAGACTAGGTGGCTCAGATAGGGATTAGGAATAGGCTTTGGAACCTTTCACCTTTCATTTGGTTTCAATGGAATTACCCCTGCGACAGATTTGGCCTGACATGTATATTTTCAATCTCTCATATTATATATTGAAAAAGACTCTGGGAAATAAAGCTGGTGATTTACAAAATATGTTGTACCAAAGTGACAAATGTTGACGTCATTATCACACAAATGTCAAGACAATTAGCTGCGCCCGTGATGTGCCAGGTGTGGATTGACGTTAGTCTGTTATATTTGTATAGATAAATTCCCCATCCGCCATGTATAATCAGGTGAAGGGTTTCCTTCCCATCCGTGATTGCAATTAGAACCCTGTTGTGCTATTTCCTTTCTTTTGTGATTTTTGTGTGTGTGTTGTATTGGTCTTGGTGCTTTTGGTGGAAAGTCACATGACATTATACATGAGCAGATTGTCTCAAGACTGTGTTTAAAAATGTAAACTACAAAGCATGTGTGCGATGGAGTAACATATGGCAGACGCAGCAAATAGCTACAATAAATGTGAGCAAGTGTGAGTAGGGAGCAAATGTGGCCTGCTTCTCAGCCCTGAAAAAAGAAGTTTAAGATTTAAGGGATGAGTCAATATAAAAAGACAATGGCTGTGGACAAAGTCTCCCAGATGAACTCTGGGAATGTCATCGGTACAAGCAGGAGCTCATTCCTGAAGCAGAAATATGATTGTTAATGTTTATTGTATAAAACCAAAGGTCCTGTGGGTAGTGCTGTCTTTTTATAGCTGCATGGGAATACTAGGATGAGACGTTTCCGCCAGAACCAGAGAAAAGCATTTCTATATAAGGACAGCAGTGGCTCCTCAGTGGAGCCTGGAGCTCCAACCTCAGATTCTATTCTGGAGTCCCAACTGGCTGGGACGTGTGGACTCCTTGAGAATGGTCTGTGAAAATGCAGAGCAGACAAGGCTGCAGGACTGGGACTGTAAGTGACTGAATAGACTACATTCTCATAGGCTCGGTCAGCTATTGTAACTAATTAGCATTGTAATTGTCTGGAACCCAGCTCACTGACACTGTAAACGGCCGTCTGACGGTTTTGGTATGACTGTGGTACAGGTGTTAATATTCTGTTGAACTGTGTTGCCTGAAAGTGACTTGAAGCCAAACTTAGTCTCTCTGTGCAGGTTCTGTGCCTGCTGTTCAGTGGAGGTCCCTGACGGAAGCTTCTCTTCCAGTAATCTCCTTCTGTACACACACACACTGTTATGTCTGGGCGTGCTATTCCCTTGCAGGCCACACATTAAATCATTCACTCTGGGGCTGGAGATGGGAGGGATGGGACATGTTCGTTTTCTGCCCTGGCCCTTCCATCTGTAGCTGGAGGGATGTGTGCAGCTTTGAGAAAGTTTGACATCATTCAAAGTGAAATCTTCCTGGTTGGCTGGACTTTTATCAGCCATTGACAGTGAACTCCTGTACCTACTGCTTCTATACAAGCCTGGACTAGACTGGTGGGAGGGACCCAGCATGGAAAGATGAAGGAAATTTAGGGCTAATTACTCTGTCAGGCAGCCCAGTAAAACATCAGATCAAAGACTGAGAGACATGGGGAGGTAACTTCCTCTGTTGTATTGTTTACTTGCTGCTGATTGGCTGGGAAGATTCGTCATGAGGAGAAGACCTGCTATAAAGCTGTTCAGACGAGTGAAGAGGGACCGTCAGCCTGCGAGTATCAAGGTCCACTCATGATGTTGGCCCAGAACTGCGCCGTCATGCACAACCTGCTGGGGCCAGCATGCATCTTCCTGAGGAAGGGCTTCGCAGAAAACAGGCAGCCTGTACGTAAGTCACACCCTGCTGGGCGAGAAATATACAAAACACAATGCCCACATTGCCACAAACATGTAGCCACACATGTTGCCTCCATACATGGGACTCTGAGATCCCCCAGCGACAGGTCACAAACCTACAGCCTCAGACCTGCAAATGCAGACTTACAGACACACATACATGCTCAGGCACGTGAACTGGAAGAAGTGTGGAGATAACCTGGCACCTAGGTAGTAGGCATTGTAGAAACACGTATGCACATGGATAGATCAGTCCCACTGAAACACTCACAGTCATACAGACTCAGATATACCTGAGGAGTCCAATGTTCAAATATGACACTCCAGTGAGACATCAACATCCCATACATGGAGGCTCAGATTAATATGTAGAGCCTAAATGGCCACTATATGTGCTTCACTGGATTTGACTGTCCCATCAAGGTGCCCACGGTTGGAGCATACTCAAATACGGCCTGAGATGCATACCCATCCACATTCACTCTGACACACAAGCTCAGGTTCATACACACATCAATGCACACTCCCATGTCTGCACAGGAGAACACATACATGCAAACCTCAAAATAGCTACCTGTTCACACACCTTGCACAAACAAGTATCAGCACCTATATACCCACTAATATACAGCACACACCTATATTTATATTTCTGTCCATCCAAGCATATGTATGCGTACATACACATCTATTCCTGCAATCTTAAAATATGCAAAAATATACACAGACATGTCAAATGTACATAGAGATATGCTAACATAATGTACATTCACAGTAACATAAAGCACATATCCGTGTACACAAATATTTAATATCCATATTAACATACTTAAACACATATACACAGACATCATATTATTAACACACATATAGGCATATGTGATTAGGTGTACACACTTGCATACACTCATCCAGTACATTACATGTCAGAGCTGTAACTAGGTATTTTTGCCCCCGAGGCAAGAATATAAAATTGCGCCCTCCCCCAGGGCTGGCTCTTTGGCGGCAATTCAGCGGCGGGTCCCTCAGTCCCTCTCGGAGGAAAGGGCCTGGTGTCAAATTGCTGATGAAGAATGAATGAAGCGGCGGTGGTAGAGCCTGTGATTTTTGGGGGTCAAACTCATGATTTTTGACTGCTTGGGCTGGTAATGTTGCTTCCAAGATGGTCTTTGGTTCCAGTTCAGTTCTAATCCAGAGAGAGACTCACAGGTTAAGAGAGGAGGGAGGTGCTGGATATCAGCAATGGCCACTAGGGATCAGCATGTGACCTGAGAATGCTGGGAGTTCAGGTCTGCAGGGAAGGATCGGGGTGGCAGGTTTGTAGAAATTTTGTTGGTGCCCAGAACCTGCTGCCTCCCAACCTCTGCCACCCCACGCTCAAGGCTCCGGGAAGGAGTTTGGGTGAGGGAGGAGGTCTGAGGTGCAGGCCCTAGGCTGGGGCAGGGGATTGAGGTGCAGGCTCTGGGAGGAAGTTTGGGGATGGGAGGGAGTGTGGAAGGAGGGGGTGCAGGTTCTGGAAGGGAATTTGGGGATGAGAGAGGTGCAGAAGGATGGGGTACAGGGGTGAGGGCTGTGGCTGCAGATGAGGGGTTTGGAGTGTGGGAGGGGCTCAGGGCGAGAATAGGAGTGTGGGGGGGTGAGGGCTCTGTCTGGGACTGGGGATGAGGTGTTTGGGGTACTGGAGGGGCTCAGGGCTCAGGCAGAGGGTCAGGCGCGGGGGGATGAGGGCTCTGGCTGGGACTGGGGATGAGGTGTTTGGGGTACTGGAGGGGCTCAGGGGTCAGGCAGAGGGTTGAAGTTGCGGTGGGGGTGAAAGCTCTGACTGGGGGTGTGTGCTTTGGGGTGGGGCAGAGCTGGGGATGAGTTTGGAGTGCAGGCAGGCTGCTCCATGACGGGCCAGAGAGGAGGACTCCCCCCAGCCCTTTCCCTGCCGGCAGCAGTAAGCTCTGGAGGAGGAGCACCCTTTTCCTGCCCCCCCAGCAGCACACTCACCCGCACCACTGTCACTGCATGTGCTCCTAGAGCCCCTCTCAGGTCCAGGAATCTCCCTTGCCTCCCCCAGGTGGGTGCTGGGGGGTGCTGCGTGCACCTCCTCCCCTGCTGTTGCCCCTGACTGTAGCATCACTGGCGGTGAGGGATGGGGCTGCCTCCTTGCCCAGCATGGGGCAGGAGTGGTGACTGCGGCTCTGTGCTGGTGGAGGGTTCCACTGGAAAATGAAAGGGTCTGAGGGGGAAGGGCAGGCTCAGAGTCAGTCTGCCCTGGCAGTCCATGCGGGGGGCACTAGGACCCTGCAGCAGCAGTTGCTGCAGGGAGGCAGCAAGGGGCTGCAGGGGAGAGACAGGGACTCTCTGCTCCGGCTGGAAGGCGAGGCGGGCGAGGGGAGCAAGTCGGGGCCAGGGGACACTCGGGGGAGGCGCAGGAGGGCAGCAGGTGGGGATGGGGACGAGATCACCCAAGTTATAAATATCTCCGTGCCAGTGGCTTTTTTTTTTTTCCTCTGCTGCTTTCTGCGCCCCTCGGCTTTGTGCGCCCAAGGCAAGTGCCCCGCTTTCCTCGCCTTTGTTACGGCACTGTTACATGTTCCTCCAGTCAAACAAAACTCATCCTCAATGTCTGAGATTCATGGCAGTTAAAATCCAGTTGTCAGGCATCCCTCCATAATAAATCTCTGTTCTATATACTCACACGCAAAGACGCACTTGTCCTTAGCTGGAATAGAATCAAGGACCTTTAGTTCCAAAACCTAATCCTCTTCCACTTGAGCTGAAGACAAGTCACCATTAGTTATTGCTCACTGTAAGTTTTTATTCTCTGCAGCCTCCAACCACTAGCAGACAATCGCATATTCCATTAGCCAGCACATTAAAACACATGCAGAAATATTCTCAAGCAAGTGCACACACACATATTTATATACTGGCACACAAACATCTACCAAATCATATGTGCTTATGTAAAGAACTGGATCCAAATTTCATTTAGAATGTCAATAGCTTGCAGGTGACTATATCCACCATGTTCAGAGCCTGGAAATTCATAATATCCTAGGAGGCTCCAAAGAGAGGAGCACAGACATCTCTGACAACAGCCCTGGTGTGGAGTGAATGTATTTATAAACAGCTGTTCTCCTCACTGGCTCTTTAGACCAGCAGGATTTAGTGTGCATAGGACAGAAATAAAGTAATGCCAGAAAGTTTATTATGATGGAGGGGTTGATGATCACCTCTAGTGTATTCCTAGGACCTGAGCTCTTTGAACAGGTGTATCCCTTTTTCCATATATTCTCCTCCGAAAGCTTTACACTGCTTCAGCTGATTTCTTCTTAAGCAGATGTTTTCCTATTTAATCATTTTTAAGGGAGCTTCCTTGGACTTTAAAACAGAAAATCTCTTCATGACACCAGTTACAATTTGGGCTAGATTTTCCAAGGGACCTGGAGTGGCCTCTTCTTTTGCACATACAGTCTTTGGCTCCCTCCAATGACAGAATCTGCACACACAAAGAAGTGCTTACACCTCTGCACATGCAAATGCCTCTATGTGCAAAAATAGAGGCCAGGCTGAAAAAGTCTTGAGACTTCCTCTTGGACATTCTGGTGTGTTAATGATGCTGGCTATAATGGGGTTTCAGACATCTACTGTGGTACAGCCTAGTCTAGTGGTTAAAGCACAGGCCTAGCTAGCATGAGACCTGTGTTCTCAGCCAGATGCTGCCACAGATGCAGTGAGTAACCTTGCATGAGTCAATTCACTGTTCTGTAAAACTGAGTTGATGATACCTCTGTATCTTGACCATTCCTGATCAGACGGGTGGTGCTCAAGAAGGACTCCTGGGGTTATTAAAATTCATAAAAAGCTTGGAGACTCTTGGCTGGAGATATGCAAACAGTGCTTAATTTGTAATGAAAGAGGTGCCAGGGCTCAAGCAATTTTTTTACTTTCATAAGTGATGTGGCAAGCCCAGAGATACTGGGGCTATGAACTGCCAAGCCCAGAGGTGCTGGGGCTCAGCTCTGGCACAGATTAAGCACTGTGTTACTGTAATTCATTATGATATCACTGATAGGAAGGCAGTGAGGCCTCCTGTGCCTGCTTTAAAGAGTGTGAACTCTTTTACAGATCAGTGTCTATGAAAGCAGAAGAAATGGGATGACATGTCTGAAATTACCAGATCTGTGAAGGATGAAACTGCAGAGCTTGAGCTCTCTGAAAGTTCCATGCAGCACAGAGATGCCTCTGGGAAGGTTATGAATGACAAGCTGATCATTTCTCTGGCACAGCCCCTTTTTGCACAGATGTAAACCAGTGTGTGTCCTAGTTTGCTGTATTCTCCGGGCAGCCGCCGCTAGAGTTACCACAGAAGCCTGCGGTTAATTAGCAAGAGCTCATCCTTATGAAACAGATCAAGGGCACAGTCTCCAGGGACCTGTGGTGAGGCTGCAGACCCCTGGGAGATGAGGGGAGAAGCCAGGACTCAGACAAGAAGGGAAATTTTGTCTGTTTCCAAATTCTCAGATATTCTGGATTTGCCTGGGAGCCATGAGTGGAGTTAGAAGCGGGTTTTAGTAACCAGAAAGCAGTGCATTTCCACACTCATCTTTTCTTCCTCTTGATGCAGTCTCTGAAGTATTCCTGTACTCTTTTACATCCCTCCCCTCTCTGAAAAAATCCAAACCAAACTGGATGTTTGAAGTTGCAGTGTTTCCTGATCATGGTGAATCCTTGTCCTGTTTTGTTTGTAGAGGACCTTTGCTGCTGTATATTTTGTTTCTCTGCCTACTTGCTTGGGTTTGAAATGTTTGTATCTGGAGTGAGCTCACTCAGGGCTGGTGCAACCATTTAGGCGGACTAGGCAGTTGCCTAGGGCGCCGAGATTTGGGGGTGCCAAAAAGCACCCCCCAATTTATTTTTAAATGGTTGAGCAGCCGCTGCTGCTGGGACAGAGAGGGAGTCTGAGCTGCCGGTGGCAGCCGGCAGCCCAGGGTGTCCCCTGGGTCAGGGCGTCTCTGCGGCAGCCGGCAGTCCAGGGTGTCCCCTGAGTCAGGGCGCCTCCGCGGCAGCCCGCAGTCCAGGGTGTCCCCTGGGTCACGGCGCCGCCGGAGGGGGCGGCAGGCAGCTCCAGTGGAGCTGCCGCAGTGGTGCCTGCGGGCGATCGTCTGCTCACGTGGCTCCGGTGGACCCCCCGCAGGCACCACTGCGACAGCTCCACTGGAGCCGTGGGACCAGCGCGCGGGGCGGCGAAATTGCCGTCCGCCTAGGGCGCTCAAAACCCTAGTGCCAGTCCTGAGCTCACTGCTTCTACAGTTCCAGTCCCTCCCTACAGGAGTTGGCTCTAGGGAATAGGATTGGGAGAGCTCATGGCTGCTCTCCCTCCCAGCAGCAATCACTGTAGACTTGCTGGTTGTGGTGCAGCTCACAGCTATTTCCAGACCCAGACGTTCCCAGCAAGAGTTGCTGTAGGGAATACAGTAAGAGCTTCAGAGGAGCTCCAAACTACAGCGGTGCCAGATTCTGCCACTCAGAGTCACTGTAGGGGAATGATACACGGTGGAGGCTCTCAGTGCCAGCTCATCCATCTGTAGTGGAGTGCTGGAGAGCTGGGCCTGAGGTGTGGAACAACACTTCTGTTTGCCCACCTGGTGAAATGGAGATGGGCTTCCACAGAGAAGTCTGCAGGCAGCTGCTGGCACCCTCCTAATAGGAAAGGGAATGATGTCAAAGCCTTGCCAGGTAGATCAGATTAAATATGTCATCACCTTCTTCTTTCTTCTGTCACTTTCTTGCTTGTGCGTGATGCTCCCAGACCTGCCTGTACTCATAAGTGCTATTCTGATACCACTTTCCTATCAAATGGTTGGGTTTAACAGAAGATGTTCTCTCATTGCAGGACAGAGAACTGCGACCAGAAGAAATTGAAGGTAAAACTTTGACCCTTCCTCCATGTCTCACTTTCTCTCTGCTCAGTGAAAATATACTGCTGGCCAGACTGATCACAGGGAGGGAGAAATCTGGGGTAAAACTAGGTAGACAAGCTCATAGCTGTTGCCATTCTAGCCACTCCCTGCAGAAGACATCATAGGGAACAGTGCAGAAGTGCTGACTTTGGGGTAGCTCACATACATGCCATCTCCTGACAGAGGGGCTGTAGAGTGTAGTGTTGGAGTGATGATTTTGGGGGAGATCACATTTGCTCCATCTCCTGCCAGGGCTGCCCAGAGGATTTGAGGAGCCTGGGGCAATTTCGGGGGCCCCTTCCATAAAAAAAAGTTGCAATACTATAGAAAACTATATCTCTTGGGGGCCCCTGTGGGGCCTGGGGCAAATTGCCCCACTTCCCCCTTCCCCCCCCCGGGCAGCCCTGTCTCCTGCAGCGGGGCTGTAGAACATAGTGTAGGAGTGCTGACTGTCTGACCATTCAAAGACTCTGCAGTCTGAGCAGGGACTGCTGTAGGGCATGGTGTAGAAGTGCTAGTGGGATGGAACTCAGAGCTCGTCTAGTTCTAGCTTCTCTCTGGGGAATCTGCAGGGGGAATGGGCACCTTCCTAAAGAACATCTCTGAGATCCTAGCATCCCAGACTGCTGCTCACTCCTTGTGGGGGTGTTCTGGGAACTGTGTCTAACACCATCACTGACAACACTGTCCTTATTGGATTCACCCTGACAGAGTTAAGAGAAGCCTTCAAGGAGTTTGATAAAGACAAGGATGGGTTTATCAACTGCAGGGACCTGGGGAACTGCATGCGGACCATGGGCTACATGCCTACCGAGATGGAGCTCATAGAGCTATCCCAGCAGATCAACATGAACTGTGAGTGTGACCCCTCACTTGCATGTTCCCCTGTCACTGCCATTCTCTGCCTCCGTATGCTGGGCTTTAGCTGTCAGTCTCTTGCTCTCATCTGTTCCTCTTCCTTTGTTCTCCTGGCTGCCTGCCTGCCTGTCTGTCACTCACTCTCTCTGCTAGCCCATCTGTCTGTTTGCCTAGTTCTCTGGGCATCAGTCAGTTTGCTTGTCTCCAGCCTACCAACCTATCTGGGTTTGTAGATAGTTAGGGAGGTATAAGAGCAATGTGTTGAGACAGATACACCAACATAGGACTGCCCTTGGTGTGTACACAGTCAAATGTTACCCTTGATATGGGTGTTTAAGGTATTGGTGTGCAGCTACTGCATGTTGTTGTATTGAACCTGGTCTCTAGATGGTGTGTGCTGAGGAAGGAGACTGGGTGTTGAAAGGAGGGAGATCCTTTGGTGTGAGCGTGGTGCTATGTCAGAGCAGAGTGCTGGGGTGTTTAGCTTGAGGTGTGAGAGTATTGAGGAGATAGCTCTGGGGAATGATGGGCTGAGGGGCTACCCTCTGTCCATCTGCTGTCACATGAAAGGTGGAATAATGGGGAAGTGTATTCACAAACCTGTCTGTGATTGGATATGGCTGTATTTGTGTCCTTTCCTTCTATTGTCAGTTCTTTGTCCTTACACTTGTCTGCAGCAGTGCTATATGGTGCCCACAGGAATATTCACTAGGCATTATTTGTTGTACTCCCTGGGCTAGAAAATGTTAATCATCCAGAGAGGGAGCAGAAACAGTATCATGTGAAAATAACACATAACAAATAGCAGATAACCAGGGCACTGGTTGCCATGTGATCCACAGGCTGTATAACTAGGTCAGGCGGAGTGGTAATCCATAGGCTATATAACTAGGTCAGGTGGCCTGGTGATCCATAGGCTGTATAACTAAGTCAGGCGGTCTGGTGATCCACAGGCTGTATAACTAGGTCAGGCGATATGGTGATCCACGGGCTGTACAACTAGGTCAAGCGGTGTGGTGATCCACAGGCTGTATAACTAGGTCAGGCGATATGGTGATCCACGGGCTGTACAACTAGGTCAAGCGGTGTGGTGATCCACAGGCTGTACAACTAGGTCAGGCGGTGTGGTGATCCACAGGCTGTATAACTAGGTCAGGTGGTCTGGTGATCCATAGGCTGTATAACTAGGTCAGGCGGTGTGGTGATCCACGGGCTGTATAACTAGGTCAGGTGGTGTGGTGATCTACGGGCTGTATAACTAGGTCAGGCGATATGGTGATCCACAGGCTGTATAACTAGGTCAGTCTGGTGATCTGACAAACAGGTAGGAATTTGAGGAACTCCTCACCAATTGCAGCTACATCATAAAAAGGAAAATGCATTAATTCATTGAATACACTGCTTGTTACAATAGTTTGTCCAGCTGTGGTGTTGAGCTTCTGGGACAGATTTTCTCCTCTGCTCCAGTGCAGTATAGGGCCCATACGGGAGATACAACTGGCTGAGGCAGAATTCCCTCTGTTCACACAAACCTGCAGGGCTGCCATGTGCTTGCTCACTCACAAGCCCTGAGGGATGGTGTATACTGGGAGCAGATCCATAGCACACAGTGCTGTGGGGATTCTGAGCTGCCTGCTGCCCATAGGCAGCCTGGGATGGCCTGCTGTAATTTAGAGGAGCTAGGACCCTTTCAGCCCTGTCCAGAATCCAGAGGGTGCAAAGATGGTGTAAAGCCACTTTTGCTTCTCCTCCCCCTGAACTGCACTCTCTGTGCTGTGCCTCCTGGAGAGTCAGATCCTGACGCTCCCATAGGTGGCTGATCTCCAGTGGAAGCCACGTGTGGATGTGTTACCCTGGGTGCTCGGCTGGGCTAAGGAGAAAGGGCGTATTAATGTCTTACATGCAAATTTCCCCTTGGTCCCAAGTGGGCGGCCATGTGGATTTTGAAGATTTTGTGGAGCTGATGGGACCAAAACTTTTGGCAGAAACTGCAGATATGATTGGTGTAAAGGAGCTACGTGATGCCTTCAGAGAGGTGAGCACCACCCCATGCTGCGGGACCCCCTCAGAGAGGTGAATGCCCCCTGTGCTGTGTGACCCCCTCAGAGAGTTGAGCACCCCCTCTCATGTAATAAAAGTGGAGAGAAGGGGAGAGCAAAGGCAGGGAAGAGAGAAGATCAGTGGGGGAATGAGGAGGAGGAGTGAGCATATACAGTAAAGAGGGCCCTGAGAAGGAAAGAAGAGAAACCAAGTATGGAAAGGAGGGGAGCCCAAGGAGAGCAACAAGGAGAGCAAAGGCCTGAAAGGGAACAAAGGAGGAAGATGGGCCAAGCACAGCGATAATGTATAGGGTCTGTGAGGAGAGGAAAAGGACCTGAGGGAACAGGGTGCTATCAGAGCAGGAGGAGAGAAGATGCCTAAGGAAGGAAAGAGAGAGCCAAGAGAGACTCAGGGGACCTCATGGACAAATATGTGCACTCAGGAGGGGAAAACATGGGACCCAAGTCTGGAGACTGTAGGTACCCAAGAAAGCAAGTCAGGGTCCACTTCAGCTGACTGTGCTCTTTCTACTGTTGTTTGTTGTCTCCCTGCAGTTTGACACCAACGGTGATGGAGAGATCAGCACCAGTGAGCTGCGGGAGGCCATGAAGAAGCTGCTGGGGCAGCAGGTGGGCCATCGGGATATTGAAGAAATCATCCGAGATGTGGACCTGAATGGAGATGGGCACGTGGATTTCGAAGGTGAGAGAGAATGTGCTACTGTCCATCTTCACTGGGGCAGGCAGGATTTCGGATCAGAGACTGGGTCATTGCCCTGCTTCAGGAATACAGGAAGGAAAATGATCTCTATGTTCTAAGAGGCCCAGGTATCTATGGAATGGGGTGAGAGGCAGCCTGATCAGAATCTCCTGGGATTCTCCCTAGTTAGGATAAGGCTATTGGGGGAGAGATGGCTGGTGTAGGAAATTCCTGGTTAGTAGTGTGTGGCTGTACAACTCTTCTCAATGCATCTCAGTGATAAGCATGTCTCCATGGATCACATACCACGACAGACTGTCCCTGTGTCAGAAGAGAAACCTCTTTGTGGCCATGTGCAGCCCAATGGTGGATTTCTGTTTCCTCCTCAATGCCCCCTGGGTACATATGCAGGCGGCTAGCCTGAGCTGCTACCCATACCGCCGTGGCCACACTGCTATTTTCGTGTGCTAGCCTGAGCAGAGCTAGTGCATTTACATTTATTCAAGTTGGGAATAACATATCCCAGCTGCTGTGTAGACATACTGTGTCAGTGTCCATCAAAGAGTTTAGTGTGGAAATGAGACATTATGTTGTTCTAAGGCAGATGTCCCAAATTATGAACTGCCCTGGCTAGTGGGATCCTGTAACACGTTGCGTAAACTCTCCAGTGTCAGTAAAGAAATCAAACTAGTGAGCAGTGTGGGTGGGGCTTTCCTGTTGGCTGAATAGTGTCTCAGGATGGTGAGAGGTGGGATGGGAATGTGTTGGTGCAGTTGGTGTGTTCTCTAGCCTCTCTGTTTGTCAATGGCTGCAGAGTTTGTTAGGATGATGTCCCGTTGAAGATTACACTCATCTGAAGAGGAATCAGCACCTCAGTGAGGGCAGAAGAGACCTGAGTAGAGCATCTAGCCCCGATGTTCCCATGCAAAGGTTAATAGGCTGGATGCATTTGAGACAGTGCGAGATGACCCGCCTCTCCTGCCCCAAAGTGGTCCCCACACTCCTCCACCCTTTCACACTGTGAAAGACTCATAATGTCCTATAACTGGAATTATTCCTCCAAGAAGGCGACAGCAGGAAACTGCAGCGCCAGGACAAGCCATGATGTTTTCATGAGATGTTTGCAACTTTAGACTCCTCCTCTCCTGCTTTTATTCTCCCACCAACTGCTGAAAAGCAAGAGAAGGAGAAAGCCTCTCAGATTGGGGAATGAAAGCAAAGCCATCTGGGCTTGGTGGCTGCAGCAGGTCGCGCTCTGCGCCTGTTGGATTCCCTTGGTGAACTGTATCCGTGTTTGCTGTGTGTCTGTCTGGAGTTATTTATGCCTCCCTGGTACATTCTTGTGTCTTCTGTGGTTATGTTTACCGAGAGCAACTACAAATACATGTTTGGGAAAAAAAAGGTGATAAATGTGCAAACTGAAGCTGTGTGTGCAGCCCTGGCCTTTCTGTGGGAGGTGAAGGGTGGGCTGGAGGGAGGAGCATCTGCCAACCGATCCACTCCAACCAGACTACTTTGGGACCCATATTGTGGCTGGGGAGACAAGCTGGAGCCAGGGGAGGTAGGTGCTGCTTGTTGCAGGATTGGTGATTGGGTGCTGTTCAGGGTGAGTGATGCCTCCAGCCAATCTAGTCACAGGCAGCATAATGCAAACACATGATATACATACTGCCAGGTACCAAAGACTTAATGGTCTAAATTCCTCCTTGCTGGAAATCCATTTAAGTCAGTGGAGTTACATCAGGGATTACAGTGTCTGAGGCTGTACAGTCATCCAGAATACAGAGACTCTGTCTGTCTGTTGCCTACTAAGAAGTGCACCCTAGAACACAGTATGTGACTCTGCAGTATGTACCAACATACTGGCCCCCAAGCTCTTCTTGTCCCTCTTCTATAGCATCAGGTGCATATCCCTCTCTTTATCCTAGGCTCTCCCTTGGACTCTCCTATCCCCCCCTCACTCTTTGTGTCTCAGGCATATGCTGGGGCTGCTCCATTCACATCCCTATTTCTCTAGGCTGGGGCTTTCAGTCACTCACTAGATCATTGGGCCCAGTTCCTCCTGCAGTTCAAGGGGCATTGTCCCCTCTCTCTGGATTTCTCAGAGTCTTCTGGGAGCATTTTCTTATCCTTGGCTGTCCCTCTTCCCATGGTAGGGGCTGAGATACAAGACCCTCCTACTAGCCCAGTGTTGCTATTCATTTTTTTCCCCTTAGACTGCCAGGTTCCAAAATTCTGTCTGTCCCAAAGGCACAATGCCCTGAATGAAGATTTTCCCTTGCTTCAGTTTGCTTGTTGCTGTGCCAGTCAGTCTGTAATTGACATTCCAGCAGTGGGAGCATGTATGAGAGTGTGCGTGTATGAGAGTATTTGGACAGGAGTGTGTGGGCGGGTTTGTGTGTGTGTGTAGGGAATGCATGGGAGCGGGCACGTGGCTATTTGCATTGGAGATCTCGGTGTGTGCGCGTGCAATACTACTATAGGTATGTGGGTGTGCTCACCAGAGGTGAAAGGAAAGTGAATGTACAAGTAGTTGCACATGATACTGAAGCAAACATGCAGGCCTGTGATATGTGTGTGCAGACAGTGTGTGTGTGCAGTGCACTGATACTGCTGTGATGAGCACAGTACAGAATCCTAACTAGTTATATAGCCATGTGTATGATGGGAATGTTTGTATAGGCATGTCCCTAAGCAATGGAAGAGTGTGTGCTTGCATGTCCTGTGTGTGTGTGTGCAAAGTGCAATGGGAATGTGTGAAGTGATGGAACAGCATGTGTATGTGTGAGTGATGAGAGGGAGTGTGCATGGATGCCCCTGTGTATGCATGTGATGGGAATGCCTGCATAGGTGTTGAGTGTTGATGCATGTGTGTGTGATAAATGTACATGCACATGGCATACTGAGCAATAGGAACATTGCAGGGGTGTGTGTGTGATGGGAATGAGTTTGCATATGTGTGGCCCATGGATGAATGGGTAAAATAGTCACAGTAACTGTCTCTTTGGCTGCCTGCTTGCTGCCTGCCCCTGCACTGAGGCTCCTCTGCCTGCAGCAACAGATGGTGGGACACTGTCTTAATTTATTTAAAATCATAAGTCCATTCATGGAGGTTGCACAGAGTCCAAATTGCACAGGATTCCCCAGAATGCATAATCTCACTCACTGGGCACATTCTCTGCTCATTACTGCTGCTGGGGGCTTACAAATAATCACGTATGCTTAGAGTAACCCTGCCAAAGCATCAGCCTGGAGGATGCAGGTGCAATGCATGTATTGGGGGAAGGGTGCTCTCTGACAGATGGAAGGTAGAGAGGTCCCTTTCCTGTCTGGTGATGGCAGAGACTAGAGGCTTTCTCACTCTGATCTGGGGCTATCTGGAAGAAAAGAATATCACTAAACACAATTTCACCTGTGAATCTTGAGTCCAGCTCTGCCGTATGGAGCCACTGGGGCCATGGATTGCATCAGGGCACAGCTGTGCTGCATGAAGAGGCCGTAGTTGGGCTAGAGTAGACATGAAAGCCCAAGGCATTTGTTGAGGAAAGTCTTGGCATCCCCCATAAACCCACTGGCTCCTCAATGCAGGATCAACCGCGTGATAGGTCAGATGGGGCTGGTCTGGATGCATGCAGTAATTGCTGTTGGTGCCAGCAGAATCTCTTCCTCCCAGGGATGGTTTTATCTCCCTATGCAACCTCGAATAATCCCAGGGAGTTTTGCTATTTTTTTGTGCTGACAGGGTCAGAGATTAAATCTTCAATCTAATAATCTCATTCCAGGGATAATCCTTTTGCTTTCATCTCCCAGCCAGTGCCAGGAAGGCTTCCAAATAGCCCTGAAAGACAATATGGAACAAGCAAGGCTCCGTCTGTCTCCCTTCTCTCTTGCCGTGGCCCTGTGCTCATCAGGATAAGCCCCAAGGCCTCAGGCTGCTGTCTCTAAGTGTTTTTGTCCTTAGCTGAGTGTGACCATGTTGCTCCTCAAGATAGCCCCATCCTGTTTCAGTCTATCACGTTCACTGAGCCCTGGTTCTGCCTCCCATCCATGGGTCTCTATTCTCTGTTTTAGCCACCCTAACTACGGATAATTCCTATGGATAATATAGCCTGTAACTTCCCACCACAGTAAATGACTGGGGCCTTAAGAGGACTAATTGAAGGCATCATCCATGCAGAATAAATACAGGCCCAACACATGAATTAATCTAATTTCGCTGCTGCTTCTAGAGGATGGGGACAGCTCCAGGGATTGGGAAGAAGACACTGGGCCTTTCACTTGTAGGTTACAAGTGTAAACCCAGCATGGGTCAGGGGACTGGCTGGTTTAGCAGATTAGTAACAAGATACAGAGCCTTTTGTGCCTATAGCACCAGCTCCCATCTAAACTGGTAGTGTCTGAATGTTACGGACAACTTCAGTGGCCTATTGCAGGTGGGGATGGGATGGTCTCAGTCCTCATTAGTGAAAGCTGGGTTCAACGACCCACCTGACAGTGGCTGCAGAGGGACCGAGAACTGAATCATGGAGGCTGAACACCCCTCTTGCAGTTAGACCTAGCTCCCAGGCCCTCACCTCTTTTGCCAAATCGGATGTTAAGCAAGCCTGCTACTCAGTGAATAATAAGCAGTCTGGCTGGCACAGAGGAAGATACTCTCTTAACTGGAGAGATGAGTGTTGTATTGGGGAGGGGAGAGACAACAATATGCCACTTTCCCTTTCTCCTGTTCATAGCAGAGACATGTGACCCTTTCCAAGCCAGCTGAGTCTTAGAATTGAAAGGAAGCAGAAGAAATAAAGAGGCCACTTACAACTCGAGGCCTGCCCAGCACCAGCCCAACAGGAGGAGCACCTCCCTCTGAGACAGGAAGGAAGGAGGTACAAGGTCAGTGTCAGAGGAAGGGATACCCCTTGTGTGACATGCGACCAGGCAGAGTGCAATGGGCCAGGTTTGCTCATTCACATCCCATAGGAAGCTGAAGTGGGCCTGATACAGAAAAGCACCAGAGGCCAGCCATTAGGTCTCTGTGTAATCTCCTCCAAGCAACCCCAATAAAAACCCTCTTCACCAGCAACTGTGCAATCCCGAGTGACACATACTAGCCCTGAGTGCAGCAGCAGGTGCATTAGGATGGCAGTGGCTGCCCCTCCTCCAGACAAACCCTCCCTAGTTGTGTGAGCCCCTTCCTGGGTCACAGGCCAGAACAATAGGGCAGGAGGGGCTCCCAGCATGCAGTGTAACCTTCTGCTTGGACTGAACGAAGCAAGGCACAGTGATCTGTGTGTCTCTATGGGCTGCACCTCAGGACTACAGATAAAAGTGAAGAGTGTGTGAGGTAGGGGCTGTGCTTGAGCAACCTCTTCATAAAGCACAGCCCAGCTCCAGGCCCCTTTCTGTGTCCCTGCCGGGCAAAGGTTGCCCCGCCTTGACATGGGCTGGCCAACTGCTCAGGTTTGTCATGGCTGAGCGACGTCAGCCAGCGAAGGCCCCTCACCAGCAGTGCTGTCAGGTCTTGCCATGGCAGGCCCCACAGCGAAGGGATTCTGGCTGGGCTGAAGCCTGGCTGGAGATGAGGCAAAAAGCTTCAGGCCACTCACAAGATTGAGCCCTGCCTGAGGGACTGAGCCCAGCCCCCCGATTGGCTATCTGCCCCCCTTACTTGCCTCCTGGAGCCCAGCAACAGTCAGAGTTGCTGTAGGAAGAGCTTCCTCAGCTACCCAGAAGCAACTCTCGCAGGAGGAGGGAAGGGAGCAGCAAGAACTCAGCAGCTCTGCTCCCTTTTGTGAGCAGTGGGAACAGCCCTCAACTCTGCCCCTGCAGCACTCAGCCTGGGGAGGGGCAGGGGTACAGAGGGGTTCCTGCTGCAGCCTCTTCCAGGTGTGTGTGGGGGGGGTGAAGAACCCAGCAGGAGCAAAAGTGAGGCTTGGGGGCTGAACTGATGGAGGTGGCGGATGTGCTCAACTGAAGGGGGCTGAACTTATGGGGCAGAAATGAAAGGGGAGCTGCAGGGGTAGAGCTGATGATGGGATTGATTTGGAGGTTGGGAGGCATCAGTAATTGCTGGGCAGGAGACGGGCAGATGTGGGTGTGAGCACTTCTCCAGCAGGGGTCAAAATCACATTTCCCAGTAAAATTGGGACAGTGGACAACACTAATTGTCACACACACATGGACGGGGTGGGCAAGAGGAGTTCAAAAATCAAAAGACTGACCAAAAACCGTATACAAATTTTTTTAATGTTCATGATTTTTTGGGGTCTGATTCATGATTTTTGATCGCCGGAGGTTGGCCAGTCAGAGGGTTTCTCAGCCACTTCTGCTCATAACTGATAACACCCAACATGTGTATACATGCTTTTGGCACTGACTGCCCCTGGGGACCCCAAAGTGCTTTATAAACTTTAGACTCACAGCACCACCAAAATGCAGCCACCTGGGGCAGCGGGAAGGAATTTCAGCTAAAGAAGCAGAGGCAACCTCTCTACTGCCAAAAAAGTGCCAGGGGATCCTTAATGTCCATGCACAGTGGAGAAGGGCTCTGCTTTGAAGGTGCTTTGATCTGAAGTCCCCCACACAGTAAAATATCTAGTGCTCAGTGTATATACCTCAATGGGATCTCAGGGCTCAGTTGATCCTGTGTGGACTTGAACTCATGGAAAGATGAGCTTGAACCTGGAGTTTATATCTCAAAACCATCCCCTTCCTTTTTGTGGGTGTTTCACAGACAGGCTATTCTTGTTCATCCTCCCCTTGGCCATTTCATTTCCCTTTTCTAGCTAATGACTCATTACAGTAACTTGTGACATACAAACAATTTAAGTGCTTAGAAGCTGTGCTGCTGACCCAAGCTCCTGACAGCTTAAACTGAGAAATCTTGAGGAATTAGTGAGGATTGGCTGTAATTGGTATAAATGAGCCTAACGAGGCCTCCCTCTGCCCTGCCAACAGAATGGCATTCTTCCAGGACAAGCTGCTTTCACTCTCTTGCTAATTGAATTTGGGGGACACCCAGCAGGTTACAGACACAGCAAGGAGATTAGACTGGATTTAATCCATCCAGGCACTGGGTCTGTCTGAGCTCGGGGGTGATGCCATTGCCACCCATGTAACTTTTGTTCCCTGATCGGCCTGAAGGACTGTCAGGAGCAGGCAAAAGTCCAGCATGATGGGGCTTGATTTTGAGAGGTGATAAGCATGCTGAGTGCCCACTGATTTCTATGGGTGCCTATGATGTCTCACAATCAGGCCTTTCTCTGCCTCTTGCAATATTAACAAGCCCTTTGTGGCAGTGCTGCTGTGGGGCCCAGTTACATCGCTTCCATAGCAGGTGAACCAGGCTCATCTAGAGCTACACACTAACGTGGACTTAACCAGTGCACGAGTCCCCATCAGGGAGCTGGAGCTACTTGTCTACGGCTTGTGTATTGCCATGGACAAGGCTAATGCCAGGTGAGCCTCCACCAGACCAGCTACTAGGATTCAAACTCAGCTCAGCTTATTTGGAGCCTGCTCCCTGCATAGCTCACCTCTGACATTTGGAAATACTCATGAGAAATTACATCTGGAATCATCACAGCAAACAGTGTGCGTGGGGGGAGGGGAGAGAAACAAAAATTAGCTCTTTCCCAAGCTCATACCTTGATGCCACGAGCGGACAGAGTACAGCTGGCTCCTCCTTTCCCAGGGCTATGGAAGCAAGAAGGCAGTGATCTTAGAATATGCACTGACTCAGAGTGGCAAGTACCAACGGGAAACTGAAATGCCCGGGAGTTGACCCCCTGGACTCCCTCCAGTTATTCTACCAGGTGGAAAAAAATTGACAATTTGACAATTCATGTAAAATTCTCAGAGCACTAGTACATCTCCTAGGACTCTCGTTATCACTGGGGCTGAAGAGCGCAGGCACTGTCCTCTCTGTAGCTTGTTTGGGCAGACCTCTCGTTCTGTTCACTGCCATATCACTCTTATGGTGACAGGGTGCTGCTGAGAGTGCTGATGTTCTGGAGGCAACTTAGGACAGGTAAACCCTCCAGTCCTAAAGCCATCTTGCTGGATTCAGAGCTGAATACTGTGGATTCCTTGTGTGTGGAAAGAATGAGGCCAGATGGCAGAATGAGATGGAGTCAGAATGGTCAGGAACAGACCGAGACTAGAGTCCTAGCTAGCTAGAGCCAAGGACCATGGCTTTTTGGAGACGTTCCTGTGAATTTGCTTAACAGTAAAATCTACAGAGAGACAAGTTGAGTGAGGTAATATCTTTAATTCAGTAAAATTTCTACTCAGTTGAGGGTAGATACAAAAGAAAGACCTGTCTGCACATAGCCCTCTAAGCAGCTCCTGGTCTGAGGCAGACAGTCAGAATGCAGCCAGGAATTCTGCAATTGCAGTTTGAACAAATTATTGATTTTTTCAGCCCTGACTCATGGCCTAGTGTTCCTGAGGAAGGAGCCATCTATTTGCAAACATGTAGGACCCTTCTGGCCCGATAGGTGTCTGCACCAGGGTTGACTCCTGCCAGATTCAGAATAATCTAAAGGGGAAGAAAGCCTTTCTATTCTGGGACAGCAACAGCACTTGTAGCTTCCTTGCTGGACCAGTTTGAGGAGTATGTCCTCTGAATCACGGAACCAGCAACGCCAGCTTGTATCTCATTGGCGGATCTCAGACAGCTTTACAAACAGACAATTAAGGCTCCGAATACCACTAAATAATAGAAGGTATCATATTGACAAATGGAGGCAAAAAGAAGTTAGTGACTGGGCCAAGGCCACAGAACTAGTCTGTAGAAGCACTGGGATTAGAACTCAGGAGTTCTGATTTGCTGTACCCTGTTCTATTTAGGCTGATTTGCTGCTCCCAAGGTTTAGCCTGGGTCACCTCTGGCCCAATTGATTCAGGCTACACATGCAATATTCATGCACACTTTTGTTTAACAACATTTATTCAACTGTCCTGATGTGGAGCATACAAATGGGTAATTCAGAGTCTCTAAAAATAGCATCCTGCTTTTACCATATGGGCAGCATTCACAGTACAACCAAAACAGGGTACCCTCTAGTCTAGAGGACCCTTCATATGTAATGGCTGCAAGAACCATCATGTTTGCAATACCAAGACTTCTGCCTATTCAGCAATGGGAAGTGGAACTACCAAAAGGTCATAAAAATCTCTCAATTAGTACATATGTTGAAACTTTAACCAATTTTAGCGATAATATTGGAGCAAATCAAGTGAGGACTTAGAAGTTTCATGGCAGCAGAGAGAAAATAACATGGATCCTGCACCCAAACCACAAGTGTGAACTAAAGGGGAATTAATCTACCTTTCAGCAGTAATGACATGCAGTTGAGTAATTCTGATTCCATCCAGTACAGAGCTGTAACACACACCAAAATACAGTAACATGTAATACAAATTTTAAATACCTAAAAACCCCCCAAGAAACATGTTCCCTGTTTGTTACTAAAGTCTGTGAAAAAGGGAGTGTTCATCACAATTTCAATGCATGAGAGAGGCCAGAGCATTTTGCAATTGGAAAATTAAAGTTTAATTTATTAGGTTTTGTGTGTGCAGTTAAATTAACATTGGTTTAATATTTTTTTTCGCCAATTTTTCTACTAACTAACAAGACTAACATTAAAACAACAGTAAAAGCTTCCAGTCTCTCATGGTGCTGCTTAGCAGTCCTTTAGTCATGACTAAGGGCCAGGTTCTGGGGTCTGTCCATACGGAGCAGTGTGTAGGATTAGGGCTTCAGTCAGCAGACTTGACATCCCATTCCTTGAAAATTCCCAGTCACAGAGATATTAGAGGAACACAACTTGGAATATTTATTTCTAATAATACACTGTTCTAAATGAGTCCCTTTCAATAGCAAGGAAAGGCCATTTAAAAAGCATAAGGGTTTGCTGCTTTCCTGATGATGTTTAGAAGGGTCTGTTGGGTAGACCAGAGAGCAACATCACTACATCTGCTTAGAGCAATCTCTCCGCTCCTTCATCTCTTGGCACACACCTGCCTGATGCCTCCTCAGTTTGTTTTGCTGCCAGGACCTTGGGTTAAGCATATGAGGTCCCCCTGAGCAGTGCTTGAGAGTTGCACGCTAGTAGATGAGATGGGAAGTGCAATTAACCATCATCAGTGAAACTGACTGCACACAAAATGCTGTCAAACAGCCAATGAAAACGTTGGAAAAACAGAAAATATTTTATCTTTAATCTGTGTCAGCAATACCAATTTTAACAACAGGCACAGTATTTTCAGAAGGAAAAGTGATTTTCAGGACAATGGTGTCCCTTTAGAACAGTGCTGGCTATTTTAAAAATGAGTTGGAAAATGCATTTTGTAATTAATGAAGTGGGAATAGTAGAAAGGCTGCAGTCACTTACTGATATTGACTACACCTTGATACATGGCCATGTTTTCCTCCATTTCAAATGTCATTTCAATGGGAGTTAGATGCCTACATATTTTAGAGGATTTCTTTTTAAGGGTGTCACCTTTGGAAGGAATTTGTTTCTCTATGAGCATAGATTACCTCTAATAAAACTAATTTTCCCGCTATATTGTTCTGGTCTTCCCCTCTTCTAGAGATTGGCATTTGAGAATGAGGCTCCAGGAATGGGAGTTGACTCAAAGTGTTTTTGTGGATGGCACTGCCTGTCACCAGCTCTAGAGGACGCGCTGCAGAGCCAGGCCTCTGGCTGCATTTATTTATTTTTTCTTTAAGAACATGGTCTTGCCACATTCCTTGGACAAGGAATCGCAAAGCATTTTGGACACAGTTCTAACCACATACTGCCCTCTAGTGACCAATGTATGCAAAATCAGGACTGGCTCCTTTATTCATCCTATTATGAAAGGAGTTAAAGGGATCCCACTTGTGGGGCTTCACACTCTGCAGGTCTTAGGAATGATTTCTTTAGTATGCTGTTGCTGAACCAACTCAGCTTTTGCAAGGCTTTATTTGCCAAGACTTTTCAAGGTGCTTTAGAAAAGATGTAGAATAATTTCAACTACAATCTGTAGTGCTGAAGTTGTGATTAAAGGCAAAGACTGGACAAAAAGACTATGGAGCTCTTTTTTTAAAATATGGCAGTGCCTCTGGCCAAAGTGTAGGATAAAACATGGTAAGTGGCCAGTGTGATAGCCACTCAGTGTTGCAAGTTTAGGAGCAAGTAGGACATCAGATGAACCCATATCCAGTCTGAGACTTCCAGGGGTAACACAGAGAGAGAGAGAGAGAGGATCACAACAAGAATGACATTAATAGTCATACTGGGGCAAATGTGAAAATCATGAGGCTATTTGGCCCCATTTACCTTGGGCAAGAACATAGTTAAAAAATCAGGTTTCATCCAAACTTCAGCTGTGAAGTCCCATGCCAGGTCCTCCAAAGATCTTGTCATAGTCCTCCAGGATAACATAAGGACATGTGAGGACCGGACAGTTCTGTAAAACACAATATGGGGGAGGGGCGTATGTGAGGATTAGGTGCAATAACTTTAAACCCTTTAAGGAGCAATAAAGGACACAAATACTTTCTTTCCCTGGCAGTTCACCTTTCAACTGCATTTATTATGAAGATCAGAAAAGGTCCCTAAGACCTTTGATTTCCCAGTATCTTCACTTTCTGCAATTACCCCAGAAACCTTTCACTTCTCTGTCTCACCACCTCTTGTGCTTTCCCGAGACATTTTGCTTCCCCTCTCACACCAACTCAGAGATCTCTTAGTAGACACCATTCACAGAGTCTTTTCACTTCCCTCAGTCTCAAGAGACATTTAATGTGTTTTGCTGGGTCCTGTGTTTATGCCATCTTGGATTCTGGACAGTGCATTGCGTAGGAATAGTGTATTGCTTGGACTAAAACTGGATTAACACTCCCTATAAAAAGCATAAACAAAAAAGAAGCACTGACAAAAAGCTGCACCTAAAGAAACTGCTTGATGAGTCTCTCTCAGCGGCTGTGGCTACCCCCATCTTGTTTGAGTATAGTTTGTGCTCTAACTGGTTTCCCATCCATCTACTCAGCATAGTAACGGGCACTCAAATAAAAAGTGACAGGTAGAGGCAGGATTAACTGGCAACAGAGAATGGAACGAAAAGCATTTTAAACAGACTCTGCCCTGATGTTTAAAGAAAAGCTCTACCTGCTTGTCTAAGCAACCCGTAAGTTTGTAAAACAAGAGTCACATCTCATTAGGAATAACCTGTGAGATGTGTTTGAGTAGTGTTAACCACATTTGGCTGCAGTTGCTTGGTTGCTGAATGTCAGCAACTGTATGATGTAAACTAAGCAGGGGTTCTCAAACTGGGGGTCGGGACCCTTCAGGGGGTTGCGAGGTTATTACATGGGGGGGTTGCAAGCTGCCAGCCTCCACCCCAAACCCTGTTTCACCTCCAGCATTTATAATAGTGTTAAATATATAAAAAAGTGTTTTTAATTTATAAGGGGGGGTCAAACTCAGAGTCCTGCTATGTGAAAGGGGTCACCAGTACAAAAGTTTGAGTATGGGATGACTCCATCTAGAGAATTCAGTCAAGTTGGGTCAGATGCTACAGTCCTTATCCAGAACTCCTAATGATGCTAACAGGATGTTCTCTGCATCAGGATAATAGGATCTAGTTCTATGTCCATACAAATAAAATAAATGATTACATAAAAAATGGAAATCACATTATTCTCACAGATTACACCTTTCCAGTTTCTTTGCAAATAGAGAAACTAGAACTGGAGGGCTGATGTAAATGAAGGAAAGAGATAGAAAGAAGGAAAGTGAGACAGCTGGAAGGACAGAGAGAAATGCCAAGAAGTGGGAGAGAAGTGTGTAGGTGGGACACCAGGTGAGGAAACCCTGATCTAAGAAGTCTTCCTTTGAGCATGTAGTTGTTTGGTGCATGGATGTCTTGCAGGAACTGCCCTACCAGGGGTCAAGATCTACTTGGCTTCTTGACAGTTTCCATTATGAACACAGACATGAACTCCTTTCTTTCATTTCGCGATTGCCTATGTGTAGGAGGGGTTGGAACCTCCGCTTATGGGTTAAACCAGGAGCTGAAATTAAAAATGTGGCTTCCTAACCTGCCCTGAAATGCCAGGTCCCATCTGTCAAATTCTCTTCAGGCACCTCGAGCACCCAACGCAGGAACTGGTGACGCTTAAAGAAGCGTTTCACAAACGTCCTCCCCCTCCATCAACAAAAGAAACCAGTCACCCCCTGCACCCCGCCATGGGCTGGATCTCCACCAGGAGCAGAGCTGCTGCACCCAGCACCCCATGGGGATCCCCTTCCCTGAGGCTACGGGGCCCCAGCCCCCACATGGGGATCCCCCCCTCCCGAGGCTACGGGGCCCCGGTCCCCACACGGGGATCCCCCTCCCGAGGCTACGGGGCCCCAGCCCCCACACGGGGATCCCCCTCCCGAGGCTACGGGGCCCCGGTCCCCACATGGGGATCCCCCCCCGAGGCTACGGGGCCCCGGTCCCCACACGGGGATCCCCCTCCCGAGGCTACGGGGCCCCAGCCCCCACACGGGGATCCCCCTCCCGAGGCTACGGAGCCCCGGTCCCCACACGGGGATCCCCCTCCCGAGGCTACGGGGCCCCGGTCCCCACACGGGGATCCCCCTCCCGAGGCTACGGGGCCCCGGTCCCCACACGGGGATCCCCCTCCCGAGGCTACGGGGCCCCGGTCCCCACACGGGCCCCCTTCTCTCCCTGGGATAGAGGGAGTCGGGTCTGATAAGAACCGTCATCCCGCCGGCGACGGGGAAGGTGACGGTTGCTATGGGAACCCCCACATGCTGAGCCACCCGCCTACTTCCGTTCCGTTGCCTTCCCACAATGCATTACGTTCCAGCCGCGTTGGAGCTTCCTGATTGGTGGGCCCCTTGGGAGCGATCTCAGAGAGAGAGAGAGAGAGGCCGGTCTGGCCCGGGAGTGGCGGGAGGAAGTACTGAGGGGCCACTGCGTTGCCGTTTCCTCCTCTGTGTCCCAGTGATCGCGCCCAAGGAGCCCGGCCCGATCGCGGAGAAGCTTCTCCCACTTCGGGCAAGTGGTGCGTTCCGTGTCCCCCCTCTCGAGCGGATGGTAAAAGCCCAGCGAGAGCAGGAACCTATCACCCGCTCGGAACTAGGAGACGTTCGGGGAGGGGGGTTTGTAGCACTCCCCGCACATGGTGCGCGCCAGTCCCCGCTCCCCCGGCCTTTGCCAACCCAACAGCCTTAGCCGCTTGCTACCTGCTTATCTCTCAACCAAACGTGCTGTCCTGGCTCCTTCCTATTGGCTCGTCATTTATTAATATACAAATATGGTGACTCCAGTACCAATGGCAGACGGGCAGGTAGTTAACATTCAAGACCACGGGCGGTGACTGGTTGGCTGGTCTCCATCCTTCTGGCCAGCGGGTTCGGGTGCCCCCCTGCCGCGACAGGAAGAGGAGGGCGGCATGTGCGGCGGGGCGGGGCTGCGCTGAGCTGAGAGCAGGAGCCGGGAGCCGGAGATGGGGGCGGCCGGGGCCCGCTGGGCGCCTGGGGCGGCTCTGGTGCTCGCGGCCCTGCTGGGGGCCTCGGGAGCCGGCCTGGCCGACAACGTGATCTGGGCAGTGAACGCGGGCGGCGAGGCCCATGTGGACGTGAACGGCATCCACTTCCGCAAAGACCCGCTCGAGGGCCGGGTGGGCCGAGGTGAGGCCCCGGGGGGAGGGAGCCGGAGGCCTGGCCACGTCCCGCCTCCCTCCGATCTGTTCTCGTCATCTCCTCTGCCCTCCCGCCGGCCCCTTCCCGCTCCCCCTTCGCCCCTCAGGCCCCGTCCTGCCGCGCTGCCCACCCCGTGCCAGCCGCCCCGGCTGTGGCACCCCCTACGCTGCGCGCTGCCAGGCCCGGGACGGGCAGGCTCCTTGCCATGCAGCAGGCGGTGTGAGGTGGTGATAGGCGCGCATCTGACGGGCACTTAACCTTCCCCCGCCAGCTGCCCCGGCGTGCCCGCCTCATGACTAACGGGGCCGTCTGGAGCCCACCTAGACGCTTTCCCGCTCCTGGCTGGGGCTGTTTGGAGGCTTCTGGCTCAGTGGTCGACTGGGGGCAGGTGCCAGGTGCGGACCGGGGCCTGCTGCCCACGTACCCTTACCAGCAGAACGGCTCCTAGCCAGGTATCTTTCAAAGGCGGGGGCTAAGGGGACGACTCCATCCGTCTAGGACTTGGGAGCCCTGCTGGCTTGTGCCAGGCTGCACTGGATGGCCGAGACCCTAAACATGCCCTGAGGGGCCAAACTCCTGGGTGCAGCATCCCTGCATGTTCTCAGTGCCCTAGGTTACACTCCCACCCCCTTGTGCCTCGTTTGTCCCCTCCTGCTTCCTTCTGGCCTCACCTCTTCCTTTCCCCATTTGGCGCTCTTGGCTCCAGGGGGACAGACTCCTCTAGAGGAGTTCCCTATCTCAGCAATTCTTGTCTCCAGTCACCCAGCAAGTGTTGAACCCTCCTCCCATCTGTTAAAGTGGTAAAGGTTCCCCTGCCCCTACACTTCTCTTTGACTTGGTTGCCATTTTCCTGTTGATAACCTAAGCACTCACCATGCTGGGTACCCGTTCTGCTCCTTCATTCCGTGTTCTGTAATTTCCAGTCACACCGAGGAGCATTTTTGTGAGGGGGGTGAAGAGAGACAGGAAAGGGAGTGAGGACTCTTTAGTACCTTGTCACATGCTGTGACCCATAGGACAGCCTTCCATTGCCACTACTTCTCTCCAGATGAGGAAGAGGACCGGGCTGATAGTGCTGAACTGCATGTGAACTTGTATAACACTCAGAGCTACCTGCTTCTGCCACCATGACTCTCTCTGGCCAGGTGGATACACGAGTGCAGCTGTTTGTAGAGATGCAGAGTTTGACTTTACAGCATGTGCTCTGTTTCAGCAGGCAGGGGAGAACAGTTGGGAGGTTGGTGTCTTCCACCTCTGATTATGTCACGAGTCTAGCGTGTGATCCTAACTGAGCATAAGTTGCTTATTTGTTCATATCTGAATGGCTTCACTCTTCTTGAAACTGTTAGAGCATTAGTGTCTCATTGAGATGAGTCTTGATCTAACTTTTGAGAGGGTAGCCTTCAGTGAGAGAGAGAAAAAGGAAATGAGCACTTGGGGGACCCTGCATCAGACCTCACAGGAGCAGACTGAGTTTTCTGTATTGTCCATCAGAAAGCTGCAAATATCAAAGTGATACTTACCAGCAACAATAATTTTAAAATAAGTTATTTAGCTTCTGCTAAACAAGGCCTTTTTTGGAGGGAGGAGGGATGCCCACAGGAGCTGAGAGACTGCTACCTTGGCTGTATCTTGCAAAAAAAAAAAATAATAAAAAATCACCCCTCTGTTGAGCATGCCCAGTGTCTCACCTGTAATATGGTAGCTCCCTACTTACTGGATGAGACTTGCTGGGTTTAGCCTTGTAAAACTTCAAGTTCCGTGCTTTAGACTGCAGGAATGTCATCTGAGGGGAAGTCTGTCCTTACAGACTGAAGTGGAACTTACTCTTGAAAGGTGATGTGAGTTTGATAGCCTGACCATTCAACAACATGCAGCAACTTGCTTTTTCCAGAGAAAGACTCCAGTTTCCACAGCAGGGGCTGTGAGTTTGAAACCCAGCTGGAAACAGTCTCAGTGACACAAGCACGGGGTTCAGGCACTTTCCACAGCTGAACTGCATGTTGCATGGTGGCAGCACCCATTACCCAGTGATGGAATTCTACTAGGTGGCAGCAGGGCTGAGCACCTGCTGGTGAATAAGGAACCCAAGTACCTATTGCATGGGAGTTCACAGTAAATGAAAATATGGCTGCTGGCTCACCCACCATTTTTGGCAGCAGACCTCTAGCACTGAGGTCATGGCAGGATTCTGCATTAGCTGTGCCCTGAGTGAAGGCAGTAAATAGGGATACATGGTATGGGGTATGTACTGCTGTTGTAGCTGCCGAAGCAGTGAAATAAAAAATCCACTAGAGGGTGTAGGACATAAAATATGTTGCAGCTGCACTTTGGATCCTCAGTTCTAGGGTAGGGGAGGAGCCAGTCAGCATTTGAGCCTCATGAAGTGAGTTGCTGGTTTCTTTATCTGACCACAATATGAATAATGTCTCTTGGGAGCCAAGTTACTGTTCTCCTTTGTCCCACTTCTGGATGTTCAAATATGATAATGGCTGAAGGTAAAGAACATGAACTCTGTTCTAGTCAGATACTGTGACACCCAGCGTCAAACACTGAGGTCCAGATTCAGACTGTCTTTACACTGCACATCTTACAATGGTACGGCTGTGCCACTGCAGCTACGCTGTTATAAGGTAAGCCGTGTAGCTGCTCTCTTTTGCCAGGAGACAAAATAAAATCACCCCCAACAAGGGGAAGTAGCTTCGTTGACAAGAGAGCAGCTGTCCAGGTTGGTGATTTTTGTTGTTAAAACTTTTCGTTCAGGAGTAAGTTTCACAACCCTGAGTGATAAAAGTTTTAACAATGAAAGTGTAATGTAGACAAAGCCTCAGCCTTGTCTGTGGCATAGAAATTGCCTGCTGCTGATAATGGTGGCAGTACAATATCACTTAGCTGCAAGTTTAACAAAGGACTGAGTTAACTAAGGGTATGTCTACACTACAGGATTATTCTGATTTTACATAAACCAGTTTTGTAAAACAGATTGTATAAAGTCGAGTGCACGCGGCCACACTAAGCACATTAATTCGGTGGTGTGCATCCATGTACCGAGGCTAGTGTCGATTTCTGGAGCATTGCACTGTGGGTAGCTATCCCGTAGCTATCCCATAGTTCCCGCAGTCTCCCCCGCCCATTGGAATTCTGGGTTGAGATCCCAGTGCATGATGGTGCAAAAACAGTGTCGCGAGTGATTCTGGGTAAATGTCGTCACTCATTCCTTCCTCTGTGAAAGCAACGACAGACAATCATTTCACGCCCTTTTTCCCTGGATTGCACTGGCAGACGCCATAGCATGGCAACCATGGAGCCTGTTTTGCCTTTTGTCACTGTCACTGTATGTGTACTGGATGCCGCTGACAGAGGCGGTACTGCAGCGCTACACAGCAGCATTCATTTGCCTTTGCAAGGTAGCAGAGACGGTTACCAGTCGTTCTGTACCGTCTGCTGCTGTCATGGGTGCTCCTGGCTGACCTTCGCTGAGGTCGGCCGGGGGCGCAAATGCAAAAAGGGGAATGACTCATTCCCTCCTGTATGTTGTATCTAAAAATAGTCAGTTCTGCCTAGAATATGGGGCAAGTGTACTAGAGAACCAGTATACCAGAGAGCACAGCCGCTCCGTGTCAGATCCCACAGAAATGATGAGCTGCATGCCATTCTAGGGGTACCCCTGCAACAACCCCACCCGTTGCTTCCCTCCTCCCCCAGCCCTTCTGGGCTACCATTGCAGGGTCCCCCCATTTGTGTGATGAAGTAATAAAGAATGCAGGAATAAGAAACACTGACTTTTTAGTGAGATAAAATGAGAGGGAGGCAGCCTCCAGCTGCTATGATAGTCCAGGCAGGACATTAAACGGTGGGGGGAGAGGAGCCCAGCATCCCGCTCTATGATAGTCCAGAATCTTTTCTTTAGACATGAAAGGCGGGGGCTGATGGAGTTCAGCCCCCAGTTGCTATGATGAGGACGGTTACCAGCCGTTCTGTACCATCTTCTGGGAATAACCGGAAGTCGTTCCTATTTTTACCCAGGTGCCCCCGGCCGACCTCACCTGAGGCCAGCCAGGAGCACTCATGGGATGAGGACAGCTACCAGTCCTACTGCACTGTACTGTCTGCCACCGGGGAAGGGAGGGGAGAGGATGCTGCTGTTCAGTGCCCCAGCACCGCGTCTACCAGCATCATGCAGTAGACATACGGTGACATTGAAAAAAGTCAGGAAACGATTTTTTTCCCTTTTCTTTCATGGGATAGGGGAGGGGGAGTAAATTGACGAGATATACCCTGAACCACCCCGGACAATGTGTTTGACCCTACAGGCATTGGGAGCTCAGCCAACAATGCAAATGCTTTTCGGAGACTGCGGGGACTATGGGATAGCTGGAGTCCTCAGTCCCCCCTCCCTTCCTCCATGAACATCCATTTGATTCTTTGGCTTTCCGTTACGCTTGTCACACACACTGTGCTGTGGACTCTGTATCATAGCCTAGAGATTTTTTTCAAATGCTTTGGCATTTCGTCTTCTGTAATGGAGCTCTGATAGAACAGATTTGTCTCCCCATACAGCAATCAGATCCAGTATCTCCTGTACAGTTCATGCTGGAGCTCTTTTTGGATTTGGGACTGCATCGCCACTCGTGCTGATCAGAGCTCCACGCTGGGCAAACAGGAAATGCAATTCAAAAGTTCGCCGGGCTTTTCCTGTTTACCTGGCCAGTGCATCCGAGTTCTGATTGCTGTCCAGAGTGGTCACAGTGGTGCACTGTGGGATACTGCCCAGAGGCCAGTACCATCGATTTGCGGCCACACTAACCCTAATCCGATATGGTAATACCGATTTCATCGCTACTTCTCTCGTCGGGGAGGAGTACAGAAACCGATTTAAAGAGCCCTTTATATCGATATAAAGGGCCTCGTTGTGTGGACGGGTGCAGCGTTAAATCAGTTTAACGCTGTTAAAATCGGTATAAACGCGTAGTGTAGACCAGGCCTAAGATACACCCATTATCAGCAGCAGGTACCTCTTGTGGTGCAGACAAGGTGAACTACCCATTCAAGGCTTGGGTCTGCTGCCCATCACTGCTACAGCTGCAACATACAGTATCGATGCAGCTCTCCTTGCAGTGATGGTGTCACTACTTACACAGTGCCCTAGATGTGGTTGACCCTTCACACACAAGTAACAGCCCAGAGGAATTTACCGTTTAAATATGGATACTCTGTAAAGCTTAAAAGCTTTTAGTTTGCCCCACCAAAGGCTTATATGCTGGTGACCTGTATTTCACTAGCTGTAGGTGTTCAAATATCATTATTAATGTTAAGGGGAGGCTGACCTACAACTGTATAATTAACACTTGCAGCTGCAACCTGGAGAAGAATGTCTCTTTGGACTTTAGCAATCTCTTTTTCAAACTGTGCGTGGTGTTGTGGTTTGCTCCTCTCAAAAGAGTGTTTGTTCATGGTGCGTCACTGAACAGCAACCTGTTACAATAACCCTGCTGCAACCATAGTGCCGGGCTCAGCAAGTAAGACTTTAACCCATGAGCTCAACTGCTATCTTCCTTCTCTTTCAACGGTTTTTATTGCACCATCATTTTAATTCCCTCAGTTACTCATTCTGTTCTCATTTGTGTGGATGGCAGGTAATGGCTGCAGTACAGCTTGCTGCTGATGGCTTAAAAGTCCTGGGTTGGCATTTTAGGGTTGTTTCCCCTCAAGCCTCAAATTCTGATCCTGGGACTTAAGGGAGAAAGTATAACTAAGGGATTTATAGCATATCCAGATGCCAAACAAATGGAGATAGTGGCTACTTTTGTTACTTCTAATGTGTAATGGTTTGTTTCTGTCTTGGTGCTTCAGTCATACTTCACCACAACTAAAATACTGCTAATTCAGATCCACTTCCATTGCATCATGAAGAACTGCAGCATACACATGAATTAGTCATTTGTAAAAAGAACAAGAGTTCTTGTGGCACTCTAGAAACCAACAAATTTATTTGAGCATAAGCTTTTGTGTGCTACAGCCCACTTCATTGGATGCATGCAGTGGAAAATACAGTGGGGAGGGTGGAATACTGTTCCTCACAACTTCTTGTCAACTGCTGCAAATGGACCATTTTCATTACCACTACAAAAAGTTTTTCTCTCTCCTGCTGGTAATAGCTCACCTTAACTGATTACTTTCGTTAGTGTGTGTATGGTAACACCCATTGTTTCATGTTCTCTGTGTGTGTGTGTGTATATACGTGCACACACATACAATCTCTTCCTACTGTATTTTCCACTGCTTGCATCCAATGAAGTGGGCTGTAACCCACAAAAGCTTATGCTCAAATAAATTTGTTAGTCTCTATGGTGGCACAAGTACTCCTGTTCTTTTTGCGGATACCGACTAACACAGCTGCTACTCTGAAACTTAGTCATTTGTGTGGTTGGGTGAATTCACTCTGATGTCGCTATCCCAGCCTGACAACAAACTTCCTTTCTCTGCAGGCTTGTCTCTAACCTGCAGCGTTAAATAGGAGTTGAGCTAGTGTTCATGAGCTGTTTGGACTACTATAATTAGTTAACATGTAACTGGAAAAAGGGATGTATTTACAGCAGGATGTGAAAACAGTGAGAGCTCTTCACCTCCTGTGGTTCCGATGATCAAGCCTCCATGACCCTCACTGGTGGTTACAGAACAACAGCAGTCTTACCCCAGGGTCCTCGCTATGTAGAACAGGTGTTAGTTTCCTCTTGGTCTTTTCCATGGGCTTGGACATAGGTGCCGGGCAACTGGGTAGAGCTTTTGGCTTACTCTGCATTGGCCAACCCAAACCAATATCTGTTTCCATGGAAATGGGAATGGAAATAGCAACTGTCAGCTGACAACTAAAAGCTTAGATCAGCTTTCACTGCTGACTGGAAGTGCCAGTTGTGCAGATGCCATCCAGAGTCTCCCCTATTCCATCCAGTGAGAATAGCGTTTTAGATTGTTAGCTCTTTGGGGCTTATGCCATCGGATGTGTTTGTAGAGTGCCAAGTACAATAGGGCTCTATTGCTGATTGAGGCCCCTGAGTTCCATTATGATACAGATATTAAACAACAAGGAAGGACAAACAAGTATTTAACCTCCATGATTGCTTCAGATACCGGCACAGCTAGAAACATTCTTCAAAGGTTCTTCATTGTGTGGTGTACAGATAACTGAAGTAAAGGCTCATGCACACATGTGGCTCTGATGCATACCCCATAAAATCATATGAGGTAGTTTGCATGGTCATCAGAGTCCTTGGGAGTGCACATCCTTATTGATTCAGGTTCCCTGCGTGGTGTTTGAAGGATTATTAACAAGAAGAAAGGGGTTGTATTAAGATCCTTCTAATACATGCAACACTCTCCCAGCCTGCATGTTTTCTCTTGGGTGGAACCTGGCTTTTTAATGTTTTTTTTAGGAGAAATTGTAATTAGGTTTTTTATTTCAAGTCAATTGCAGGGTATGGGATTATATTATCTGAGGTGACTCCGTCCTACATTGACTTAATTTCATTTGTGCACCGCATCATGTTGGTTAAAACATAAGAAGTTCAAAGTGCTCTTTCTCTAGAGAAGTCTGGTCTTATGGCCAATCCTCTGATGCTGTATAGGCCTGGTTTGACATGGGTGTGGCCTTATTTCTCAGGAGACAGGATTAGGGAGGTAAATGGATCAGCAGGCTGGAAACAATGTCTGTACTAGCTAAAATAAGGGGAATGCCCAGGGAACCATTTATAGTGAACCATTTATAGTGGACAGGGTAACAAAGGATAAGATACACCTGGAATGTAAGCTGAGGTAAAGAGTAAGTTATGCATGGACAGTGCGTGCTGTTCAGGGATTGGTTTCTACAAAATGATTTAAGCCAATTCCAAAATGTGTGATGCAGTGTAATTTGTAAACGTATAAAAGGGAACAGATTTGCTGTGTAACTCTGGATGTGTGGTATGCTTTATACACATCCCCTATCCTTGAGTCTGATCGGTGTAGCTTTACTACAACCCAAATAAAGGAAGCTGAGAAATTAGACTGGAGTCCAACTGAGATCTTGGGGATCCAAGTGGAAGAGGTCTCGGGGGAACCCTAGTGCACCCAGTCCATGAATAGGACCTCTTCTCTGCTAACTGCCTTGGAGATTGTTGCTTGAACTGTGTTTCTGTAGGATTCAGGTTTCCTCCAGCCACTGCTCAACCTACCTCCCCCTCTGGTGTACTAGGTTAAAAAAAGAAGTGTGGCAGTTGGTAAAGTGGGGATGGGGACGCTTGAAAGGAAGTAGTGCCCCCCATTGGTCAGAATTAGGAGGGACTGTGGGGCCTCAAGAGAATTGGTCCTTGGAAGTTGTTTATAGAGTTATCTTCTGCTGATGCCTCAGAAGTTAACCCTTGCATTCTTGTTGATTTTTATATTTGGAACCCAGCCTCTGACTATGGCATGAAGCTGCCAATATTGCGGTCCAACACAGAGGATCAGATTCTGTACCAGACTGAGCGTTACAACGAGGAGACCTTTGGGTATGAAGTCCCCATCAAGGAAGAGGGTGACTACGTTGTGGTGTTGAAGTTTGCTGAAGTTTATTTTGCACAGTCCCAGCAGAAGGTAAGCTAAGTCTCCCCCAACCCAGGATCCTTCCTTTGTTATCTCTGATGATGCTAATGTCTGTCTAGGGCTGTGTATGCCAGGTACCTGTGACATGCCTTTGGGGAGTTCAGGACTGAGAATCACCTTGTTACGCCCTGCGGAGGGTGAGAGTCTCATGGAAGCTAACCTCTGTGTCAGTTCCCTACACTCTGGTCTGCTAACCACCCAGACAACCTCCTCAAAAGTTTTGCCAGCCTTTACTTTGCCTTGCAGGTAAACCTCAGGTGCACTTCACTGCCCAAAACTCCATGTGGAGTGTTCCTCTGCAGTATCCAGCCCCTGTCACTGGACACTCACAGAATTATCAAGTCTGCTGTCTCCAAAGAGGCATATCACACACCAGCCTGTTAACTCAGTTGAGGATTCACCCTTTACTTAACAGCACTCAGATGAATTTATAGCAAAACCAAGAATAAGTGTATTAGGAACAAAGATATAAGTGATACTGAGTAAAGATAGTGGAAGCAGATATGGCTACAAATAAAATAAAGTGTTAACATGCTTCGAAGAGTCTAACTGTAACTTAATGAGCTATATCCTTTGGCTAAAGCATTTTTCTTACCCTCAAAGGCCTTTCACAAAGTTTATGGATTTTCAGTCAAACCAAGGTCCAGATTTTTCATGACCCTCCCCTCTACCAACTCCACTGAGCCAAGTGGAGCTGCCCTAGGGATGAACTTGTTCCTAAGGATGCGTTCCAAATTGATACTGTGCTCCTATATCAATTTCTAATATAAAGTAGAGCTGGATGTACTTGTTTGTGAAGTCATGTCTTCAGCTGACTTTCTGTAGTGAAATGTGACTGACACTTGACTTTTGTATAGCACCTTTCTTCTGGAGACATCAAAGCACTTAATGATTCTTGCCGACCTTTGTGATTCCCATTTTGCAGCTGGGAAAACTGAGGTACACAGGAGTCAAGGCCATACAATAACTCAATTTAAGAGCTGGAATTATAACCCTAGTCCTGATTCCTAGTCCTGTTCCTTGTCCACTGGACCATGCTGCTTCCCTACTTGGTGATTATTTTAAGCAGCAGCATTGGCTTGTAGAGGCTGATCAGAAGGATGGAAATAATTGGATGTGAACAGGTGGCTCTCCTGACAAAATAGAGTTCTGTAGGATTTAAGGACTAACGTGCTTCCTTTACACAGCTGTGATGGTATTCCAGGCTATGAGTGATGCTTGAGTCACCGCAGCCCAGAGATTAGCTTCCGTTCTGTTAGCTGTTCAGTCTCTTTGCCTAACTCATCCCTTTTCTTCTGCCTTTGGTCTCATCTCTTTCCCTCTTGTCTCTCCTTCCCCTGTTTTACCACCAGACCACTGGGATTAAAAAACCAGGAGCACAATTTTCAGAAGTGCCGAGCACTAACAGCTCCCGCTCGAGTCAACGGGAGGTGTGGGTGCGTGGTACACCTTTACCTCGATATAACGCTGTCCTTGGGAGCCAAAATATCTTACCGTGTTATAGGTGAAACTGTGTTATATTGAACTTGCTTTGATCCACCGGAGTGTGCAGCCTCGCTCCCCCGGAGCACTGCTTTATCGCGTTATATCCAAATTTGTGTTATATCGAGTGGCGTTATATTGAGGTAGCAGTGTACTTCTGAGGATAGGGCCTAATGAAACTCCCCATGGTCCTCAGTACTGAACAGTAGTTATGGAGACGTGTTAGAGGCAGGATACAGGTTTGTCTATTTGTAACCATTTTTAAAGGGCTTAATTGTTTAACTTCTGTGGTCTATTTTGGGGCTGTGGGCCCTTCTTAACAAGGGGGTGGAGACAGATTGCCATATGCACAGAGAATCTGCACTGGTTCGCTGGCACATGCAGTAATACCTCTTATCTCCTGGGCTTTGTAACGAGCACAGACTGTTTCTGTCCTGTCCCCTCTCAGTCATGTGTCTGATTCCTCTCTGAAATCTCTTCCACCCCGAAGGTGTTTGATGTGCGCTTGAATGGCCATGTGGTGGTGAAGGACTTGGACATTTTTGACCGAGTTGGACATAGCACAGCTCACGACGAGATCATTCCCATCAGCATCAGGAAGGGGAAGTTGAGTGTCCAGGGAGAGGTTTCCACATTCACAGGGAAACTCCACATTGAGTTTGTCAAGGTAACAAACCCTGACATGGGGAAAGCCCTTTCTTTCTCTCTCCTCTCATCTCCACCCAATCCTTCACACCCTGCCACATGGTGCAGATGTGCATAGGGAGAGGGGAAGTGACTCTGATGGGTGGAGGGTATTCCTTCTTTGACAGCATTGACCTTTGTCTTCCCTTTCACTAGGGATACTACGACAATCCAAAAATCTGTGCACTATACATCCTGCAAGGAACAGTGGATGGTAAGTTTTTTAACTAATAATCCTTCAAGACTTTGTAGCTTGGAGGGCAACTGATTTCCTTTTAAACCATGTGTATAGCACTCTGTAAAGTGGCAGCCTTAACTGATCTGTCTTAGCCAGGCCCATTGCCCTCAGCTGTCCCCTGTGAAGTTTTGTCCTAGCGCATCACAGATGTGTTGTCTCTCCAGTCCTTCACTCCAAGTACACAAGGCTGATTCATTTGGAAAGTAGGTTGTGTGTCTAATTCAAAAACTTGGGGGCCTTCTGAGTCTCAGTGGTGGTTAAAACTGGCTTATAGCTAAATTCTTTGGCTGCTAGACTTTGTGAGCAGCTCTGCAAAGATCTGGTTCTGGAGACCTCTTTAGCTAGTAATCATTCAGTTTTTCTGGCCCAGTGCTTTCGCTCCGCACTGGGCTTCTGCCCCCTTGGCTCTGAGGATGCTGCTGCAATTTTCCCAGACTTAATCTCTCGGAATAACTCTGTGTAGGGTTAGCAGGAGTCCCTGCTCTCTCGTTGCCATGTGTCAGAGCACTCAGCTGAAATCTTTGTCATATGATGGGTTTGTTTGCTGTTCTAGAGATCAGGGATTGCTACCCTGGAGGCAATGGGTTGGCTCTGTGGTCTAGTGGCAGCACAGTATCTTGCTGTGTGGGGAGTCTGAACTCAGGTCTCAGACCAGCAAGGACTGGGGTGTGGGTTGGGATGCATATTGCTTTGCTTTGGTGGATACGTGGAGTGGCACTGGCAGGTTACGGGGAAACTGCTGTGAGATAGGTCTCCATTTACGGGTTGGGAGGCACTTGATTATCAAGGCAGTAAGTCTTGGTCCTGCCTGGGGTCTTATAAGGCTGCCAGGAGCATTAGAGGTTGGAATGGGGCAGATGTGCTTGCGTGATGTAGCTCTTCCTGAATGAGAAGCTGGAGAGTGGTGATGTCGCTCTGTCCTCACAGGCAGGTTCTTCATAATAGGGCCCTACCAAATTTATGGTCCATTTTGGTCAATTTCACAGTCATGGGATTTTTAAAATAATAAATGTCATGATTCCAGCTATTTAAATGTGAAATTTCACAGTGTTGTAATTGTAGAGGTCCTGACACAAAAAAGAGTGGTGGGAGGGTCGCAAGATTATTATGTGGGGGTTGTGGTACTGCTGCCCTTACTTCTGCGCTGCTGCAGGCGGTGGCACTGCCTTCAGAGCTGGGTGGCCGGAGAGCGGCAGCTGTTGGCCAGGCACTCAGCTCTGAAGGCAGAGCTGCTGCCAGCAGCAGTGCATAAGTAAGGGTGGCTTGGTATGGTATTGCCAACCTTACTACTGCGCTGCTGCTGGCGCCGGCTCTGCCTTCAGAGCTGGGTGCCTGGCCAACAACCACCGCTCTCCGGCACCCTGCTTTCTCCCCTGTGAAATCTGTACAGTATAGGGTAGAAGCACACAAAAGACCAGATTTCACAGTCCATGATGCGTTTTTCATGGCTGTGAATTTGGTAGGACCTTATTCATATACTAATATTTGCTTCACAAGCTGAGAGTGGAGCCATCCAAGTATCTCCATGAATTAGGGTGCTTGTATTGGAGTGGAGCCCTGGCAATGTGGAACTGTGTACCAGTCTATGGGGTACCCCATGTGTCCTGTTCAACTGGTTGGGTGTGGGATGGGGCAAGTCACGTTCACAATAGTGAATTTCTTTCTTTTCCAACAGATGTTCCAAAGCTGCAACCTCACCCTGGCCTGGAAAAAAAGGAGGATGAGGAAGATGAAGAAGAGTATGAAGAAGGCTCCAGCGTCAAAAAACAGGCCAATAAGAACCGGGTTCAGTCAGGCCCCCGGACACCAAACCCCTACGCCTCAGACAACAGCAGCCTCATGTTCCCTATATTGGTGGCCTTTGGTGTCTTCATTCCTACCCTCTTCTGCCTTTGCCGGTTGTGAGGGCAAGCCCCATGCAGAGATGCAGTGGCAGGGGCCGCAGGCCAGGAGGAAAGGAGTCGGACCAAATGTGGTTGCTTTGAGTTTCTCCATATTTTTCATAATTTAAGGGAAAAAAAAAGTTCATTTGGAATGAACGGCAGGTACAGGTAAAGGGGGGAGCTCGCCTTCCCCCAGCCAGCGAGGCCTTGGCTTCCCCTGTTGCACCATAGGCAGCATCCCTTCCTCTTCGGGGCACTTGAGATTAAACTGGATCCTTGCTGTCTGTCTGGGCTGAAGGAAGCTGATGCTGGCGAACTTTGGTCCATATCCCGCCTGGAGAGGAAGCTGCGTGACCCAAACGTTGTGCCCTTGTCCAGGTGGATAATTGGTCCCGGCTTAAGAAGCTAAGCAGGGAAGCGCTCTCTGAATGTTGCCTGGAAAAACAGCCTTTGAAGTGAGGCCTAGATGTGTGTGGTGGTCAGAAGTGTGCACAGATGTTCTGGTGCCTTTGGGTGACAATTATGGGGGAAAGAGACTGGCTTTTCAACAGCGATCTGAATGCGTGTAACTAAATGCACGATACTTCTCTGTCCTAAAGATACACAGGCTCAGACTTGCTGATGGGTCTCCAGGAAAGGTTCCAGCTTTAGAGTGAGTTGCAAAAAGAGCTGAGGGAATTATTTGGCCTGATTTTATGCACCAGTTGGGAGAAACTTTCCTAGTTTGATAATTGTGTAATGTTAGATCGTTGCTGCAGAGGTTCTGCTGTGACCTGCAATAGGCTGGCTTTTTGCTGCAGTGTCTCTGCCCCAGATGCGTTTGGTTTCTGTATCAGCTGTGGCTTTTATTTTCCTTTTTAATATTTTTCTTCGCAGTGGCTCACTTCAAGCCCCATCCCACCTTGCCCTCTCTAGTGTTCAGTGTCTCCCCTGGAGGGGCTGAGAACCAGGTGACCAAAAAAATGGAGGCTCTGAGCCCCCAATGCTTGTGCATCCCTGCTATGATCAATAATCTGGCAGCCATAAAACAGAGTAGTGCAACCTTGAAGTACTTTCCAATAACCCTGTAATCCTTCTGCATCAGCTGCATTGATCTGATCCAGTCTGCAGTAATGTGAGATTGCAGTCTGTACCTACCATTAACTATCTTGCGTAGGCTTTGGAATATCAGGATGTGCCTAAGAATTGGATGCTGGCAAGTACCAAGGTGCCCAGCCTCTCAGTCCTGTAGGATGAGCATGTCCATCCATTGTGGAGAATCTGAAATGGATGGAAACTGATGTAGATCAGTCTGGTCAGCTTCCATGGTCACCTAATGATGGGTCTGAGCTACCCTGTTCACTTTCCCCCTCTGACAGCTTAGCAAGTGGACTCTGCACTCACATGAAGAGCATGTGTTCTCTGAGTGGAGTGTCAGGAGTGGCTACTTTGCTCTGGATCTGAGTCTGGTGTAATCAGGAGAGCAGTGTGGAAAACAGAAGCCTGCAATGTGCAGTCCACACACACTTCCTGATCTGGAACTGAAGGTCCTTGGGCAGCTGGCATTTAAGATCTGAATCTGCAAGGTGCTGAGCAGCTTCCATTCCCATTGACTTATGGGAGTTGGCAGTGCTCCCTTCCTCACAGGAAGTGCCCAACACCTTGCACAGCCAGGGTAAAGGGTATTCTTTGGAGCTTAAGTCTTGAGACACCAGCCTTGTCAGCTTTAATTCTAATAACATCCATCCTCAGGGCAGAATTCTCTTTGCCTTGGGCTAAATATTTTTTTTTGGCAAGCATCTCATCTACTTCATACTGTGCAGCTTGACTGAGAAGTAATGCCCCTGCTGCTCCTGCCTGGATTCTGACTTTTCTTATCAGTTGCTTTTGAGCACAATTGTGTGTAGCTACTCAACTCACACCTGGCCTTTTGATAATCTAGACAGAGCATCTTGGTGAAGGGTCAGCAGAGCTCTATGAATAGTCCTTTTACAGCAGCCAAGACATTTACTTTCTTCCTATTAATTTTCAAGCTGTGGAAAGTGTTGCCCAACCATGAGTGCCAAGACAGAAGCTAGGGACATTCTCAGAGCATTGGTCCCCAAAGCAGCCATCTTTCTGAGCAAGTGCATTGCTGCTTTGTGTTTAACCACAATTCTGATTCTGTGAGTCCAGTGCAAAATATAGTATCCAGCTGAGCTTTCTCCCATTGCTACTGTCAGCCACTAATGCTCGCACAAGCAGTTCAATTGGTAAAACAGTCAGAGAATGCTTGACCGTAATGAAACCTACCCACGGGGAGGAGAAGGCGAGCAGTAGATCTCCAGAGCAAGCCAAGCTCTGAAACAGTGAGAGGCCTGGGACTAGCAGCTCATTCAGCTGTTTCCTCCTGGACTCTTATCACTCCTAAATGCTTATTTTCTTAATGTATGAGTCAATTAAAAAGGTGTATTTTGAGGACATTTTTAATTACAGGCATTGCCACTCAGAAAATTTTGTCTAAACTTATGATTTCCCCAGATCTCTTTGGCCACCATCTGATCACTCTAACACAGTAGCACAGCACAGGGTGTGGAACCTTAATCAAATAGCAGGAACTTCTTGGGTTCAGCACAAACTGCCCTGATTCATTAGGCAAACCGAGAACTTGATCCTGAAAACAACAAGGCTTCCAACTGAGGAGAGTGCTCTTCTCTTCCCCTGAGATGCCAGCATTTCTTAGACACAAGTCTCCTTCAGGACCCCTCAGTCTCTGCACAGCTTGAGCTCCAGGGCCCGCATCTAGGATCATAGGTGGTAGAGATGGAAGAGGCCTGTTAGATTAGTCCATTCCTCTGCAAGGCCAGGGTAGCTGATCCTGCCCTGTTCCTTCTAACAGTGGCAATGCACTTGCTCTGTGCTGGACTCCCACCTGAGGATGAAGCAGCGTGTCTTTAGAGGTAGCCAGCACGGCATTAGACTTCTGCTGTGTGTTGCAGCCTATGTTTTTAAAATAAAATTAATTCAGTTTATTTTTTTTTAATTGGAATATTTTTTGCTCTGTTTACCCATAACTTGGTTATCAAGCCTTCTCTTCTGCACTGGGGGTGAGGTACTCACATGGGTTTGCGCTCCCTCCCTTAGCTGCTTGCTGGGTCATCTGGCCCCATGATGGTACTATAATAAAGCAATTTTCCTTTTTGCTTTCCTGTTTCAACCCTTCCCTTTCTGGCAGCTTCAGACTTCATTTGAAGGATCCTTTTGGGACAAGTAAAACGTGCTTTGTTTTTTAAATAAGGACTATTAAAGGGGAGTAGGGTGCAGTGGTCAGAGGGACCCATCCAATGTATGAATGGATATTGAGGTCTGATTGTGGCTCGCTTTTGCCTAGATCTCTTCATAGCTGCATCTGCATTTTGACTGCTTAAAACTGGCAAGAGGTACGCAGCTTGGGGGTGGTGGTTTAGGGCTACTTTATTTTTCTGTTGTTGATATATTGGAATATCTTATCGTTCAGCCGTTGTCTTTCACTGAAGTTGGTTTCCATTTGTGTTTAGGGATGGATGGTCAAGCAAATACAGTCACAGGCGAGGCTGCTGCATGGTGGAAATGAGTGAAGAGTCAGTGATTGCTTCCATGACACATTTCAAACTCTGGCTGGCTGTTTGCCTTTGGAATGGCTGCGCCGCTGTTCTACTTCCCTAAAGGAGTAGCTTTTCCACGGCCTTACGCTCCGGTAGTCTGTAATGCAGGCCAGTGCCCTGGGGGTTAGGAGACCAGTTAGAAACAACCAAGGTAGTTTAAAAATTCAGTATCACAAACAAAACAGCAGTGGGCAAATACGGACCTGGTCCCTGTGTGCACGGCCTTGCTATAGTGGGCAGGGTGGAGTGAGTACATTCAGGCCACAGTTCAGTGTACCTTGAGAAGCCTGTGGATGGACAGTTGTGTTCTGTGGGACAGATTGTTTAGAAAACAGGTTTAGTCAAGTTTTTTTTTTTTTCCCTAAAAACAAAAAAGCAATGTGATGGTGATATGGGCTTGACTTGAACCTTCCCAGCCCAGGGTATTCAAACTGCAGGTGGAGATTCTTTGGTTTATGTTTTTCCTCCCCACCTGCTGTGCCTAGGGTGTAGGATCTCAGAATAGCAGGCAGCCTTACACACCTGAGTCCTCCTTCTGCAAAGCAGTTGGGAGAGTGAGGATCTGTTTCATCCTTAACTCTGAATTCTGTGGGCATTAGTAGCTTTAAACCGTCCCTGTAACTTTGTACTGTAGTGTTTGTGTGAGTGGAACGATATCTAACCTTTCCCTGTGGGATTGCAGGTGGAAGCAAGTGGAATGCCAAAGCAAATCCTTATGTTCATTTTTGGTGCCTTTTTGTTGTGGTTTGATCACAAGTCTGTTGGAAGAAGCTTCTGTTTTAAGGAACTTCTGTTTCCTCTTTAAATCTAACTCCTGGAGGAGACGGTCCCTAATCCAGGCACTTCCCCCTCTAAAAGCAGCAGGCATTCTCTTACCGTCCTGTGATCCATGCTCTGGAATGTCCTACCTGAAGTACGGTGCGACTTGTGAATATCCTCTGATAGTTTCTGTTGCTGGATGCATAGTAATGGATGTGATAGGGGAACTGGCAGGCTCCTTCAGGTTTGTTCTCCCCAAAGAAATCTCCAGAGGGATGGGGAGCTTCCAGGAAACATTGTCCCCATCTGGCCATGGTTTTCAGGGGCTTGGTGAAGGTCAGATTTTGGGTAGGAGCGTGGTCCTCAGCATGGCTTCAGTCCTGATTCTGCAGCAGTAGCGAAGTTTATGGCATGATGTCAACCCCATCCCGCATCAGGACCTTGCTAGCAAAGGTCTTCCCGTAGAGTGGCCATTGTGGCAGGGACTCTAAACCAAGAGCAGAATACAGTACTTCATCCCTGGCTTTGCTGTGGTTGAGACTGGACTAGCAGCAACCATTGGAAACATAGTCCAATTTCAGCTGTAGCCTGCATAGTCCCTTTGGAAAAGGATAGAAAACTACTGGATTCTGCATGACTCTTGATGTGTAACAGATTCTGAGAAAGTGGTTTGGGACAAAACTTCTCTTAAACTCCTGCTAGTAGCAGACCCTCTGTGGCATCTGTCTGCTCCTTGTTCCATTTAGGGCAGGAGAGAGATCTGCTTAGTGGGAATCTCAGGGGGAGCAAGGTTTGGAATCTCAGAATCAATTCCACTATCTGGCTCTGCTACATCTCCATAACAAATGCATGCAAAGGTCTAATGGGACTAGGCTTGGGGTTTTTTACACACTTGCCTCTGTTTCCACCAGATTTTATCCAGTGATTAAATAAGCTTAGGCATGTATTCTTGAGGAGGAATATATCATGTGGGTTGGAACTGAGAACTCCTCCCAGGAAAGGATGGAGCCTAGTAAATAGGCACCAAGTTCCTGATCTTGACATAATGGTTAGGGGATGCATCAGACCCATGAAACTTGTGATTATTTCACATCAGTTCTGAACAGACTCATCGCAAGAATATGATAGTACTTAATTTCTGGCATTGGTCTGTGAGGAGGAGGTTGCAGCCAGGGTTCTGTCTTCCTGGACTCTGGCTTACTCAGAGTTTATAGCTATATATTAAAGAGCTTTCTGAAGAGATCAAGGAAATGCTCTGGGGCACTCTGTGCCAGGTCTAGTCAGCACAACTCTCATTGCTGACATTGGTTTTTATTCCCCCCTCCCCCACCCCAATAAGTGTTTTATTAAAAAAAAAAAATACAGAAGTGCTTTCTTCCCTCCCAGAGAGAGTGCTGTCTGCTCAGGAAATGTGAATAATCCATAGCAAACAGCAAAAGTTCAGGAGGCTGCGGGTAGAGGTTAATCCCAGGGAAAGTGGGGAAACAGCAGCTCAGACAGGTGTCAAGAGCAGTTTTTAACAAGTCTTGTTTAACCAGAAACTCTTAGTGTGTGTGTGAATCTAGGAAATGCAAAATCTTTGAGCCATAGTTATTTCTTACTCATGTGTGTTAGGGGTGTGCTTATTTGTTCTCTCACAGTGATTCGGTTTTAATCCAAGCATGTTCAGTCAGAATCTTGGAGTGACTAAAACACCCACTAGAGGCTGATAAACTTGGGCCAGGGCTGCTCCTGGGGACGTCTTGCACTCAAGCTCTTCCTGCTTAAGAAACTAACCAGTCTGTAAGGTGGCTCCAGGCTGCATGAAACAAAAGTAGAGTTCTCAGGGCCGCTGGAGAAGTAGCTTGGATTGCCCAAGGCTTTAGCCCAGTTACAGTGACAATGTTTGGGTCCCATCTGCACAGCAACTCTTAACTGTTTTGTAAGTGGGTCCCATGACGTGGATATGGTTGTGTAGACAAGGCCTGAATGAGCTGCTTGCAGGTCCCTCTTGCTAAGGGAACACTGGCTTCTTGCAGTCAGCTGATTTGTTGAGCATTAAGAACCACACAGTTGCAAGCTCTACTCAAGGCTGCAAGACTCGAATGACCACGAACGATATAGCAATATGGCGAGAAATATCAATTTCTTTTGGGTTAAATCTTCATCTGTATTAGTAATCAGTACTAAAGGGTTTTGAAGGAGGATTTTTTTTTTACTGTCCATTGCTTTGTGTTATAACAACTTGCGGTAACTGTTTGTTTGTATCAGTCTTAGGCCCTGGGTTAAAAGCACAGATGTCTATTTCTGATTGGACTGGCTTTGCAAAGGCTTGTTCTTTTGGGGAGAAGAGCTGGGTGTGTGGGTGGGTTATTTTATTTTTGGTACATGTAGCTGTTTATTTTTTAATTTTCCCAGGATGTTTGGTTGAGGGAATGTTCTGAAATCTACTGCCTGGCAGTTTTAACCAGCAGTGTATTAAAGGAAAATAAACAAAATTATATTGTCACTTGGAGCATCTGGTGCTTTAAAAAAAAACAAAACAAAACATAAAAACCCTTGTTTTTTACTGCACAACAGGATTCCTTGAAGTGCTGAGATGGGCCTAGCTGTTTCCATTTACAATCCACCTGTAGAAGAGGCTCTTGGCTCCGATCAGGCAGGATGGAGGCAGATTCTGCCTCGTGGGTGTATTATGATCTGTGTCAATCTTTGCTTAAGACAGAAAGGGGGGCAAAGGGGACCCAGCCCTGAGCAAAGAGATGGTGTCAGGGTTACCCACTTATTCAGGTGTTGCCACCTTCCCCTGAGCTACAGGACAGCACATGTGGCATGGCAGGTGCTGTTAATTAACAGATAATGTGTAAAGATTCAGCAGCAGGGTCTGAACACTGTAAGGATTCTTTGGAGGCACTAATGTGGCTGGGTGTTTGAGCTGAGTGTACAGCACTTTCTTGGCCAATACCAGGGATTTTGGGTGGGTAATTTGGCACACGGTAACTTGCAACAAGGGATGCCCAGAGAACCACTGCTGGAAGAAGGTCTGGGTGTATGGCAGATCACATCAGTCTCGGGACAGTGCTACCGCTGTGTATTCATGTGTAGATAAGGCCTTACTAAATGGCCCAGCCAGCATTTCTGGTGGGGCCTGTGAGGAGGGAAGGGAAAGCTCCATCTGTTTTTACTACACAAAGCCACCGGCTGCAGGGAGGGAGGAGGGGCTGGAGAGTAGCACTCCTCCTTTTCCACTGGGTTGTTGGAAAAGACACTTACTAATATTGTGTAACTAAACTGAAGATGGTGGGTTGTTTTCACTCTTTAGTAACTCTTCCCTTTTTCAGGATGATGCTCCAAGGAGTTCTACGAGAGATGACATCCATGGGCCAAAAACATTTGTCTGAAATACACATTGTTTGCCCTGCCTGTGTCCCCCACTCCATCACCAAAGTCAGTTGCACCACTCACCCCAGTGACTTGTGAACACCTACATATGAGCATTATCAAAAACTAAGGGGAGCAATCTTTGTTGGATCCCTTTGCGTTAGGATGTCACTGTGGTGCCTGATAGTAAAAATGACACAGCCCCACAAGGAGAAGCTGCAGCAGCTGCCACATGAAATGACTGGGTAGGATTGTCTAACTGCAGTGTCCTGAGTCAATCTTTGCTATGGATAAGTTGTAGTAATTGAGGGTAAGATTGGGGGAAAGGAGCCTACTAGGGATCTGAAAAGAGGAGAGAAGGCAGGGAGACTTGGATACAGCAGAGAGCCCTGCCTCACTTGTCAGCTTCTCCCAACTGCAGTATAGGCATTTGCTCCTTTGGGGTAGAAAAGCAGGGAGTTTACTGTGTTCTCTTTGAAGCAGTGCCAGCTGTTGGCCCAGAGACCACCTGAAAGTGAATAATAGTTGTGTTCGAGGCTTTACAGAGATGTAGGAAGTCTTGAATCTGTCCCACGCAGCTTACTTCCTCAATAAACATGCAGAGGAAGGATGGGAGGTGCAAAAAGCAAAGCCACTCAGCCTGAGTTTGGGTCAGGTACTTGGAGACTGGTGTGGTGAGTGAAGGTGTCCTAGATTGTGAGTCTGCTGCTCGGTTGGCCCACTACCAAAATGGAATAGTTATAGGTAGGGTTAAGATCTTGTCATGGGTACTTTTAGTAAAATTCTGACAGGTTGTGGGCAATAAACAAAAATTCATGGAAGCCTGTGACCTTAGTTATAGGGTTCAGACCCCTACTGGCTGTGTGGGCTGGTGCTTGGGAGATCAAGAAACCACAACTTGTAACCACTTCATTAAGTGAAATGACTTACCACTGTTTTGTGATGCTACTGCTCCTCTTTCCTCAGGGGTGGAAGCTACCCATTCTCTGTAATTAAATTGCTGCCCCAGAAGGTACGTTCTTCAATTAAATTAATGAGTAATATAGTAATGCTTCTGTTTGCTCCAAATCTGTGCTTGCTGAGGGCTATAGCTTAGTTGCCTCTCGAACTACGGCTACTGGGAGAAATAGGGCCTCATAACGCATCTTAGAGGATAATTCAGTCCCTGAAGCCTTGTGTGTGGGAGCAGTGCTGTTTTCATCTCTTCAATTAATTCCTAGGAGCCTCTGCATTATCAGCCTAATTCATCCACCTTAGAATCTCTGCAGTGACTGGCTGCTGGAAGCAGGTGCTTCATCTATAACTTAAAAAAAAAAAAATTGTTAAAATGAGTGAACACCTGCCATGGGCTGAGCAGAGCAAAAGCGTTCAGAATGAGGTGTAGCTGTTGAAGCTGTTCTGAAATGTTAATGTGCCCTAGGTGCCTCCTCGTGTGCTCAGACATATTGATTGGTACTGCAGATGCAGGGCTAGTTTTAGAAATTGCACTATTTCTGCTCTGCTGTGCCCTGAAAGGGAAGGCTGCATGGGGCAGAGATGGCATGGGGTTTTGGGTCCAGAATAGCACGCAGAGGTGATGTGACTAGGGCATCCACGGTGCAGAATACAAAGCTGTTCTTTGCAGGATTGAGAAATAGGCCTTATGCCATATTTTCTTGTAACAAATAAGATCCCCATCCAAACTGGTTCTGATTACCTGGTATCAGTTCACCAAAGCATAAGTGCCCACCCTGCCCCCGATCCTTGTACTTCGCTGCTCTACCTGGCCATGGTCCTTTCTGTGAGCATAGCTCCGCTGCTGCAGGCTGCTTAATGTCCCCACCTCTGGCTGTGAGGGCACAGTAACCAGCCCTGCAACAGCGATGCCTGAGCTGCCCCCGAGAGAGCGATAGCACGGATGTGGCGCATAGCCAGCCCAGCACTGGCAACACGAGCCAGGAGTCCTGACTGCCACAGTCCCTGTGCTTTGCTCTGCACAGTAACTGCCAGGGGGGAAGACTGTGAGTGGGGCTGATGCCTGCCACGTAGGCTTGGGGGCAGCTGATGCTGAATAACAGTGTCTGGCTGGTTAGGGGGAAGGGGTGTGTGGCAGTAGCTACAGGGATCCCATCCCGCGTCCCGCTCAGCGCCCGGGGCACGCGTGGCCAGGCTGGGTCTCCCTTCCAGGCGTTGCACGCAGCGGACCCTGCTTAGCTTCAGTCCCCAGCCGGGCTCTCAGAGACGCCGAAGTACTTCCGGCGTTGCCGCCACCCCGGTTGCCAAGCATCGCGCCTTTGCCCTCTGACCCCGCCGCGCCCCGCCCCTCGCTCCCATAGCTACGGAGGGAGGCGGCGGCCATCTTGGCAGAGGTGGCGGGGCGATGAGCGGCTCGAGGCCGAGGGTGGCGGCGCCAGGCCCCGAGAAGAAGCCGCCGCCGGGAAGCGCGGGGGTGCTGAGCCGGCTGCGGGGGCGGCGGGGCTCTGGGGACGCGGCGCCGCGGGCGGCCCTGCCCCGCTCAGAGTCGGAGCTGCTGGCGCTGGAGACCGTCCGGCCCGAACACGTCCTGGGGCTGGGCCGGGTCACGGAGAGTGAGTGCTGGGCTGGGGGGCCTGGCACGGCCGGGCCGTCTGTGCTGCTGCCGCCCTGGGGGACCCCCGGCATCCCCCTCCCCGGGCGCCCAGAGGCTAGCCCCGCTCGCGGGCGTCCTGCCCCACGTATCGTCCCCGGACTCTCCAGCAGAGCCGAGTGTGAGGCCCACGGGGACCTCGTGACCGTTTCTCTGAGGATCTCCTCAGGGACCACGTACCCTTTGCCCCTCAGAGGCTCCATTTGCGTTCCCCGAGACTTCACCCCTTACCCCCAGGGACCCCGTTATCACCCCCTCAGAAACCCTATACGCTATGGCCCCCGAGGGATCCCGTACACCTTACCCCCAGCATCCATTAGCATTCCGCCAGGGACCCCTATACCAAGGATGGGCGCACTTTTTGGCCCGAGGGCCACATCTGGGTATGGAAATTGTATGGTGGGCCATGAATGCTCATGAAATTGGGGGTTGGGGTGCGGGAGGGGTGAAGGCTTTGGCTGGGGGTGCAGGTTCTGGGCTGGCACCGAGGGGGGTTGAGGGTACAGGAGGCTGCTCTGGGCTGGGACCGAGGGGTTCGAAGGGTGGGATCAGGATCATGGTTGAGGCACAGGAGGGGATTAGGGTGCATGCTCTGGGCAGCACTTACCTCAAGCAGCTCCCGGAAGCAGCGGCACATATCCTCTCCGGCGCCCACACAGAGCTGCAGCCAGGCGGCTCTGCGTGCTGCCCTGTCCACAGGCACTGTCCCTGCAGCTCCCATTGGCTCCAGCTGGAGCGAGGCAAGCTCTGGACCCTGCTCCCTGGCTGGAGCAAGGAAGCCCTGGACTCTGTTTCCCGGCTGGAGCTCAAGGGCCGGATTAAAACGTCTGAAGTGCTGGATGAGGCTCTAGGCCATAGTTTGCTTACTCCTTCCGTATACCTTACCCTCTTTGCGGCCCCAGTATCAGTCTTTCTGCAGAACTTGATATCCTCTTCTGAGGATACCAGAAGTAACCTTGCCAGGACAATATTCCTTCCGGTCCAGGACACCTCTTCCCTCGGGACTCCACTATCCCTTCCAGAAAACATCCTAGTGTAGACTATGTGAAGGACCTACTCTGCTTCCTCTCTGAGCAGCCATATTTGGCTGGATAGATGAAAAGGTTGAAAGGCAGAAGTTGACATGGTCTTGTGATAGATCTCTGCTTATCCAACTGGGTCCATTTTGGTGTGAGTCATCCCACCTTTTCTGGTTTGTCCACACAGACAGAAAAGTTGGAGTACAAAATCTGTCAGGGTCTGGAATACTGAGACTGTATTGGTCCATAGGGACTCAGATTTTTCTGTGAAGTTCCACATGCATGCCCATGTAGATGTTACATTTTTGGTGCCAGGTCCTAAATTGGCTAGATCATCAAAGTTTTGTTTTACTTGCCTATCTAGGATGAATATCTCTGAAACCCTGAGACTGCTTGTCAGCCTTGTTCAATCTGCTCCTCGAGTTTGTTGGTCTCTCAATTTCCAGTAGTTTTGATGAAGCAGGAGCCAAACTCTCCTTCCCTTTTGCAATTTGTCCTGTTGGCTTTTTTGCAGGAGTGATGCTGCTTAGGTGGTGCTTGTGTTAAACTGTGGCGTACTGAATAAATAGCCTCATTTTCCCTCTTTGATTGTATTAGCTCACTTAGTATATATAGCTGAGTAGTACTAGTAACTTATAGTAGTTATACAATATATACATATGAGTAGTAATAACTTGGTTCAGGCAGCACTGAGTCCAAATGCTGAACTGCATTGTACTGTTTGATTAGTTTAACTGTCAACTTGCTTTTTTGGTTTCCTTGCTGTTTGCCCCCCTCAACTCTACCAGAAACTTTGGGAAATATCCCTAAAGGTTCTAAGGTGCTTGGGCTCAGTTAATGTTGCTTGAAGGCCTTTTGATACCTGAGAGGAGAACCTTTGAGGCATATGGGTTAGTGGCCCATATTTTCTTCTCCTGATCTGGACTGTCGTGAGCAAAAGAGCCACCTAATATGTTCCTCTATCTTCCAGATTATTTATGCAAACCTGAGGACAACATCTACAATATCGATTTCACCAGATTCAAGATCCGGGACCTGGAGACAGGGACAGTGCTGTTTGAAATTGCCAAGCCTTCTGCTTCAGGTAGAACCTGCTGACAGTGGGAAAAGGACTAGATATTATGGGTTCTGGTGGGATGCAGGGAAGGGGCTGTGCAGGCCAAACACCAAGATCTTTCACTATGCATACTGTATTGAGTTCACCTATGTCGTCCCTATAGGCTGATACTGTTTTTCCATTTGTGAGCTCGGTGGGATGCGTATACTGTGCTTAGAGATCCCTTTACCTCCTCAGCTCAGCAAGGTTGTTACAGATGGTGCCCAGTATTTGGGGGACTTGCATGCCCCATAGTTGTGGTGCTGCTGTTGTGGTCTGATATGGTTTAATTTTTTTCCCCCTGAATACTAAATCAAGGTTTATCAAATTCCATAGTTAAGTCCCACCAAAGATCCCTTTATGTGTAAGTCGGCAAAGGAAGACTGGAGTGCAGATCCTGGAGGTAAAAGGCTAGTGGTCAAGTAACTACGTACTTCCATAGTTGATTCCTGGACATGCATCTTTGTGAGCAGGGTCTTTTGGTCCATGTAATCAATTGTGTTTGCTCTGAAGCTGCTCTCTGTTACTTCTTAATGCCAGTAGCATATCAAAGAACAGAGCTTAGATATTGCAGTGCCAGGTGTCTGAGCAATGTCTTGGATGGTTTCTGTATACCACCTACAAGCCATCAGCATCCTAGAACATCAGAAGATTAACTTTGAGTTGGTAAATTCTTCTAGAGCAAGATGATGAGGACGAGGATGACAGTGGAGAAGTGGACACCAGTGCAGGCCGCTTTGTTCGCTATCAGTTCACCCCAGCATTTCTCCGTCTCCGGACAGTCGGTGCAACGTGAGTAAAATCTCATACAAAGAGGGGGGAGTAATGCCTCCAGGGAACTTTAGGTACCAACCCTGTCAATTCATATGTGAACTTAACAATGGACTAGTGAGAACGCAGTTCACAGTACAAATGAAAAAGAAGCTAATAGTGATGGGGAAGATTTCAAGATCTGCCTCGGTTTAGCAGTGATATCAGCCGTATTGTTAGGTTCTGCATAACCACAGCTCTGAGGCTCTCTGCCTCTCCCAGTCTGAAGTGAGCTAGATGGTCTCATGAGGTATATTTCTCCTGCCCTATGCCTGCAGAGTGGAGTTTACAGTGGGAGACAAGCCAGTGTCAAACTTCCGAATGATTGAGAGACATTACTTCCGGGATCGCTTGCTGAAGAACTTTGACTTTGATTTTGGCTTCTGCATCCCAAGCAGCAGGAACACATGTGAACACATCTATGAGTTCCCCCAGCTCTCAGAGGACCTCAGTAGGTATCCTTCCTCCCTCACTGAACTGCTGCTGTGTTCAAATGCTCTCTCTCCCTGATATGATAGATGGTCACGTGGTGGGACAGGAAACTAGGAACAGGTAGATCTGGGTTCAGTTTCTGGCTCTTCTGATGGCTCACTGTGTAGTCTTGAGCAAGTTGCCTTCATATGCTGTGTGGTTGAGGTTTGGTGTGTTCCTTTATTGGCAGCTGATGACCTCAGAGTCACAGTGGCTTTTGCACGTAATGCCTCAATGCATAGTCCAAGAAGTAACCGTGGTGACTTGGAGAGAATATTCCCTTAAAGGCCAAAGACACATATTCATAGCACCCACTGTTTGGGGTTTGAGTCCTCCAGCTGCAGACTGGGGTTGTTTCTTTTCTGGGAGCCTGTGGAGAGCCATCTGTGATGGTAAGCTGTGAATATTCCCTGTGTGGTTTTATTACAAGACGTGCTATGCCATTGAGGGACAGACTGAACAGGAACAGTTGAATGCTCTCTGCCACTCTCTGGGTATGTCTGGCAGAGGGAGGATGAGCTGAGTTTGTATGTGACTTGAGTACACAAGCTGGGCATGCAAGTGATGTTAGTTTTTCCACTTACTCCACACCAGGCAGGTCTCAGAGGAGGAATGTACTTGTTCAGTGCTGCTGTACTGTGGCCTGACACGGGGTCCAGAATGTCTGTGTGAAATTGATCCACCCTCTTCCAGTTTGCTTTGACAGCCTGAAGACCTGCGTTCTGTGGATAGGCTGAACAAGTGGGCCAGTGCAGAGCTCCTGAGGCTCTCACAGTTATGCCAGTTTGCTTCTCTTACCTCTCCTTAGGGGCAGAGCTTCAAAGTGACAGAGGGTTTTTTTACCACATGCTTGTTTTCTTCTAACATTGCACTGCCTCTTGGGATATGCCAGACACAGTACTCATGACCTTTCTCTCCTACAGTCCGCCTGATGGTTGAACACCCCTATGAAACCCGTTCAGACAGCTTCTACTTTGTGGATAACAAGCTGATCATGCACAACAAGGCTGACTATGCCTACAACGGGGGACAGTAACCATTGCGTTCATGTCCACTGGATGCTGTGCTATCCCTAACCATTCCAGACGTGTACAAAGGGAGGAGTGCTGCTGTCTCATGCACCAGGGCCTCTTGCTGAACCTTTCCTTCACCCATGGACTCAAAACATGAAGCAAGAAGGCTGAGGTGGCAGTTTGTGACAGTAAAGGAAATCTCCCTGCAGCAGTCCTCTCCCTGGCATTCTTAGGTATCTTGCCTCTGGCTTTCTCTCTGTTTCTGATGGTACCTTGTTTAGGTTTCGGATCAGGAAATCTAAGGCTCTGCTAGCAGATTATTGATGTTGTGGTTTTTGTTGTTAGGTTACACCCTGTGCCACCCAGTGGGCAAACTGCCCCCTGTCCAGAGAGCTCAGCTGATATGTGGGCAAGCTATTTCTCAGTATGAGAATCTGCTTTCTCCAAGTGGAGCCTGAAAGACAGATAACCTCTTTACTGCGTAGTGGTTCAGTCTGTATGAATGACTAAGACTGGCTCCCATTGTGCACCCCTGCTCCTCCATCCCTCAAGGGGAGAGTTATAAGAAGGGATGAATTTATCTTTAAATGGTGCAGGAATCTTCCTTCTGCTTCCAGGGACCTGGGCCACTCCCAGGATTCCTTAATCTGTTACAAGTATGTCTTGCAAGGGATTCTAATTGAGGTTCAGGATGTTTGAAAAGAGAGATTACACTAAATTGGCCATTAAATCAACCTGCCAGACTCCCTACTCCTTGAGCTGTTGTTAGGGAATAATTGGGCTATGAGTGGGGCTCAGCCTTAGGGCTGAGGTTAATCTTGCCACCTTCATTTCCCCTGCATCTGTGTGAGAGATTTTTCTGCTCAAGCTGCACTGTGGGGTAGGAGGTCTGTCCATTTAGCTCTTTCTTTGGAGGTTGGGGGAAAACCTGGAGAGTCACCTGAAGAACAGAACATTCTGCTTAGCAGGCAGATCATCCTAGACTTCAGTCTTTTTATATATTTTTAAACCCATGTGAGTTTAAAATACCACATCAGAGGTATTATAGTAAGAGGCAATGGTGTTACCAACTCATCGACTTTGTGCTGCTTGGGCCAGTGCTTAAGGTTGTGCTAGTGTTAAACTGAGCCCTAAATGCTGCCCAGACCAGGACATTCAGGCACTGTTGGGAGGTGGCTGCTTGTGATGATCCAACAGGAAGAACTGACAAGATTTTATCCTTAAACCATGTGGATTTGAGCCTCTGCCAGTGTTTTACCTATTTAGTTGGATCATTTATATTTAAGATTTGGAAAACTTCTTATGACTTCTTCTGTGGAGATAATTACTACAGCTATTAGAGCAGCCAAACCAAAGTGTATGTTTCAGACCTATGTAGCACCTGGCATTGAAGATGGGGGAAAAAATATTTGTCAGGCACTGAGGCTGGGGTCTAGCTCTCTGCCATACAAATGTGCACTAGTGAAATGCTTATCTGGGTATCATATTGGATACCCTGATCCATTGATACCTTGCCATTCATTTGCACTCCTGCCTCTTGTGTATAACAGCTTGGCCTTATCTATGCTAGACAGTTGATCGGTGCCAATATCGTTTGTTCCCCCTCAGACAATGGAAATGCACCTTGTGGCCATACACACACTGGCTGCAGTTGGTTCCCAGTCATGCTAAGTAATGTCCAAAGTAGACTGCTTTGTCAGGACTAAATATTGATTAAATCACAATTGTAGGAATGTGGATGTTACAACTTAGGGGTTGTTAATATATACACAATAAAAGGAAGCCATTGTTCCATTTGTGTGGCAGGAGATGAATAACGTTAGCAGTCGCACAGAGGATCAACTAGCTACAAGATAACAGGTGAGAATAAATGTGGGATAAGGATCATGAAAGAACCTTCAGTTATAGGGGAGGATGTTAATTATGAATGATACCACAAATGCCTTTTTTTTTGTTTTGGAGAGGGCATTAATTGTGGGTCATCACAACAAATACCTTGGGAGCATGAATAGAATAAAAGTGACCAGGCTCAAGATGTATGTGTATGGCTGTGGTGGTAGAAAGCTGGGAGGTAAAGAACAATTTTCCTGCCATTTATACTCATCAGCTTCCCCAGGGACGTGCATGTTACCCTATTTGATTGGTAGTTCAGAATCAGTAGAGCTGGTGTATCTTAAGAAAGGTCTCTAGTTCTCCTTTTGCTGGAGCTGTCTCCAGAGCTCCTTGCACTGTGCCATGGTGATACTGAAAGATCCTTTCTCACACAAGTACATCATACTTCTTTTGAGAGGACACAATTCCCCAGAAAAGTGCTTTCTATCCTGATGTGTTCCAGGATGCTCAAGAGAGGAATGTCTAAGGCGATAACTAGTTATTCCCAAGGAGCTGGTGGGAAATCCAGCTGAACTTGTGTGTAGTATAAATCCAGGTGCCTTTAAATATGACTTTTGTCTAATTCTCTGTCTAAAGCAACTACTTCTTGCTTGTTCTTATGAATGTGATGGTTTGTATTTGTTCCAAGTGTAATGGATAATGAGGTAGTCAGAAGGGATGTGTTATCACCTGAGCCAGCAACAGTGAATACTCTGTACACAAACATCCCAACATGTATAAGATGAATTATCAAATCTTTAAATAGTATCTAGTGTAGGTAGGAGGATTTGGCAGTGGTTGGATGCCATCTAGTTGCTGTTTTGCAGAGTACATCTGCCTAGCATGAGTATATTCCTGGAAATGTGGGACTGGGTATTAGCTGCTGAAGAAGAGTCCATTCCAAACTGCAGTGGTCATCTTGAGCACCCAGAAGTCAGGGCAGAGGAAAGGACTGGTGCTCTGAGTGTCTCATATGTTACTGTGCCATCTCCTCAGCAATAAGAAAGGTAAAACTAAAGATCATAACAGATACTTCCCTGTTGGAAAAGAGAGGTGCTGCCAGTTGCATTGATTTTCCAGATTTAAAAGGCTAGCCCCAGAGGCATGATGAGAAAAAGGCCCATATAAGAGGGCAACATTATCCTAGGAGGGTTAGTCAGGCAGAGGAAGTTATGGATACTGAGCATAATCCAGTATTCCCTCTCTCTGATGTGCTGTTAGCTTCTCCATTTAGAAGAGGATCTGTGGAGTACTTCCCTGCCCTTGGTAAACATGATTAGCAGAGAATCTTTTTGCCTTCAGTCTGTGTGGTTTGCTGCTGAGTACAAGCTCCTCAAACCAGGAAGGAACTGAATGGGAATCTCCACGCATTCTTCCCTCTCCCCCTTCAAATGGGCTGTCCATTTCAGTGTGATATATGTGTATATGGAGCTGGTGCTAATGGAATGAGGCAGACATTTTTATAGTGTTGGCTAAGGAGTTAGTGGGTGGGAGATCAATGTGAGACTGGCCTCCCTCTGTTAGTATACACTAGGCTGGAAAGGGAGTGGGGAGTTAAGCTTATACTGTAAATAAAAGGACCAAAAATGCAAACAAACTAACTCCATAAAGTATTGGTCCTCTTGGGATCAGTTTGAAGCATTCTCACAGTGACTGCTTCAGGCCCATGTGCTGTGCAAACAGAGGGGAGGAAACTTCCTGCACAACTGTTCCATGGGTGACTGAAGATTTTGTAATGCAGCTGGTGTGATAGGGTCACGTAGTGTTACATGACCAGGTATCGCTGTCCCTGTTCTCTCCCTTAGTTATGAACTGTCTTCCTTTGTGTATTTCCTTATGGTTTTAAGTGCTTCTCATCAGAGAGGAGAAGAGCTGGAAGTCTCTTCCCATTGCAGCTTCTCTGAGCTGCGATTTTCATTTTGCTTCTGTAGTCAAGGTCCAGGAATAATGGGAAAAACGTTTGAAAACAGGATACATTAGTGGAAATGAATCAGGAAGGTGATTAATAATATTTTGTGATAAGTGGTGGAGCAGCAAGATGAATTTGGCCAAATAGTGTGGTAACTCCACTTCCAGGTTCCGTACTTCATTAAATCTAATGTTTGTCTTCTGAACCACTGTCTTGTCACATGAAGCTTTGGGCTTTGTGATGCTCTCTGTGTGCAGGGCTCTTCGCATAGTAGCCCACATCTGCCCTGCCAGATGCACAGATGACTGCTGTCTAATAATCTGCGACTCGAGTACCAGATGTAATAACTCTTGGAGTCATAAAACATTGCCCTCTCCCTGTGGCTTAATGGTGAGGACAAAGCTAATGGATAGCTGGCCATGTCCAACAAGCAATTCCTCTTCATCTGTCAGGGAAGATACAAGCACTAGCAAGTATCAGGGTCGTCTACATGGCCTTATGATTTTTTGGTTGTTAATGAGGTACATTTATAGGCATATTAGATGTGGGTTTTGGACTGATGGGAAGTTGCAAATGCATCTCTATGCCCCAAAGCTTTGGCACTCCTATCAGAGTATTTGTAACAGGACATAGGTAGTGTTACATCTTCACATGACCAGTTTGTCTGAGGAAAAATATAATCCAGCATCCATACTTGCTTCATTCTGTATTCATTCATTCAGATATTTGAACAAGCCCAGCATTTCCTTGTACTTGGGACTGGCTCTTTGCTTCATGATGCCCTTTACCCTGGGAGCCATCCATATTGTCTCCATATCATCCACATGTGTCCCTTTAGATCCAAGAATGATCCTTGGGTGCTGCAGGTTCCCCTTAGTTTACAAAGGACAGTAGCAGTTCAGTGGAGATGTAAAAGAAATATATTTTTTCCTTTTTAAAGATATTTTTCACAGAGAATGCAAGAAGCATCAATGAAGTTGCTTGTGATATTTCCCTCCTCTGCTGTCCTTCTACCTTGGATCCTCATTCCACTGTATCTTGTCATGTCTCTCCTTGTCCAAAGTAAACAAGGCGACTTATTTGTATAAAATGTTATTTTGTCCCAAGCAATAGTAATAAACCAAGATTTTCACAAGAATGGGATTGAGTACTGTTTCTTGGCTTACTCACTCACCCACACTCTGATGAAGTCACTATTCACTCACAAAAGCTTATGCTCCAATACGTCTGTTAGTCTATATGGTGCCACGGAACTCTTTGTCGCTTTCTACAGATCCATTCTAACACGGCTACCCCTCTGATACTTCACATTATACCAGCTCTCAGCACAAGGCAGACCCCAGTGTTCAGAATCACATTAGACCAGTGAGCCTCAAACATTTTGTATTGGCAACCACTTTCACACAGCAAGCCTCTGAGTGTGACCTTCCCCCTTACATATTAAAAATGGAGTTATTAAATTTAACAGGGCCTCAGGCTGTCAGCCCCATGCCTGGTGGCACTGATAGCTTGCAACCCCCAGGTAATAAACTTGTGACCCCCTCAGGAGTTACAATCCTCCATTACTCTTAAAACACAGTACCTCACTTCTAGCTTTGGATCCACACTGGGTAACAGTAGAAACCTTTATACGTTTCACCTTGAATCTGTAATGCAGATTTATAACTGGCAAGAAAGCTGAGACTATGGCTTCTACCATCCAATGCACATTGAAGCTGCTGGCCTCCAAACGGAGCACTGCGTGATGGGAGGGGTAGTTGTGCTTAAGCCTTACTTCTGTTTATTATTACTCTAGTGTCTGGAAACCCTGCTCAGGATTGGAACACTACTTTGGTAGGAAGGTAATGTAGATATGGGCCTAGCCTGGAAACCTTTTGAATGCGGATTAAGAACTCTCAGATCATACAGTGTGAAATTATATAGGCTACAGTTGGCTAAGGGGTGTGGTGGAATGACAGCTGGAAAGAGGACCTACTAGCTTCCCTCCATATGGCCGTGATGGAGGGAAAACAGGTGGGTTATGACCAAGTTTTTATCTGCATGACTAGAACTTCACAGCTCTTCTCTCTGCAGCTGGCCTCCCTCGGGACAGCTTGTGGCTCACGTAAGGCCTCTTAAACCGGGAGTTCCACTGCTAGCTACAAGTTTTGTTTCACCCTCTCTTGGCCGGAGTTACAAGGGATCGCTGGTTAATGAGGTGCAGCCGCCTCTGCGTAAAATAGAGCAAGTGGCTTAGCGGCTCCCCGCAGAGCAGAGCAACGGGAGGTTTAGCGTCAGGAGCGGGCTCTGCGCTGTTTCTAGGCTGTTGTGGTCACAGCGCTCAGCGGGGGCTGGGCAAAGTGCGGGTCAAGGCGCCCCAGGGTTGAGCTGCGCTGTGCTCCCCGGGGCCGGCCCCTAGTGACCAAGGCCCCGCCTCGGGGCAGGCGGCGGGCAAAGCACGAGGGTTGCACCGGCCTCCCCCGCCCAGGGTGTGTCGAGCTGGGCCCGCCCCTAGCCCAGCACGAGCCGCGGGAGGAGAGCTCAGAGCCTGGCTCCGCCCAGGACCCCGGGCGATGGAAAGCTGCTTATGAATATTAATGAGGGGGAAGCGAGCCTATCAGGCGCCGGTTGGGGCGCAGGCGCAGCAGGCTGGGCAGCAGGATGGCGGCTGTACTCGTAGCCCGGGGTGGCGGCGCTGCTGCCCGAGGTCGGTAGGTGGGGAGCGGACCCGGGCGTTGGGGGCAGAGCGCGGGAACAGGCCCGGGGCAGTGGCGGGCGCTGCTCGCCTCACCTCCCGCCAGCGGGAGCGGAGCCAGTGGCTGCTCCTAGGGCCGCCCAGAGGATTCCGGGGGCCTGGGGCAAAGCGGGGGAGCGGCGGCGGCGGCGCTTGTACTCACCGGGGGCGGGGGCCCTGACCACCTCCCCCCACCCTCCGAAATGCCGCCGAAGACCCGGGCCGCCGCCGGGCCAGGGCTCGCGGGGCCCAGGGCAAATGGCCCCACTTGCCACCCGCCCCAAGGGCAGCCCTGGCTTCCCCGCCCTGCCGCCGCTGCTGCTTCCCGGGGCGGTGTGTGCGGGGGGGATTCACTTGCCCCGTCCAGGTTGCTGGGGCTGCCACTTTGCGCCGAGCGCGGAGCCCAGACCGGCTCCTGCACAGCCTGGTCGCTACCAGGGGTTGGGCCCTTGCGAAGCGGCAGGAGCCTGCTGCAGTGGGGGCACGAGGCTCAGTCGTGCCCAGACGTGCTGTACCCGCCTATGGCGCTTCTGTGGCGGGACTGGTAGGGCCCCTCACTGTGGTGTCTGAGCGCCTCACGCCCCTTGGGACAAGCGCGGTGATGGGGGGGTGTCTGATTTGCCCAAAGTTCACCAGAAGGGCTGGAACCTGGGTCTCCAGCGGGCCAGGCCGGTATGGACCTGCTGGACCATTATTCCTCCCTGCTTGGACTTCCTGGCTCTACGGGCATGGTCGCAAGGGATCCCCTTCATTGCCTCCTTTTACTTTCTAGCACTGACCTTTGGGTGCTTGAGACAGCTGCACACAGTGTACCAAACAGTGGAGTTACCAGAGACCCACCAGATGCTGTGTCAGACATGCCGGGACTTTGCTGAGAAGGAACTGGTTCCCATTGCCGCTCAGCTCGACAAGGAGCACCGCTTTCCTGCTGAACAGGTGAGTGCAACTCATTTGCGTAAGGGTTGGGATGATGGTATGCAGATCTGGATGACCCCATCTCAAAAAAGATATATTGGAATCGGAAAAGGTACAGAAAAGGGCAATAAAAATTATTAGGGACATGGAACAGCTTCCCTATGAGGTGAGATTAAGAAGACTGGGACTTCTCAGCTTGGAAGAGTGATGACTAAGGAGAGATATGATAGAATCTGTAAAATCATGATGGTGTGGAGAAAGTGAATAAGGATGTGTTACTTACTCTCTCATAACCCAAGAACTAGGGGTTACCAAATGAAATTGATAGGCAGCAGGTTTTAAAAACAAACAAAAGGATGTATTTCCTCGCACAATACACAGTCCACCTGTGGAACTCTTTGGCAGAGGATGTTGTGAAGGCCAAGACTATAACAGGGCTCAAAAAAGAGTTAGATAAGTTCATGGAGGATAGGTCCATCAACGTCTTTTAGCCAGGATGGGCAGGGATAGTGTCCCGAGCCTCTGTTTGCCAGAAGGTGGGAATGGGCGACAAAGGATGGATCACTTGATACCGGTTCTGTTCGTTCCCTCTGAAGCATCTGGCATTGGCCACAGTCAGAAGACAGGATACTAGGCTAGATGGACCTTTGCTCTGACCCAGTATTGCCATTTTTATGACTGTGTGCCCCAGCCTCACCAATACGTGGCCCAACCTCTACATGTGTCCCTAGAGATACACGTGGCCCAGCCCAGCACAAAATATGTTCAGTTTAAATCTGGATCACACGTCAGATGATGCCTCGTGCATCATATTGAGTACGCTGTTCTCCAGCGTCATTGTATCAGGGTGTCTCTGTATGTGACCAGTGTACAAATCGGCATGATAAACCAAAGCTTCAGAGTGATACACAAGGGATTCTGCCAGAAGCATTTCTACTTTGAGACATTATATTGTACTGCCTGTAGGACACAGTTATTTAGCTTAAAACCATAAAACATGACAGCCATTGTGCATGTTAATTGCCCTTCTGTGTCTTCCCCTCTGGACTTTGGTACCATTGAGTTTTCTCTTCTCTCCCAGCGACTTTCCCCAGGGCTGCTGTAGTTAATACAGCACATGATGCATCTGACTTGGAAAATCATTAAATCACTTTACTAAAGAGGTGACAGGTCACATTGCAGCAGAATAGTGTATAACAGTGGTCCCCAACCTTTTCGTCTGGCGGGCGCCAGAGCATCCGCCGAATTTCAGCGAATGCTCGACCGCTGCCAGGACACGGGTGGACACTGCGTTGGGGACCGTTAGTGTATAACAATAAAATGTGCATGTATTGAGTGCATTTCAGCTGATGAAATGAATGAAAATTACCAAGAGAATCATCTTGCCAAAGAGAAGCTGCACATTTTACTTCTTGACTATTAGAAGCAGCAAGGGATTGTTTGAGGTTCCAGTGTACCAGTGTCTAGATGTTTCACTTTTGTGAAAAGAGCTCAGCCATCCCCTTCTGCAGTACCAATGCAGTTGGATAGCTTAAAATGCTAACTAGATTGTTAACAATCAGATATGCTGTGCTAGAAAGCAAAATATTATTGACTTAGCCCACAGGCTTCAAACTGAGCATACACAAAATAAAAAGGCACATTTTTTCTCCCCAGTTTGAGTTACTGGCCACCTAAAATGTCATACTCTAAGAAAATTAATTAAAATGAGTATCCTCCCCTGGTTTACTGATCACCCAGAGGTTCTTACAACTGAAAAGATGTTGACTCTAATGTATTTCCCTCCATTGATGCTATTAAAATTTTCCATTTAATTCTATGGCATTACATGTAAAACTAGTCAGTGTCATTTGTTCATGGTCACTTTACAGTCTCCCTTTCTGGATTTCATATAATGGCTCAGTGCCACAATATTTGGGAGACAAATACAGGCAAGAGGAGCTTTTTAATTAAAAATTCCAAAACAGTTTCTGTTGGAATAAACAGAAGGTCCTGGCTAGAATTCAAGTAGTTTAATTTTTACAATAGGTATATGTTAAGCCAAATTACCTGGCACTGTCATAAAATACAGGAGCAATCCTGTTGTTAAACCATGACAATTGCTCAGCAATTTACAAGATACACACACAATTATTGCCTAAAGAGAGTAAGATTGAGAAGGCAGAACATGTTGTGTAACCCAGTATGGGGAATATCTTGAATTGTGTTGGTAATAATTAACTCCTTGTAAAGACAACTTCAGTGAGACAGCTAAAATTGCTTTCCTGTCAACTAAAAGCCCTTTTCTTAAGTACCTTTAGGATGCAGTATAAATAGTGAAAGATTTCAAGGTGTAGTTGCAAGGACGGGATCTGCTAGATTTCTCCTCAATTACCTCTGTACAGTGTAATGAACAGAGCTTTGCTAGGGAGTGTGAGAATAATCAAACATGGTTGGGAGTGATTCTACGTTAAAACAGGGCTAGTCTTTGTCTCATGTGGCAATGAGCATAGTCAACCTAAGGTAACTTGTCCTTAATCAGCAAGGGTTGCATCAGTTCTGAGCATCTCTAATTCCTATTGAAGTCACTGTGAGCTGTGGCTGCTCAGCAACTGTTGAGATCAGTCCCCAACTGAATCAAAAGCAGATGTGTCCTTTCTGTAAGCTCACTATAGCACATCTGCGTACCCAGGAGCTGACCCAGTAAAGAACATGCTGCTGTTACCAGATATGCCAGGATTGGCTAGTGTGTCCATAGGTGCCCCCAATGCTTTGGAGTGCAGTAGTTGTTCCTGTTGCCTGTGAACGAACAGGAACACATCTGGAGTGTGCATGTGCTCAAGTGCACCCATGAGGGTGGTGTGGTGTGTGTTGCTGTACGTATGTACTTGAGGATTTGCCAGAGCATCAGTGATGCAGAGACCTTCTGGCCTGGTTTACACTGTAGTGTTTTGTCGACAAAAGTTATGCCACTTTTAATTAAGTACTTTAATTAAACCGCTGTTGCATGTCCACACTATGCTCCTTGTGTTGGCAGAGTGCATCCACACTAGAGCTTTTTGCATCTATGCAGAGAGCAGTGCACCATGGGTAGCTATCCCACTCTGCAACTGGTCACACTGTGCTTTGAGAAGGGTTTGCAATGCCTCATGAGGCAGGTACAGCATCACGTGATGCAAGTTTCTCAATCGTGGTGTTCCATGGGCATCCTACCACATTGCCAGCCATTTTTCAACTGTGTGTGTTGTGGGGAGAGACAGAAATGCAGTGTATGTTGGGGGAGAGTGTGTCAGCATGTTGTCTCTTTTTAAGTTCAGACAGCAGCCTGAACAACCAATCCTGGGGGAGAAGGACCCTGCACCCCCAGGAGCAGCAACCTGCAATTCTGTGATTCCCTCTGAGTTCTCAGACAGCCTCCTCAGCAGCTCTGTGAGCTTTCCAGGCTGAGGAATGTCAAAGCTTTCTGGAGCTTTGACAGGGGAAGGGTGCATGCCTGCAGGGCAGCAGAGTTCAAAACGTTGAGCAGAGTCTCATAGCGGGCATTGTGGGATACTGGGGGAGGCAAGTTATATCAACATAATGAATGGCAGTGTCTACGCTGGCTCTTTGTCGACACAACTTCTGCACAGAAAGCCCAACGAAACCAAACCACCTCAACAAAACTGGCAACGCAGTGTGTACAACTCCAGTGTTTTGCCATCAAAAGCTGCCTTTTGCTGACAAAATTCTGCATTATAGACAAGGCCTCTCAAGTTGTCCACTTCTCTTTGTCTAGGTGAAGAAGATGGGTGCCCTTGGGTTGCTGGCCATGGATGTGCCGGAGGAGTATAAAGGGGCAGGGCTTGATTACCTGGCCTATTCCATTGCTGTTGAGGAGATCAGCAGGGGCTGTGCATCCACGGGTGTCGTCATGAGTGTCAATAATGTAAGACCCTCCCACTGTCTGGGAAACAGGGTGTATGGAACAAGTCCTAGCAGCCAGGGGTTACTCTGCTAGTTGAGTAGTGTGAATCAGTGCTGATGGGGAATGACATCTGCCTTTGAGCCTGGAGGATGGGTCCTGGTCATGATGGTGCTGGACTTTTGGGAGTTATTGGTTCACTTTTTCTTGCAGGGTAAATTAACATGACTTCTTTCTTCTTGAAGTCTCTGTATTTAGGTCCAATACTGAAATTTGGTTCTGAAGAGCAGAAGCATCAGTGGATTGCTCCCTTCGCCAGCGGAGACAAAATAGGGTGCTTTGCCCTCAGCGAACCAGGTAATGTGGACATTAATATTCCTGGGCTGATGGCAGAGAACAGTTTCCCCTTGTAAATTCCCCTCTTTGTAATGTCAGGGAGCAGAGCTGTAATGCGTATGGGAGCTTGGAGTGAGAGAAGCCTCTGAGAGGATGGCATTTCCATTCTTAGTTTATTGTGGCTCTGTAAAGGTAGAGGTGAGATGGAGCTGCCCCCAGTAAAGTGTGTGGTACTGTTACTAGATGTGCTATGATTGGCTAGTGTATATGGGTGTATGTGTGTGCGGGGGCCAGTTCTGCAGCCCCAGGCCCCATCCCCTGGGGTGCAGAAGTAATTGGTTCCCTTGCCTTTGGTTATATGAGTGAACAGGAATACTTCGGTTTTGTTTTGCATGGTGCCTTGCTCAGGAAATGGCAGTGATGCTGGAGCTGCTTCCACAGTGGCACGGCTGGACGGCAATGAATGGGTTCTGAATGGCACCAAAGCTTGGATCACTAATGCCTGGGATGCCTCTGCTGTCGTGGTGTTTGCCACTACAGACAAATCCCAGAAACACAAGGTGAGCTCAGTGGGTTATAGCCTTAAATGTAGCTCTTGGAAGTAGCATGCGGAAACCTTGGTAAAAGGCTCCATAAGCTTATGTTGGACTCAGAATGAAGAGCTGGGAGAAGCCTGTGTCCCCTCAGAAGGCTGGGGAGGGGGGGCTGTGTGGGATGCAGTGCTGCCAGAGGGGGTGTAGATGGATGGCCTATCCCATGAGGCCCTGAGTTCATCTGTGAGAAGCTGGAGCAGAGCTTACTGCAGGGAGGACTATTTAATTCCCCCTTAATCTCCCCTCTATCACTTTTTTCCTTTCCCACTCCCTTCCCATGGGCAGGTGAGTTGGGATTAGCCTCATGTGCTTCCCAGGAGAGCTCTGCCTAGCTGCATGATGAGAGGTTGGAAGCAATTTTAAAATCCTGGATCTGATTGCAGGGCATTAGTGCATTCCTGGTTCCTATGCCAACACCTGGACTCTCGCTGGGGAAGAAAGAAGACAAACTAGGAATCCGAGCCTCTTCCACAGCCAATCTGATATTTGAAGACTGCCGGATCCCCAAGGCCAATTTGCTGGGGCAGCAGGGCATGGGCTTCAAAATTGCTATGGTGAGAACGAGCTGGACTTGTGGGTAGACAGGGGCAGGACTACATCCATATAAACTTGTCCAGCCAATGATGTGTGTAGTGACCCCTTCTTGGCAATGGAGGAGCACCACTGGTATGTCTTGCCTATCAGGTGTAGGACTTGAGCAGATCTGAAGCAGAGGGAGAGCCTCCCCTCTCACCATCTCACCCTACATCTGCTGATCTTGTGAGGAAGACCTTTTGGATACTTCTCTTTAATTCCCTCTATGGAGGAGAGGCAGAAATTCATACCTTGCTGATGCAGAGAGGACACCTTCTGGAGTTCATCCAGACAGATTAGATCAGATCAGATCTTATTTGGGGAGCATATGTGACTTTTAGGAACTGAAATCTTGGCACATTATGTGCAGTGTAGCAGGACTTTTGAACTTTTGGGAGAGCTGGTTTCTCTACAAGCAGGGCTGGAATAACAACTAAAGGTTGACTCTTACAGGCCCATGAGCTAGACTCATTCTCAGACTGTCATAAGTTAAAAATTTGGAGGGCTGGGGGAGCACCTACCATCAGCACCTTGATTTAGATAGGTTTCTGCCTCCATCATCCTTCCTTTCATCCCCAGACTTGTCTCAGTGCAAGGGAATTTTAGTACACATTATTCTGGAATTAAATTTAAAATACACCAGAGTTTGATGTGGAGGTTTCTACTGGGAACGCTTCATGTAAAGAGGCCTCTTTATGCGGTGGGGGGTAAGAGAGTTCACTGCCACATCTTTTGTAAATGTTGCTTTTTTGAATGAAATCCTGCCTGGTTGAACAAGGAAGGAGCAACACTGAAATTGTTGCAAGAAAATTCAGTTCATTAGAGGCTATAAAGGTGCCAGTACCTTGCTGGGGTGTGGGAGAGAGACATAGCACAGTGTTGAGCCTCCCTGAACAGGCATTTAAGTAGTTACCCACCTCAGTACATGCAAGGGAAGGAAAGCTTGTGTCCCCCTCCAGAGTGGCTTGGGTCAAGATTCTCAGAAGTGAGTAGTGATGTGTTTTTTGGGGTGTTACACTTGACACCTTAAAGGAGCCTGATGCTCAGAAGTTTGGAACTTTGCACTGTCTGAAAATTGGGCATCTAAAATCACTTGTCCTTTTTGAGAATTGTAGCCGGTGTTCACTGCAGAGAGAAACAAACTAGAACTGTTAACAGAAGTAGGGGGAACAAGGTAACAAGTAAATCTAGTTTTGTATCTTTATCATTTTGTCTAATTTCTTTACTTCCCCCCCTTTCTTTGCAAAGCAGCAGTTCCTCTGCTAGATTATTTTTGCTGCTGTCGTACTTTCTCCCCCTTTCATTCCCCTCGTCTGATCTCGGTATCTATCTGGGATGTCCTAAATATACTGAGGATTTTTATTTTCATACGTTGTGGGATTGTCCAGGGGGTGCCAACATGACTGCAGATTGCTAGCTCATGCAGATATATTCACCCTTCAGCCCATGGTGTGACTGGAATTACAGATGTATAATTTGTGTCTCTCTCCAGCAAACCTTGGATTCGGGCAGGATTGGAATTGCCTCGCAGGCTCTTGGAATAGCTCAAGGAGCTCTGGACTGTGCTGTGGATTATGCTGAGAAGAGGTTGGCCTTTGGTTCTCCCATTTCTAAGCTGCAGGCTATTCAGGTATGGGTTAAGATGAAGATAGTCCTGTGTCTGGTGACAGTACTGCTGCGTTAGCACAGTAGCTGGCCTTGTCTGGGGAACGTAATGCACCTTGAACTCTGGACACCATGTATGCAAGCAACTTAGATTTACAGCTGCCTCCATGCACACACACAGGTCGGGCTTGGGCACTTCCCCATTACTGTGGGGGGGATGCTTTGGGTTTCTGAGAGGCTTGTCAACACAGGTGGTGTGTGAAGCAAATGAGTTCTGTCCTCATATGTCTGTCTGTCTGCAGTTCAAGCTGGCAGACATGGCACTGGCATTGGAGGGTGCTCGCCTGCTGACCTGGAGAGCAGCCATGTTGAAAGACAATGGGAAACCCTACACAAAGGTACTTCCTGCAATCTGCTGTTGATCTAGCAAGGAGAAGCATATGCATAGAATCTTAAACAATGGAAATCCTATTGAGTTTTCTGGTCCAGTCCCTAGCCCCTGAGTTCTCTCCTAGGGTTTATCTTCCAGTGTTTTAGTTTAGTTAATCTCAGAAAATGACTAACAGAGGGCACCAAACATTGCATGGTATCCTCAGGTCATAGGATTCCCTGCAATCTGACTCAGCAGCTCCCACTTTAATAGAGAATTTAACACCAGTGAAAGGTGCAGTGTGATAACCTTGGCAGCTGAGATCCTCAGTCTGCAAAGCAAAATGAGCATGGGCAGTGGGAGCACTGTTCCCTCCCCATGAATGTGATGGCCTCCTGAGAATGGGTCTTATTATTGGATCTGGGACCTACATCCAGTTACCTTCTCCAGAACTCCCAAAAACATTTATATATATTTAATTTATGTAGCATTTGTGACAGATGCAAGATTTTTTTTTCTTATAAATGGGTGATTCAGTAGGTGACTTGGAAGGGTTAACAAATCAAGGAGTTGCTCTAGTTATATCTTGGCTCACCTAAAATGCTGAGGTCTTGGTAGTCTCCAGCTTATTCTTTAATTTCACAAATTGAACCTAGTGCCCCATCTCTGTGCTGTGCATGGGAGACGTTACTCTAGCACTGAGCTAGTGTTGATGTAGTTAGTGGTCCAGGGCTAGCCTATGCAGCTGCTGCAGGTTCACTGCTATTATTGAGCTAGCTTGGCTATGTCTGTAGAAGGGTGCTAGACAATCAGGGTAAAAACCATGCCCTGTAACTTAAGGTGCACTAATCACAAAGCATTAATTGTGCTAGCACCAGAGATTTGTGAGAGTGTACATGGGATTCTGACCTCTACCACTGCTGGTCCTGAGGAGGGCTCACTTAGAATGTCTGCTAGTTAAGCATGGATGTGAGGGCCTCCTGCGTAGCACCTCTTTGGCTGAGATGGAGAGTCCACGGCAAAGGAGAGATGGAATGAACCCCTAGACAGAGGGTAGGTTAAGGACTCTGGTCAGCTATTGCAGGGTTTATGCAAGGACAACTAGTTGACATCAGTTACTATTACACTGCACATTCCAGCCAACAAAATACTCTTATGCATTTTTTTCATTTCATCAACCTGAAGTATTCAAGTTCTGTTACTGATCTTTATCTCCCCTGTCAATTTCTCTTCCCTGTTGATAATTAAAAAAAAACCTACACAAATAGGAGAAACTGACTTGAATCAAGGAAGTGTCAAAGGAATCAAGTACACAAATGGAGGAAAAGTGTGTTTTTTTTCTTCTGTCCAAGGTTTCACTGACAATACAATATAGGGAAAAACTTTTCCCAACTTAACAGTAAGGCCAAGAGCTTGGCATGGTTTGAAAAATAACATTAAAATAATAAATAGGATAATTTGCTACAAACCCTTTTGCTTCAGGGCATAAGCTAGCCCCTGGGATGAAGCAAAAACCTCTCTTTGGACATAATTTTCTGTGTAATGGGGTTTTACAGCTTCCTCTACACCAATGCTCTGGTACAGCAATACATCATGAAACCCAATTTTTTACTTAAGTTAAAAATAACTGAACAAGATCCAGAGCTATGTTGTGCCTATACTTTGACTAAAGGGGGTTTTTAAAATTTATATTTATTGATAACACTGGTTCAGATATTTAAATTGTGTAATTTTCATGCTATGTAAAAAGGCCATTCAAAAGATGGCAATGGGTAGGTTTAATTAATGAGTTATTTAAAAAAAACCTCTAAATTTAGAAGAGCTACCATTAGGTTACAGAATAGGTCATTTACATCAGAATGCAATACGACTGTAATCATGCATTAATACACCATTCCATCTCTGAATGCAGGTATAATTGTAGGCTTGTTTGCTTAACTAATAATTTTCTTTTGAATGAAGTTTGTTTCTATCATTCAAAGTATCAGCCAGAGTCTGCAACCAACCTACCTGCCTTATCATTGACAATTTAATAATTAAACACTTAACAAATCAACATTCCAATAGTAAAGTTCATGCATACAGCAATATAGGCATGGGCAACTTAAGTGTGTCATTTCCTATGTGTACTAGAGCTATGTGCTTTTTCTTTGGCTGTTAGCTCCAGTCCCTCTCACCACTTGCATCTTCTAATCAAACAAGTGGAGAGGGCTTAGCAATGAACACTCAAATTCCAGCATGAGACTATCAGGAGAAAGTGCCTTTAATCACACAGGGTGTGAATTCTGGCTCATTTGCTTGTACACAAAGTTTTGTTTCAGGTGGTGCACAAATATTGATACTAGTGCCCTGCTATATAAATTCTACAAAATATCCTTTGTTTTTAAAGGAAGCTGCAATGGCCAAGCTAGCTGCATCGGAGGCTGCAACTACCATTTCCCATCAGGTAACCATCTGTCTCTCTTCTTCATAGCTCACAGACTAGCCTAAGAGAGACTGGGTCTCTGCTCCAACACACCAGGGGAGCCACTTGTCCAGATATTACTTGTAGTGTTATAACGGATGGATAATAGCTATATTTATTATCTATTTAAATGTCAGTTGTGGAAAGTTAGACAATGATTTAATGACAGATTATAAAACTTGATACCACCAATTGTCAAGATGTGTCAAAATATAGTAAGTAAATATCCTCACATCAAATTGGATTCTCAAGCAGCATTTTTATTAATGATTTGTTTATCAATGAAAATATTTTTAAGCAGTTGGTGTGTATATGAGATGCACATCTACCCATTTAACAACTTAATTCTTCCAAGCCTAAAATTAAGTCTATATAAAGGAAAGAGCTCAACTTTCTTGCTGAGGAACTAAGTTTTGTATATACACCATGTAAGCACCAAGGCCAGAGAGGAATTACAGCAGTACAGCTGTTTAAAGGCTGTGGGCTATTCTGTCCCCTGTGGAAAGTCCCTTCAGCTGCTAGGCCTAGAACTATATAGCAGCAGGGCAGGCTTGAAGCCCAAGTAGAGTTATTCAGTGCAATGGTGAAATATGCTACTGCTTACCCAATAACACCTGCATTTCTGTGCCTTTCCCTGTAACTGATGACAGCATCAGTCACTGGAGTATGGCACCTAATGAAAGGAGGGAGGGCAAATAACTCAAGGCTGTATCCTTGGTACAACACAGTTTGCCTCAATCATGCTCACTGCAGGGTATGCTGGATGACTCATCAAGTTTTTCTACTGAGAAGGGGTCCATCAGCTACCAGCATGACTGATACACCCTATGACCTCTCTCTCTCCTCCCTGTGGTTGCTACTAGACTAGGGTCAGTCACATGAGGATTGCAGCATGGGAGTCTCTGACATAAGACTCACTGCTTTTGTTTCAGGCCATCCAGATTTTGGGAGGAATGGGCTATGTAACAGAAATGCCAGCAGAACGCCACTACCGGGATGCTCGAATCACAGAAATCTATGAGGGGACAAGTGAGATCCAGAGACTAGTGATAGCAGGGCAGCTGCTGAAGGAATATCGTGGGTGAAGAAGAGCAAGATCAACTCAAGTGCCTTATAACCACTGCAGAAGTGCTTCTAGCCTTTGCTCTGGATGAAATGAGGTGGCAATTCCCTCACATCCATACTCACCACCCCTCTTTAATTGGGTTGGTCAAGCCCCTTCTCAAATTGCCTTTGTAAGGGTTTAGGGCCAAAGTGGAAAGGAGGCAGCAGCATCTGTGTGGCCCAATTTATAGTTTCAACTGTTCTCTTACAGACACAATCCATGGAATCAGTTGTTAGCCCTACTGGCTGCTGTCCAATATTTAGTTCCTGTCACAGGGTGCTTGGGGATAAGTAATAGTTGTATTTTTCTTGTGAATGTCAAAGGCCTGGTGAGAGTGGGGGTATAATGCAGCAGCAGGACGCTCAAAATAATATTTCAGTACCTAAATGGGGGCTATATTTTCTAAAATTGTGTTGGTGAAGGGGTGATCTGTCTGCACTACCCCAGAATGATTGTTACACTACCTCTTCAGGTTTGGTCACTAATGAATTCCAAATGGTGGACCTTGCTGGCTGTGAGCTCTCATTAGATGGATTTTCCTTTAATTACTGCAGCAAAGGGGGGTTAGTACCAGGCTTGTTCTCACAGGATGAAAGCAAGGTGAGTTAAAGCACTTGTAGTCTGTGTAGCTTTTTTTTTTTTTTTTTTTTAATAGCACACTTTCAAGAGCATTGCCCATATGCTTTTTCACCACTAAGACAGAACAGTTAACTGCCTTCTCAACCTCAATGAAGCGTTGCTTGACAGATTTACTTTTGGGAAGAAGTTACTATCGACCTTATTTCATTCATTTGAGGATATTAGTGAAAACAGCAGTTCTTGAAACTACACACACTTCAACCACCCTTAGAAAAGGAATGCAGCATCTGGACTAAAGCTGTTAGCCCCTCCCTTGAGGTTAGTAATTAGGACCAAGTTAGAGAGCAGAGGGGGGTATTTTTGCATTAGTTACACGCTGATCTGCCCACCATCCATACACAAAGGTCACTGTATGAAAACCTTGATGGGAAAATTGTTTCACAGCAGTTGGTCTTAAACAGATGTTCTTGAAAGTTCACTTTCAAGAAAGTTATACATTATGAACAGGAATTAATGGGGTTGGCATCATTTCTCATCTTGCTCTACCATTTGATCCTGGACTTAGTCCTGTACCATGGTACAAAGGTGGGGGTAATAATCAGTTTTGCTGTAGATCATAATGCATGCTCATTTATGGAGAGGAAGGGCAGTATTACAGATCAGAGCTTTCCCCCCGCCCCCACAACATCCCTCCCTGTTAGAACAGGTTCATGAACTATGCTGCAAGAAGTAGCAACAAACAGTAGGGGACAGGAGCTTACATGATAAAGGACAATTTTGTATTAAAAATATCAAATCCCAACTCTACTGGAAATTGAGTGGGGCAGGGCCGGTATGAAGAATATTGTTTAAATAGTTTAACAATACCAATAGATTGGTAAAAGATGTTGGGAGCTGCATTTGGGATACAGGGAGTCTATGGGAGAAATTGTTTTTAAACAGATGTCTGATGGCTTTTACCCCACACACTATCTATATGCACTTCAGAAAGGAGCAGCACAAGGCACAGCATGATACCCTAGTCACTAAAAAAAAGTAAAAATTGCTATTAAGGACCAGAATTCCACAAACATGTTTCTAGAGAAGAGAGATGCTGTTTCACTTTGGGGATTAGAGAAAGGTTTGACTGCCCTCAGCTTTCTTTCCTGGCAGACACTTACTTAGAAGAAAGCAGCCCTGCCATAGCCACAGATGAGGGCAAGTATCTTTGTTCCCTCTCCTAGAAGATAGGCCAAGATTCTGATCTTGATGACCCCAGTGGAGTTACTCCAGTCTTTCCTTAGAACATGCCTGTAAGATTTTTTTCCTTGCTCTTGCATGTCCTAGTGCAGATTGGTCACAGTGGCTATGAGGATGTTATTTTCCTGAAGCCCATTAGGGGGCAACTGAACACTTAAGAAAAAATCTTGTGGCTTTCAAAAAGCTAGTGCAAAAAAGGAAGTATAGGGAGGCTAACCAGGCAGGAAATGGAACATACCTGATATTTCTGGTTAAAAATTCCAGAGAAATGTAAATTATGTTTAATCAAGTAAGTCGAATGAAGGCTGCACGTTCACTCCACACAAAAGTAGCATCTGGAAGTTCAAAGCCTGTTGAAGGGAAACGGTTTGTTTGCTTTAGTAACATGCAGAAATCAAATCACTCATTTGCATTAGGACATGGTATTTATAGCTTTTCCAACTCTGTCAGACTGTTACTATGTGCAACTGTCCAATTTCTTCTAATTGGGAAGTAGAAAACATTTCAGCAACATTTGGGACCCACAGTTTTCTGGCTGGACCATTTCCACAGATCTGTTTGCCTTGCTGTTAAAACAAAGCAGCTCTGGTAGAAGTCTCTTCTTACAGTTTTAAGACTGAATTAAGAGTCTTCTGGCTGCTGTTTTCTCCTAGTTATAGTCCTGTGTTCTACTGTAAATTATTTCTTGTCATCCTTGCCTCTTGGCAACTTCGATGGTTATAGACTCATCCCACCTTGTTTACTGGAAGCTATATATATTCACTTCTTACAAGGGGCAGTCAACGTAAACAGTTACTATCCAAAAGTGACTCTTCCTAAATTACTGTAACTGAAAGTTAAGAGGAGAGTTTCTCTATTTTTTCTCCCATGTTGTTGGCAGGCTCCCCGCCCAATTTTAAAATTTTGTCCACTTGACATCACTTTGTGCGAAGTCAGTTTTAATCTGTAAAAGCAGCAAAGAATCTTGTGGCACCTTATAGACTAACAGACATAGTGGAGCACGAGCTTTCATGGGTGAATATCCACTTCATTGGATGCATGTAGTGGAAATTTCCAGCACTACATGCATCCAACGAAGTAGGTATTCATCCATGAAAACTCGTGCTCCAATACGTCTGTAAGGTGCCACAGGACTCTCCGCTGCTTTTACAGATCCAGACTAACACAGCTACCCCTCTGATAGTTTGAATCTGATTGAGTGGCCATTTCACATAGCAATAGGGGAAAATATTTAACATATGATAGGAAAGCATATCTTTAAAAGCCACAAAAAAAACTGTCAGGAGGCTTCAAGGGCAGGTGTAGCATCTGAAACTGCTAATTACTTTATTTTTTCCATGAGTCTCCCCCTTTTCTCATAAGGGGAGGCCAGAGACGTTTTTATGCAACTTCTAATATTCAAGTGCCTAGAACAGAAGAAGCTATTCTAAGGCTATATCAGTGAGAAGGATTTATCATCTTCCCTAATACTTGCTAATGACTTGTTTTAACCATATCCTCTCAAATGTGTCTAATTTGCTATCCAGTCTCCTCCCACAGATTCTTCAGTATTCCCAAGTTCCGTTTCTGATTTCCTTATCAGGTTATTTTCCTCCATGTGCTTTAAATTAGCATTTTTCCAGATTAATTGGTTTTACTTCTTGTCTGTATTTCTAACTTCTTCAAGCTCCTCAGTATTATTCAGTTCTCATTTGCAATTGTGAATTTTAACAGGAAGCTATTTCCACCAACCCCTTTTAGATCAGTCAATGATTTTAATAAATTCAGACCCTGCCGGTTCCCTTCTAGCTTGTTATGGTCGCTTCATAAACATTCATTTTTTGTTGTTGAAGGACAAAGTTCCTCAGATAGTAGGGACATATATTCCATACATCCCAAGTCACACCAGTTACAGTCCTGCCACTCAGTTATAACAAGCAGGTTAATACTCCACTTCTGCTCTTACAACCAAAGACAGCCAAACAGCATAGTTCTCATTGAAGAGCTCCACGCTGTCCAGATCTAATTCCTATTCTCAAATCTTGCTGAAAATTCCAAAAATTAAATTACAGATCTTTGTTCTTCCATATTTTTAGATGTAGAATAAAACAACATGACCTGGAAGAGTTTCTTGCCCCATAATAGGTGAAAGCCAGCAGGGACATCTGGGATCTATTGCTTATGAGAGTTAATACCACTTGAGGGCACGATGCCATGGTGGTTAGATCCCTGCTCAAGCAAACCTCTGACCGTTGACACTCCTGGTCTCTACGCTTCTCTTACCAAAAGTATTGTTAGCACAGCTCCAACTGTATCAGTAGTCCACAGATTCTTCCGATCCACCAGTGGGTACTGGTGCAGAGATGGAATTAATTATATTCTTCAACTGATGGACAGATGCATAGGGTCTGTGTTGATTGGGAAGAAAGTCTTGTCCATCAGGTGCTCATTATGTGATGTTGGGCAAGTCACTTCATCAGTCTGGGCCTCAGCTCTTCATCTATAAAACAAGAATAATGTACCTCACAGGAATGTGGCAAGGCTTCCTGAGTGTAGAGAGAGCTTTGAGATCCTCAGATAGAAAACGCTGTAGCAGTGGGACGTATTTCAGCTCTCCCAGCAGCGTACAGCATCACTGAGGAGATCTGGATGACTCAGCTGTAGACTGTGCAGAGGTATGAGAGGTGCTTTTTGCAGAAAGTTGCTTCTTTCCTCACTGAGGGCTCAGAATAGTAATTACTCTTCCTTCCTGTAGTTTCTCACTGGTTACATAACATGAGTTTTGCTTCTGTTCTATCTACATGCGTATCTGCTACAGGAGAGGTTTTAGTCCCATCCATAAGCAGAAGTTCTAGGCCATTCAGGGCTTTAAAGATTGTAAGCAACCCTCTGCACTGCATGCAGAACGCCAGCATAGTATGTTCATAGCAACTTATCTCTCTGAGGTGAACTGCTGTGTTCAGCTCCAGCACATGTTTTAGAAACGTCTCAAAGAACTGTGGCATTAATCTGTCCTGGAGAGGACAGAGGTAAGGCTCTCACTGTCCAGGCTGTGGGAGAGAGGGTGAGCTGCAACTTCCAGGAAAGCTGTAGGTTAAAAAAAAAAAAAAAAAAAAAAGCAAACTGGAAATTCAGCAGGAGGAGCAGCTTGAGAACATTTGTACTGTGAAGTGGGTTCAAAAGAGTGTGCCAACCTCCTCAAACTTCCCCTTACCAAACAGCAACATGCCTGGGCCACGCTTCTGCCACTTCTCCACATCGCCCTCTGACACTGATAAAAGTAGCTAGACTTTGGCATGTGGGGTTGATGAAGGTATGTGATGCTGAATAACTATGGGTTGCAATCCCAAGTGGGTCTCTCCATCAGTGGATAGAGTCGCAACAATCCCAACTGTGTGGAAGATGCCATTTTACAAAACGGTATCCTCCACACAGCATGACCTCACATTAGGTGTGTGACATGTCACACTATGCAGAGGATGCCATTTTAAAATGACAACTTCCATGCTGTATGGGGTCATGGGAAGCAGGATATCTGAATATGGGTTCATGGCAGGGAAAATTTACACACAATGCTTAGCAGAACAACTGGATTAGCTGCTGTGGAGTAGTTGTATTCCCACTACGCTATTAGCTCAAACATCAGCATCACTTGAGCTTTAACACACCTCCCACCACTCCACCCCAAGCAGGCCAGCTAGTTCAAGCACCAGTTCACTCACACTAGAGATGTATGTGTTTGTGGATAGGAGTCGAGTTAGGGGTAAAACTTGAGCTAACTGTGCTGTGAAGAGACACCCTCAAGCCTCCAGGATCAATATCAGAGTATTTTTGCTAAGGCCCCTGCTCCTGCAGAACTCCCTTGCTACCACTGAGTTTGAGGAGCTTCAGGACGATGAGGGGCATACATGTTTAACCAGGCCTCTCAGGGTATGTCTCCACTGCAATTAAAAACCCATGGCTGGCCTGGGCCAGCTGACTGGGGCTTGTAGGCCTCAGCTAAGGGGCTGTATAACTGTGGTGTAGACATTCGGACTTCGGCTGGAGCACTGGGTCTAGCACCCTGTGAGCGGGGAGGGTCCTGGAGCTCATGTGAACCCACACCACAATTTTAGCCCAAGTCAGCTGGCATGGGCTAGCTGCAGGTGTCTAATCACAGCATAAACCTACCCTCACAAGCTGCAATGTCAGATGCTATAGTTAAATGATTTGGTTGAAGTAGCTACTTAAGGACAACAGCAGCACACCTGATCCCACATTGGTGGGTGCTGAACAGAAAAACATATCAAATTATAAGCTTTCGCTGTAGATAGGCTGCACCCAGCTCAGAGAACTCACTGACTAAAACAGGTCATGTCCAGGCTTACAAGACTATGAACACTTCCAGCATGCTGGCCAACTGAATATACTCAGGGGCAAGTAAACCATGAAAGTAAAGTCATGCAAGGCCTGCCACAGCTCCTGTGGTGATCTGACTTTACACAGGAGCAAACTACTAAATCTCGTTTCCCTTAGCAGCTACTGTTTCCAATCAACTGCTTTATAAGGTAAGTCTCTGCTACAGACAGAGCAGGAAAAAATTGCTGCGTGTACAAAACAAATTTTGCAAGATTCAGTAGGGGGATTTTAAGAGTGATCTCCCCCTCCCTCAGGGAGCACTAACCTGCCCAGAACAAGCATAGGTAGGGCCAGGCCAGTCTTTGAGAAGAGGCTGTGTGAAGTCATGTTTTTATTTGTCAGTTTATGAGCTGAGCCAAAGCCCAAAAGTGGGGCCTTGGAAAGGGAAAGTCAGGTCATGGACAGATCACACAGGAGGAGAGGAGAAAGTCAGAGCTATGCATTACATTCTATTTTACAGGACTTTTGCTTTTTGCCCCATGAAGTTGTAAGTGAACAGGAAATTAGTTACTAGACACACTACTGGGAATGAGGGCAAAAACCTTACGAGATGGTCACACAGAGGTGAGGAACACATTAGCAAACATGCTTCTTCTAGGGCAGGGAGAGCTGGTCAGATGAAAGCAGCTGGGCTGCTCTTGCTTGCCTTATGTTTGGGAAATGCCTTGCAAGGAATAAGAAAGCTTGGCTCTGCACTGGAAGCATTGCTGAAACTCTGTCCCCTTCCCTACAACTATAGGTGGAGAGGCTGCTCGTCTTAGGCCTGGTCTACACTACGTGTTTAAACCGATTTTAGCGTTAAACCGATTTAACAGCGCACCCGTCTACACTACGAGGCCCTTTATATTGATATAAAGGGCTCTTTAAATCGGTTTCTGTACTCCTCCCCAACAAGAGGAGTAGCGCTAAAATCGGTATATTACCATATCAGATTAGGGTTAGTGTGGCCGCAAATCGACGGTATTGGCCTCCAGGCAGTATCCCACAGTACACCACTGTGACCGCTCTGCAGCCAGCGAACAGAGCTGCTAACAGGAGTTTCAGTGGGAGTGCTGTTGGAGGAGCAGGTTGTTGTAGTTTGTGGATTGTATTGTGGAGTTTGTGTGTGAGTGAGTGTGTGTGCAGGCTGCTAGGGGCTGTGTGCTGGGAGCGAGGCTGAGCCCTGAGTTGGGGGCGGGGCTTACCTGATTAGGGGTCCTATATAAGGAGCCAGGCACTCAGGCAGCGGCACAGGAGCCAGCGAACAGAGCTGCTAACGGGGGAGTTTCAGGGGGAGTTTCCAGGGGGAGGGTACAGGGGAGACCAAGGCAGAGAAACCAGGAAGTCAGACAAGGGAAGGGGCAGGGGTCTGCCAGTAGCCCAGTGCTTGTTGGTGGCCTGTGGTGTGGTGTGAGGCGTGGATCGCCAGGCACAGAGTTGGAAGGGTATGATGGAGGCAGAGGCAGCAGGTAGAGACACACTGAGGATGACCGGATGCGGTAGCTGTGGCATGTACATGGTCCTGGAGGGGGCACCTGAAAGGAGTTTTGTCAGCATGAAATGCCGCCTCATAGAGCTGCTGGAGGAAAAGATAAGAGGACTGGAGATGCAGGTGGAAACTCTGGCTGAGTTTAGAAGGGGGTTTGAGCAGATGATGGAACACAGACATGATGAGGCACAGGGGATAAACTCAGACGAGCGGATAGAAGCAGGACCAAAGAACTCTGAGGAGGGGCTGCTGGGTGAGGAAAGTGGATGGTGGAAGCATGTGACTAGGAGAACCAGGCAGAGGAAAAGACGGGCCAGCGATGGAGAAATAGAACTCAGGAACAGATTTGCTGAGTTGGAAAATGAAGATGGAGCACAGCAGGCTGCTGAAGGAGAGAGGGCAAGGAAAAAGAGACGAGCAGCTAGTCCTGCAGAAGGAGGGGAGGAGTCAATGGAGGCGACACCAAGTATGAGCCCTAGGAGGATTGTAAGGGCAAATACAAATCGAGAGGAATTGCGGCCAGCTGGTGTGGGGGATAGACCGGAGAATCACACTGTCGCCAGGAAAAGGCAAGTCTACGTGATTGGAGACTCTTTACTGAGAAGAACAGATAGGCCTGTAACTAGACCTGATCGGGAGAACAGAAGGGTGTGCTGTCTGCCAGGGGCTAAGATACAGGATGTGGACCTGAGGCTGAATAGGATCCTAGCGGGAGCGGGAAAGAATCCGTTGATTGTCCTTCATGTGGGAACGAATGATACGGCTAGTTACTCGCTGGACTCTATCAAGGAGGACTATGCCAGACTGGGGAAGACGCTCAAAGAAATCGAGGCTCAGGTGATCTTCAGTGGGATTCTGCAGGTTCCTAGAGCAGGGTGACGAAGGAGTGACAAGATTATGGCGATCAACAGATGGCTCAGGCATTGGTGTTATAAGGAGGGCTTTGGGATGTATGGTCATTGGGAAGCGTTTACGGATAGGCAAGGATAGTGAGGACCTCGCAGAAGAAATGGTGGTAGGGGATAACCTTGGTTCGAGTGATCATGAGCTGATTCAGTTCAAACTAGACGGAAGGATAAACAAATGTAGATCTGGGATTAGGGTTTTCGACTTCTCGAGGGCTAATTTTAAAGAGTTAAGGAAATTAGTTAGGAAAGTGGATTGGACGGAGGAACTTGTGGATTTAAATGCGGAGGAGGCCTGGAATTACTTTAAGTCGCAGCTGCGGAAATTGTCGGAAGCCTGCATCCCAAGAAAGGGGAAAAAAAACATGGGCAGGAGTTGTAGACCAAGCTGGATGAGCAAGCAACTCAGAGGGGATTAGAAAAAAGCAGAAAGCGTACAGGGAGTGGAAGAAAGGCAGGATTAGGAAGGGAAGCTACCTTGGTGAGGTCAGAACATGTAGGGATAAAGTGAGGAAGGCTAAAAGCCGCATTGAACTGGACCTTACAAAGGGAATCAAAACCAATAGTAAAAGGTTCTACAGCCACATAAATAAGAAGAAAACAAAGAAAGAACAAGTGCGGCCGCTATACACTGAGGATGGAATGGAGGTTAAGGATAACCTAGGCATGGCCCAATATCTAAATAAGTACTTTGCCTCAGTTTTTAATAAGACTAGTGAGGATTTTAGCGATGATGGAGGGATGATAAACGGGAATGTGGATATGGAAGTGGATATTACCGCAACTGAAGTAGAGGCCAAACTTGAACAGCTTAATGGGACAAAATCGGAGGGCCCGGACAATCTCCATCCGAGTATATTAAAGGAACTGGCGCGTGAAATTGCGAGCCTGTTAGCAAGAATTTTTAAGCAATCGATAAACTCGGGGGTTGTGCCGTATGACTGGAGGATTGCTAACGTAGTTCCTATTTTTAAGAAAGGGAATAAAAGTGATCCGGGTAATTATAGGCCTGTTAGCTTGACATCTGTAGTATGTAAGGTCTTGGAAAAAATTTTAAGGGAGAAAGTAGTTAAGGACATGGAGGTCAATGGTAATTGGGACGAATTGCAACATGGATTTACTAAAGGTAGATCGTGCCAAACCAAACTGATCTCCTTCTTTGAGAAGGTGATGGATTACTTAGATAAAGGTAATGCGGTAGATATAATTTACCTCGATTTCAGTAAGGCGTTTGACACGGTTCCACATGGGGAACTGTTAGTTAAATTGGAAAAGATGGGGATGAATATGAAAGTTGTAAGGTGGATAAGGAACTGGTTAAAGGGGAGACTCCAGCGGGTCGTATTGAAGGGTGAACTGTCAGGCTGGAAGGAGGTCACTAGTGGAGTCCCTCAAGGATCGGTTTTGGGACCGATCTTATTTAACCTTTTTATTACTGACCTTGGCACAAAGAGCGGAAATGTGCTAATAAAGTTTGCGGATGACACAAAGCTGGGGGGTATTGCTAACATGGAGAAGGACAGGGATACTATTCAGGAAGATCTGGACCACCTTGTAAACTGGAGTAACAGTAATAGGATGAAATATAATAGTGAAAAGTGCAAGGTCATGCACTTAGGGATTAATAATAATTTTAGATATACGTTGGGGACGCATCAGTTGGAAGCGACAGAGGAGGAGAAGGACCTTGGGGTATTGGTGGATAGCAGGAGGACTATGAGCCGCCAATGTGATACGGCTGTTAAAAAAGCAAATGCGATTTTAGGATGCATCAGGCGAGGTATTTCCAGCAAGGATAAGGAGGTGTTAGTACCGTTATATAAGGCGCTGGTGAGACCCCATCTGGAATATTGTGTGCAGTTCTGGTGTCCCATGTTCAAGAAGGATGAATTCAAACTGGAACAGGTCCAGAGACGGGCTACTAGGATGATCCGAGGAATGGAAAACCTGCCTTATGAAAGGAGACTCAAAGAGCTTGGCTTGTTTAGCCTGGCCAAAAGAAGGCTGCGGGGGGATATGCTTGCTCTATATAAATATATCAGGGGGGTTAACGTTAGGGAGGGAGAGGAATTATTTAAGTTTAGTACTAATATAGGCACGAGGACGAATGGGTACAAACTGGATATAAGGAAGTTCAGACTTGAAATTAGACGAAGGTTTCTAACCATTAGGGGAGTGAAGTTCTGGAACAGCCTTCCGAGGGAAGTAGTGGGGGCAAAAGACTTTTCTGGCTTTAAGACTAAGCTTGATAAGTATAGGGAGGGGATGTTATGATAGGATAGTTAATTTGGGCAATTGATCTTGGATTATCACCAGATAGGTCTGCTCAGTGGTCTGCGGGGAGACGTTGGATGGGATGGGAACTGAGTTACTGCAGAGAATTCCTTCTTGGGTGCTGGCTGGTGAGTCTTGCCCACATGCTCAGGGTTTAGCTGACTGCCATATTTGGGGTCGGGAAGGAATTTTCCTCCAGGGTGGATTGGCAGGGGCCCTGGAGGTTTTTCGCCTTCCCCTGCAGCGTGGGGCATGGGTTGCTTGCTGGTGGATTCTCTGCAGCTTGAGGTCTTCAAACCAATTTTGAGGATTTCAATAACTCAGTCCTGGGTTAGGGGTTGTTATAAAAGTGGATGGTTAGGGTTCTGTGGCCTGCCTTGTGCAGGATGTCAGACTAGATGATCAAATTGGTCCCTTCTGACCTATGAGTCTATGAGTCAATCTGAACTTGGATGCAGTGGCCAGGTAAACCGGAAAAGCCCCGCAAACTTTTGAATTACATTTCCTGTTTGCCCAGCGTGGAGCTCTGATCAGCACGGGTGGCGATGCAGTCCCAAATCCAAAAAGAGCTCCAGCATGGACTGTACGAGATATACTGGATCTGATCGCTGTATGGAGAGACAAAGCTGTTCTATCACAGCTCCGTTACAGAAGACGAAATGCCAAAGCATTTGAAAAGAATCTCCAGGCTACACAGTGCTGCGTGACAAGCGTAATGGAAAGCCAAAGAATCAAATGGATGCTCATGGAGGGAGGGAGGGGGTACTGAGGACTCCAGCTATCCCACAGTCCACAGCAGTCTCTGAAAAGTATTTGCATTCTTGGCTGAGCTCCCAGTGCCTGTAGGTTCAAACACATTGTCTGGCGTGGTTCAGGGTATAGCTCATCAATTTACTCCCTCCCCCTACCATGTGAAAGAAAAGGGAAAGAAATCATTTCTTGACTTTTTTCAATGTCATCCTATGTCTAACTAAATGCTGGTGGTAGACATGATGCTGCAGCAGTGAAGAGCAGTATCCGCTCTTCTCCCCTCCCCGGTGGCAGACGGTACAATATGACTACTATCCGTCGTCACCATCAGCCCGTGAGTGCTCCTGGTTGGCCTCAGGTGAGGCTGGCCGGGGGCACCTGGGTAAAAATAGGAATGATTCCTGGTCATTCCCAGTAGATGGTACAGAACGGCTGGTAACCGTGCTCATCATAGCAACTGGGGGCTGAGCTCCATCAGCCCCCTCCCTTTCATGTGTAAAGAAAAGATTCTGTACTGCCTGGACTATCATAGCAGCGGGATGCTGGGCTCCTCTCCCCTGCACCCTTAATGTCCTGCCTGGACTGTCATAGCAGCGGGAGGCCGCCTCCCCCTCATTTAATCTCACTAACAAGTCACTGTTTCTTATTCCTGCATTCTTTATAACTTCATGACACAAATGTGGGGGACACTGCCACGGTAGCCCAGGAAGGTTGGGGGAGGAGGGAAGGTGGGGTTGTTGCCCAGGGCACCCCCCGTGAATGGCATGTAGCTCATTTCTGCAGGATCTGACAACGAGCAGCTGTGCTCTCTGATACTCTGGTTCTCTAGTACACTTGCCCCATATTCTAGGCAGGACTATTTTTAGAAACCATAAAGAAGGGATTGACTCGGGGAATCATTCCCATTTTTGCCTTTGCGCCCCCGGCCGACCTCAGCCAGGGGCACCCATGATAGCAGCAGACAGTACAGAACAACAGATAACCGTCATCTTATTGTCAATTTACAATGGCAGCAGACGGTACAGAACGACTGATAACCATCTCTGCTATCATGCAAAAGCAAACGAATGCTGCTGTGTAGCGCTGCAGTAACGCCTCTGTCAGCGGCATCCAGTACACATACAGTGACAGTAAAAAAAAAAAAAAAAAAAAAAAGGCTGAACGGGCTCCATGGTTGCCATGCTATGGCATCTGCCAGGGCAATCCAGGGAAAAAGGGCGTGAAATGATTGTCTGCCGTTGTTTTCCCAGAGGAAGGAATGAGTGACGACATTTACCCAGAACCACCCACGACAATGATTTTTGCCCCATCAAGCACTGGGCTCTCAACCCAGAATTCCAAGAGGCGGGGGAGACTGCGGGAACTATGGGATAGCTACGGAATAGCTACCCACAGTGCAATGCTCCAGAAATTGACGCTAGCTTCGGACCATGGATGCACACCGCCAAATTAATGTGCTTAGTGTGGCCGCGTGCACTCGACTTTATACAATCTGTTTTACAAAACCGGTTTATGTAAAATTGGACTAATCCCATAGTGTAGACGTACCCTTAGTGTTTTCAAAGTTTTTCCTCTGCCCACCCCATATAAAGAATATGTATACCCATACATAAAGCAGGAAGTCTCTCTGATCAGACTGAGCCCGAGACAAGCTGCTTTGGCTCATCACACCTAAACATGATAGCATTCATCACACATAAGTGAAGACCTCACTGATGTTTTATTTCTGTTTCTTTAAAAAAGCTAGGCTGTTTCCCCTGCAGAGTTAACTGGGGTGATTGGCTCCTGGGTGTGAGCAGCCACACAAGAATTACTGTCCTCAGTGGTGCTGCATTCACCTGTGTGGGTCACTAGGATTTCTAGGGGCCTATCCCATGGTTCTTTGTGCTGCAGCCAGCTGAGCTACTGATCATCCCCAGGTAATTGTGGGAAATGTCATCTGTCCTTCTGGGCACAAGGGAATTGTAGGAAAGCACAGAGGACAATCAGCACTCAAGTGGATTAGCCTGTCTTCACACTCAAGTGGATGGATTACCAGCTCAAGTGAAAGCAGCACTGGGTTTTAACCTATATCCCCCAGAAGACTGACTAGTCTGGATTGAAAAGACCACTAAATTTGTGTGAGAGGGTTGTGCATATGGACAGGGGCAATATTTGAGTAAACAGCCTGAGTTAACTCTGCAGTGAAGAGAATCCCTAAATGTACAGCAAGAGAAATCCACCCTCAGCAATTAAAGAACCACCCATTATGGAGATAAAATAGTCCAGTGGTAGAGCAGACGCCTGGCAATCAAGATTATGGGTTTCCTTCCTTACTGCTATTGCCTTGTTGGGTTATCTTGGGCAAGACACTTTACTGCATGGCTGAATTTAGAGGTCTGTAAAGAGGTGATAACACTTACCAATGTCTCAGGCGTAAAGGACTTGACAGCCTCCAGATGGAAGTCACTGTAGATATAAGAAGTTACTGTTGCACAAGGCACCATCTCCTTTCTCTCAAGTCTTTTTTTTTTTTTTTGGCATAGTCTCATCTGCAGTTTGAGGAGAATATAAGTAAGCAATTATCATCACGATTAAGGCTGTGAGTTTGCCACAGAAGTCACAGATTCTGTGACCTCTACAACTTCTGCAGCAGCTAGTACGCCCTGCCTGAGGAGCTCAGGCAGCATCTGGGCCAGTTGCACTGATTGCTGCTGGGGCAGTCTTGGGCCACCGCCCCCAGCAGCAGCAGGAGTTTGGATGGGGGGGCTCATGGCTGGGGCGTGGGAGGAGATGAGGGCTCTGGGTGGCACTTACCTCAGGAGGGCTCCCCGGAAGTGGTGACACCCTCTGCTCCTAGGCACAGGCACAGCCAAGGGACTCTGCATGCTGGCTCCGTCCCTGCAGCTCCCATTGGCCACAGTTCACAGCCAATGGGAGCTGTGGAGGCAGTACAGAGAGCTGCCTGGCTACGCCCCTGCCTAGAAGCACTGGGAGGGGGAATGTCACCATTTCCAGGGAGTTGTGGAGCCAGGCAGCCCCCACCAACATCCCTCCCCCCTAGCACTAGTGGGGGTCCTGGGCTACTGCCCATCCCACCCCCCACACCCTCCCCGGCCAAGATTCAGTCAAGGGTATATAATACAAGTCATGGACCATGAATTTTTGTTTATTGCCTGTGACCTGTCCATGACTTTTACTAAAAATACCTGTGACTACAATGTAGCCTTAATCATGTTCAAACTGAAGACACGACACAGCAGGAATATGTTAAAATGTTTTAAGTACTCAACCTATGCATTTTTACCCCCAAATGCAGCCCAAAAAATACGGTGTCACTCTCCTCTCCTCCAGTAACAACTGAACATTCTAACAGAGCTATCCATGAGGGGTTGATTATACGTCCACTCTTATTTAATATTTTCATTAATTTACAAGTATAATTTGAAGGGATAGTACATTTGGAGGAGTGGCAAAAATCTGTGAGCAAATAAAAACGGACCTGGACCTAAAGATTAGAAAAAATGAGATGCAACTTGGACATGTTACCATCATTTGGGTAAAATTTATCAACGTCATATTCAATATGGGGAAAATGACACTAAATGGTTTAAGGGCAATGGCACACTGCAAACTGAAGTCTAAATTGCAATATAAAAAAAAGACGACAGCAGCCAACAATTTTGGGGCTGCATATACATACATACTGCCACAAAACAGAGTGCGTTTTCTCTAGCTCTGGGTATGTATCTATTTTTGAACACCCAGATGTGCAAGGCACTTCACAAAAACAAGTACAGATGTGACCACACCTGTTATATAGAATTAAATACCACGCACCTCATTATCAAAGTAACTGCAGATAACAGAAAGGTCCTGGAGGGACTGATTTACTGGAAAAGATTAAGAATTAACCAAGTACTGGATTGGCTAAGAAACAGCTTTGTGGGGGATAGAATAGTAAAAAATGAGAAAGGTACAAGCAGCTAAGAAGGGAGAGAAGTTGAAGATAATATATGGGGGAATCATAGAAGTGTAGGATTAGAAGAGACCTCAATAGGTCATCTAATCCAGTCCTCTGTGCTCAAGGGAGGATAACGAATGAAATAACTAAGGAATAGGAGTAAAAGGATTCCAACCCCCACCTCCCCAACCATTTTAGGTCAAATGTCAGGAAAAGCTTCCCAACAGTAACATCTATCAGGCTGTGAAATATTCTCTAAAGGAAGTGATGGCAATTCTACCCCTTGGAACATTTCAAAATAGACTACAACACAAGCAACTGACAATCCTGCAGTGGCAGGAAAATTTGACTAGGTGACCCAATAGATCTTTTCTATCTCTAACTGCTACAGTTCATCAGACATTCCATTTTTATAGAAAACTGCAGACTGGAACTTGTTTTGGGGCAGACCAAGAAAATGTTACAAAAAAACACACTGAAGACCAACCTCCAATCTTACAATGTGACCACAGCACCTGGGAGCTCTTCCCCCATGACAAGATCTGACAGCAGCAGCCCTGCCACACCTCAGACTGGAAGATTTTGAGAGCTTGTGGATTTCTGCAATCAAGGAGAGACGTGCGAGATGTAACAAGCTAAAAATAGCACTAATTCATTTACAATTGTCTTTACATGTGGCACTTGTGGAGGAGGCTGCAGGGTCCAAAATCAGTCTTTGGTCTCATCACAGGACCCACAAACTCAATGGGAGACTTCATCATATGTAGAAGAAGCCTTCCCCGTCCCAGCAAAAGAGGTCAATATTTAGTTGATTAAGTGATCCAGCAGCACATATGTATTTCCTAATTCATGATAGAAATGCCGGTCTGAAAGAGACCTCGAGAGGTCATCTAGTCCACCCCACTGCACTGGGGGCCAAATATTCCTAGGTTATACTTGACAGGTATTTGTCTAATGATTTTCAGTGATATTTCTCCTTCTCTCAGTAAAATGGAGGCTGCCGATGAAAAGCCCAGGAAGTGTCCACAGTGAATAGACATCTGTCAAGTCCCACATCAGAGGCAACACAAGGAAAGGGCAGGATTTGCAAGAATGCCCATCCAGTGGGCACAAGGAGGATGAAGCTTTAATACAGTACTTCAGGCATTTGATAGGTTAATTATGCATCACTTGAAGAAAAAACCTCCCCTCAAGTTTGTATTATGCACAACTCTGTCCTTGCAGTTGTACCACTGGACACCAAGCTGTTCTGTATATTTCTTTGCAGCATGGGCTTCTCTCAAAGGGGCTAGTAACAGAGTTTGGAAACAGTGCATAAGAAGGGAGCCAACAGAACGCTTTTCTGACACCACTTGGCTGGACAATATTGGACATAATGTGGCCAGCCTGTATTTCTACCAGTTTGTCCACACTGGCTGGTCAAGCAGTTGGAAACAGATTTAATAAGAACTCTGTTTAGATAGAATTTAAAGCCAGATTCTTAACTCCAATTAATTTAAATTAATTTACATGCTTTGGGCTGTAGGGACACAACGTAATTAAAAAAACACAAACAGGAAGAAAATTAAAGACATTGCATGGCTAAGAAAGCACAGGGGTAGGAACTGTTCTGAGGTTACATTTCAGATGAATGAGTGCAGCAGCTTTAACAAGTTGCAGGTGTTTTCTAAACAGAAATGTTCATTCAAGACATCTGGAGGAATATGATCTTACAGGTGACTCACATAATGAGAAACTTTACAGTCTGATGCTGAATATTGCTAAACAAGCAGTATAAAGCATTTATTAAACAGCAGATTTCATACTAATTCATAACAGCTCCAGACATCCTAGTTCAGGATGATGCGAGTCATAAAGTATGCTAATGATGTCCCGTAGAACATTGCTGCCAACAGGCTCTGCCTGATAGCATTATCTAAATGAAATTATATTTGTATACTATTGTACTATCTATACATTTTTGGTAATATTCTTTTATTTAGCAAAATTTTTAAATATCCTAAGTAGCACACTTTAAAAATTGTCCTGCTCAGATGCAGTCAACTATCAGATAAACCAAAGTGTCCAGAATTGCATTGTCAATTCTGGATTCCACTGAAGAGATCTGTGTCAAACATATAGGGGTACATCCAGACTACCTGCCGGATCAGCAGGTAGCGATCGATCTATCAGGGATCGATTTATCACGACTTGTCTAGACGCAATAAATCAATCACCGAATGCGCTCCCCATCAACTCTGGAACTCCACCAGGGCGAGAGGCGGAAACGGAGTCAAAGGGGGAGCCGTGGCCATCAATCCTGCGCCATGAAGAAAGTTGATCTAAGATACGTCAACTTCAGCTACGCTATTCTCGTAGCTGAAGTTGCGTATCTTAGATCGATTCCCCCCCCCCCCCCAAGTGTAGACCAGGCCTAACACAACTCTGAGTCACTGTATAGATTTAATCCATTTAAAAAACAAAAAGGTGGAAATAACACAACTACCTGTGTCACAACTGGGTCCTAGTTGTGATCTTGGACCATGAGTAGCCTTCTGAATTCCAGAGAATCCAAAGAAGCTTGCAGACTGGCCTAACAGTAAGATTGAGAGATGCGAACAGAAACTGCCAGATCAAAAAGACAAGGACGGAAACTACTCTGCTCAGAGAGAGCCTGACAGGACAAGGAAGTAAAACAAGGGGGCTATTTTTACTCTAAAACTGGAAAAGTTTTGTTTGGTCTTACACAGGAGAAAAATACTATAAGGGCTTAAAATATATTAAAGTAAAAAAGCCCAGGAGCGATGCTCTCATCTTTGCAAGTGTAACCATTTTGCATTAAGAGCAATTATGCTTCAGTGAATCTGTCCCAGAGTTCAGCAATAGGTTAAGTAGTCTCAGGATACAAATACACTGCAATTTTTAGCCCCACAGCCTGGGCCCTGCAAGCCCGACTCAGCTGACCTGTGGGCCAGCCACAGATGTGCTGTGAGTCTTTTACTAACGTGTAGACATAGCTGGAGTTCTATAACTCCTAATAAAGGCTGCTCTTTTCTTTTAGGTATGTTATGATCTTAACCCACTTATGTGAACTAGTGCTGAACATAGCTTTTCAGGTCAGTTTTTCCTACCCAGTCAGCCGTTCTCAGCCTCCAATGAGAAGGCGATGCAGACCATTCAGTGGATTAGGTGCTAGAACTTTTAGAGCAAGCACTGTGTTTATAGTTGCATCTGTTCTCTCAATAGGAAGTAGAAAGATGGTCAGCTGTTGCACTTTAGGTGGACAGAGCTTAGCCACAGAAAAGGAATGACAAGATTGTTTTTTTTCTGAATGCTGAACTAATCCTTGTTAAACATCTCCTTTGCTAGCCCTTTTAGAGTCCCAAGACATGCCTCTCTTCTATGCATAACAAAGAATACTTGTATGGGCTTTTCCTGGAATTGATCTAAAAATGCCAGGGAGGAAAAGCAAAATTGAGGAGCTGGACTTTTCCCAGCTCTCACTTGGTCACAGCCAAAGCCATCCTGTGGTTTGCCTACCCTAGTCACAACTGCATCATCGTATTAGGGAGATGATGTATCATTATGCAAAATGCATGCATAGAAATATTTTCCATATTAACCATAAAGGTAAAGATAGAAGGGAGGCCTAAGAGACTGACAGTGCTTGAGGTGGAAATTAACTTAAAATAGCTGGAAGTGCTGGGGAAATGAAGCAGTGACAGGCTAGATCTGAACAAAGCCTCGTTAATAAAAAATTGGGCAAACACATTAACAGCACTGGTGATTACTATATTTCTGAACACTGATGTACAGAAAGCCTACAACATCTCTGACATAGAAAGCTAATAGCAATGGACACGTTTCTACCACAATCACTTAATCCAATTCCCATGAATAAAACTGAATTTTGAAAGCAGAAGGCTCACAAAGTAGTTGATTTGTTCATAACCCAAGACCTAAGGGACCAAACTCTCCCCAAGAAATCAGTATAACAAAGTGAGTAGAATCAGCAGTTATGTACTTAACTGAACTGAAAGTTTATACACAGTCCATGTTTTTTAAGTCTGGAGCACTGTTAGCAGTATCACTGCTGAAGCAGTGAGAGAGAAACATGCCAGTGAATCTGGTAAGGACTTTTACATCCCCACTCTTCAGATTTTGGTTTTCTCACAATATTCTGCTAAAACCTTAATTGCCTGAAACATACAAATGCAGCTGTCTAAAGATTATTGGCTAGGGATTTTTTTGGCTTTAAGTACAGATGGATGCTGTTTATGAGTTACATGGGATGGGGTGCTTATAAATTGGATTGCCGTTGTAAACTGTCTCCCACAACAGCCCAAAACATTAGAAGACATAGGAAGTGCTAGTTTGCTTTTTTTTTCTTTTTTTTTTTTTTTAAACCAGCTGGTAAGAGTGGCTATGTTACTAAACCCTGCCCCTCCCCCCCATCTTGTTAGCAAACAGTATTTTGGCGCTTTATAGTTTCTCTTGTATATTTGCAAATAAAGTAATTAATCACTGCAAAGCAAAAATCATTAGAGAATCTGACTACACACAGACACTTTAAAAGCTTGACGGAAGTAGCAATGCCTCGATTACTATAACTTCCACTAAATTCTCCTATTTTATACATTTGTTCTGCAGATACCAAATGCGAAGATTCTTTGGGAAATGTGAGCATTAGTGTGATGTACCACAGCTATGTAATGACACTCAAGATTTCTGATGACTTAAATGTCTGGCCTGATCCAGAGCCCACTGAAATCAGTGGGAGTCTTTCCATTTACTTTAATGGATTTTGCATCAGGTCCTAACTTACAGGAGAAGCATACTTCATGCTTCTGCAAGTCATGTGGAGGTACTGAATAGTACAGAACTTGGATGCATCACTTGTTCTCTCCAGCTACCCCTCCCAGATGTTTATTCCTTCTACAATCCCCACTCTAAAAAAAGCACACTCTGACCAGAGCACCATCTCCTCCCCTCAGATACCGTTTTCAGCATGACTGCTGGAAGATACCTGTAAAGGTGCTGAAAAACGGTGCTCTCTCTTCTACACTAGCAGATGAACTGTTTTCAGCACCAATTCAGCAGGATTCATTACTGACAGTCACTGTCAGCCAAAGGTGATGTAGAATTGGTGTAAGCCACTGGATTAGCAGCAACTGCGGTATGCAAATACTTACAGATCACAACTGTGCACACGCTGCACTGGAAGATTTACCTAGAGTAGAGAAAATAATTCACTGTCACCATAGCCAACTGATAACATTGTTCATTACCAGAATAGTATTCTGTGCACAGAGTTAAAAAAAGTTTACCTTTTAATACATGAAGTGTCTTCATTTCTGGGTTATTCACACACGTGACCAAGGTTTTAGACCATATACAAACCGTGCTGGTAAAACTGAAGTACAAAAAGTAAGCAAGCTTTGAACCAGGCTATTTCTGCAGGTAGTTTACTGAACAAAAGCTTCCTAAATGTTATTTCATTTTAGTGAAAAAACTTGGGCCCACGGTACCCAATGGGTTTTTTAATTAAACTGCATTGCATGTTTGTTCCAATGTAAGTTTTCAGTAAAGTTCCTGCCTCTGAGAGGACTCCTTTCCAGTGCAAAGCAAGCATCACTATTAGCTATGAAGTGGGTGTGTCCAATATAGAACAAGATGGTTTTACGAAACTGTAGTATGAGGCAGAGAGATTGCAGGAAAGGTTTCCATGAGAAGTAGAAGTTTGATCACCTCAGTGTGCAGCCACAAACTTTGGAGAAACCCACTACCCAGTCTTTCAATCCTCTTAACAGTTTATATTTTAAAAGCTTCTACTAGCCATAGATTATTTCTATTCACTGTCAGTTTAATCCAGTCAAACAAATCTTAACAAGCTCACATTTTACAGCCTAAACAGAGCTAAAGATTCAATGAACTGACAACATCTAAGCACCAGTTTATTTATTGCAGAAGCAAAAGACATTCTTAAAGGACCAATGGCTTGGGAAGTGCGTGCTGGCTACTTTACTCTGTGGCTATTAGCAGAGGTCAATGCCACTGCTGGTGGAATAGGTTCTCTCCTCTACTCTCAATCACCTCCCAGGACTGCTAAACCAAGGACTTTGAGGGAGATGAGCAGAGGAAGAAAATAAGGAAGTTTTATTTTCCTACGTGATAAGTGGTTTTCTGAGAAAGGCACTCTCTGGCTGGAAGGAATGTGCTGTTCTCTTACATTCAAAATTCAAAAACATTCAAAATCTTGGAACAGAAGTCCTCTTCTCTCTCTCCTAGCAGTTCATATACAAGTATCCTCCAGCCAATGCTGCGCTATATGTGGCACATACAGTTTTCATCACACAAAACCATACGGCCCATCCTAGACCAAGGGAAATGTCTTGCAGAAATAACAGTTTTATGTTTCTACCTGACACTGGATTTCTATTACTGTGAAGAACAGTCCCATAGAAAGAAGTTGTTAGGGAGAGGCGCCTTCCACTGCTTTGCTGGATCTTGAAAAGTCTTGTCCAATACGTCCCAGAAAGATACCGCCTCTTAAAGGGCCTACCTAGCCTCTACTTTTCTTGGGAGTTCAACTACCATGACCAAAGCCAGAGCTGCCTCACCCCCACCACCATGCTGATGAAGAGGAAAGATAACACAACACTCCTTCTTAAATCAGGACAGACTGATGACTTCAGTCAGTAATACTCGTTTCTGCTAATGCTGTGGATGGACTTAAACCTTACTTTTTTTTCTTTTTAAAAACATGCCTACTAACTAGGAATAAGACCAAAGTTTCAGTGCAGTATTTAGCAATGTCATAGTTGTTCCTAATTCAGTTTGCAGTCAACAAAACCCTTTAGACATTTGGTTCCATCAAGAAAAGTAGAGGTGGTCTTAACATGGATAGTGGATCTGCAGAATCCATTCTGGAGACTGTCCCAAACTTCAGGCTTTACAACTTGTGGATTACTTTACAGCTTGGAGGAGTTTCTGTTTCTGGTCTCTCATTTTAATCCAGGACACTAACATAAATCATATCTAGACACATAGGAAACACATGGTTTACACAAGCAGGTGGTCTTTTTGGTAGTCATCCTGTTCTGTGACTCTTTTCCACAATGGACTGATTCAGAACTCAGAACACGTCTTCAGGGAAGAAGGCTAAAACTCTCTCTGAAGCAAATTCAGCACAATTCTTCCTCAAGGAACTTCAATATTCCCCTCCTAAAAAGTGGATGAGCACAGATCTTCCATACTATCTGCCTACCATTTTTGCTAGCTGCAGGGCTGAAGAGAGGGTGTCTCTTGTTATGGCTTAAGACTTCGAGATAAAAGATTTTTTTCCTTTGAATACTCCTCTCCCTCCATTATCTTCATTTATATAGCGTCCTGCTGCTTGTGGCCAACTACACAGATCTGTCCAAAACTTCATGAATCTAAGCCAGAATGGAGGGAGTGTGTCCACCAACAAAACTATGGATTAACCTCAGTCCCAAACCCTTCTTCTAAAAGCAGGTAGACTAGATCTCCCATCACTCTATAAACTTGTTCCACTTGTACCAGGACACAATGACTGAACTGAAAGAATAAGGAAGAAGGAGATGCATAAGGAAGAATTAGCTACCTCTTAAAAAGCATCCAAGTGTGCAACCGGTGAGAGGATCCTGGGATTTGGAGTTTCTCTGTTTGCAACTTCCCAGAGATGACTCAACAGCCAGAGGAGAGATCACATGTAGGAGGAAGGAAGTCACACAAATATGTAAGAGTGTGTTCACACTGAATTACCAGGAATCCTGCTGGGTTTTCCTTACCTCTTCATAGTGAGAGCCTACTACCAAACAGGATAACATTGCTGCTCCTTAGGGGCTACAAGGAAGTTATGCTTTGCTCTTAAGTAATCCTGTTTCCCCCTAAGTCAGGCAACAACAGCCACCACAATCAATCAGTTCACTAACAGAAGCCACCAGCTTACAGGTGCATGCCCCAAAACCAGTTTGACAAAACATTTTAATCTTGGCAGAAGAGGAAAATCCTGGGGCCCTTAGAAGTAGTTACTCTGTCAGTCAGTTAAATAATATAGCCGCAACTATTTGGTTAGAAAAATCCACATTTTAACAGACTCCCATGTACAAAGCAGTCAACACACAAACTTTGACCAATCACAGCAACAAAGGACAATTTTTTTTCTTTTTTTCTTTTTTTTTAAGGGGTAGGGGTCTGGAAAAAATACAGCACACTAATGAAACAAAATGCCAAAAATACAAAAAAAAATAGAAAAAATGTATTTACAAGTGGTACATTACTATGATCAGAACGCACAAAGACAATTGCTGCTATAATACATGCACTGGGTCAAGAAGGAACTACTAAAAAACCTGCAAGGGAGAAGTTCTTTAAAAAAAGAAAAGGGTAAGGGTTTAAACTTTTTTCTTCCCTAGTTTGCTACATTGATCAAAACCAAATACTCCCCTAAAGTCCATGAGTACAATCAGTACAAATACTACACTGGTTTTTAACTGTGGGTTCAGCTGTGGAGGGGGGAAAAAACAGCAGCTCATCATAGAGTCATATACAAGAAAGCCATAGTAAACTGCTCTACATGCTAAAAATTACAGCAAGCCCCTGACTGCTACATAGCATGATCTTAGCAGGTTTTCCTCTTTATTTATTCATATATATATCTATATGCGTGTGTGTGTATATATATAGATATATATACTGTATATATATATATATATGTATAAAAATCGTGCCCTTGTTCACTGCAACATGACATCTGGGTGGAAATGTAACTCGCTACAACAAATTCTTATATGTATACTGCAATAAGTCACTCAATGTCTGTGGATTTAATAAGTCACCTCACACCACAGGAAATATTTAATAAATCAAAAAAAGAATATAGTGACAGATTTTCTGTCTCAGTTCTCTCCAAAACTGAAGTCTGACAGGAAACTGGTCCCAAAGTACTTGGGGGCTCTCTGATGAAACTTCAATTTGCTTAATTGTTTTTCCTTTTAGTGTTCGCAAGTTTCTGAACGACTTCCACGCCGTTTTCAGTTTAAAGTTTGTCTCCTCCTCTCTTACAAAAGTAACAGTCTGGTACTAATCCATAAAAGAGGGAGAGGAGAAGAGGAAGGTGGCTGCAGTTGCACAAAGTGTCCCCACATCTGCAGGGAGAAAAGGAATCCAACGGAGCTCCAGAACCTTTGTATTAAAAAAAAAAAAAAAAAAAAAAAAAGCAAAGTCCATTCATACAAGTTCCATAAACTGGTACCTTTCCAAGTACCAGTCCAGCTTTAGGAGACAAAGCCACAAGTTAAGAGAAAAGGACCAAGGCAGAAGTTTCAGTCACTTTCCATCTATTCCATCATACTTCCAGGAAACGGGAGCTGCTGGACTTGGAGTGGAAAGGTTCAGACCACATGCGACGTAGATCACCCTAGAGAATGGGAGTGAAGAAAGAAAGCTCTTCAGAAACAGTCCACAGATTTTAGCAACTATTTCTAAGTCCTGTGTTTCAGGTATGTCATCTTAAAGCATATTTGCTGTCTCACAGGTAGTGAAGACTGTATTCTGACACAACAAGGAAGAAAATCCTTTCCAGGCAGAACAAAGACTTGTGTATATTTGAAGCAATTCCACCTGATAGACATTTCTGCTGGAACAACTCAATGGGGAGTGATATAGAGAATTCTGCTTTTGTTGTGCCATACTGCTTGGAGCAGTAGGTTTGCATTTCAACAGTGTCTCTGAAATGCAAACCTTCCATTTTCAATTTAAATTCCAGGTCTAGTTTCTGCAAAGAGGAAAGCAGGAAGAATCTGCCCTTCCTCCACATTTAGAACTTTGTGTTCATTCTCTCTTGATGAGCAGGACATGGGACAAATTCACTAAGCCACATCTTGTTTAAACAGAATGGCCTTTACTGGTTTGGAATCAGATTGCTTGCTAGGAGTTTAAAAATACGATTAATCCTGTGCCCCAGATAGGAAATCCACTCTTCACAAAACAGTTCACTACAATTATGTTTCATAGCTATGCCAGTGAGAACACAACTATCATTAACGGCAGCGATACAAACAGCACATCATATCACACCCTCAGAGGAATCAGTGCAACTGCAAGTATAAAGAACAGAACTTGCTTCCACATTAACACTGCTACATCTTCCTGTGTAGGATCCAGAGCTGGACAACAACTTCCTGCAGACTATACTCATGCTAATCTCACCTTTAAATAAGCCATGGTGAGGAGCGGCAATAAAGTGAATGGTACCAAATAGAGCAGGGCAGGCTGTGCGGCCCGGTGGATGCGAGAAGCCACTGTTGCCGTTAACAGACCTTAAAGAGTAAAAAAACAAAAAAAAAAAGTGGTCAGAATCCACTGGTGATATATGATGTTTTTACCTTTTTATCCACATCTGGATTCCTCCTTCACTGTTCTGTTACAGTGAAAGCATTAATTAGGAATCAATCTACCTAGGATACATTCCTAGCTTTTCTATAGACTGTTCAGCTGTGGGCAAGTCATTTTATCTGTGCCTCCATTTCCCAGGATAGACATGAAAACATTAAATAATGATTTTATTTAAATTGATTTTAAGATTAGGCTTGGTTGTAACTTCAACTTCAAGATTTAACAGTCTCAAGGATTAACCTAACTATAGCTATATAGTCATAAACAAAGTAGTTAGATGAATGCATCAGAAGGATTGTTACACTTTCCAGGATATCAGCTGAGGTTTTCAATCTGGAAATCACTAGACTGAAACATGAGAGGTCTGAGGTAGGGAATTCTCAGGAACCATCTCTCTTCTCAAGTATTTGCCTGAGGCAGCTGGGGTGGAAGGGAAATAGGTTTTTGTAGGGAATGGTCTTCCCTTTCTATCCTTGAGAGAACTGGAGAAGTTAAATTAGGTGCATGCGCCTTGAGCTTTATGGAAGAATTTTTATAGGGGGGAACCTGCTATGTTACAAAAATAACTCCCAGTTGTGACTATTACAAAGTTCCTGTATCTTCTAGAAATGTCACAGGATTACGAGCCTAACATTAAAAACGTGTAACAGATGCAGAAAGCTGAGATAGAAGGGTTCATACAGAAGCAAAAATTGTACAACTGCACTCTGACCAATCAGGGCTTCTTTTCTAGATCCCATATGGAATGATCCATCTAGAAATGTTGGTATTCCCTCCATAGCCCAGGCCTCAAATCCATATCCTCCCCACTACTGATGCAAACCTCCACAAAGAGGCACAATCTCACCCTCCTGCTTCTAATTCAAGCAGTTATTTCTGGTGAGATGATTGGAATGAGATTTTCCCTCAGGTCAGTATTCCAAAGTCCAGGGAAAGTAGTAGGGGGAAAAAAGAGGAAGTCCTTCATAACTGGTCTCATTATCTTGTAACTTAGTAAGACCAGCCCATTCTTGTAAGCAATGCAGTGGCTGTTCATTTCCTTACCTACAAAGTATCCAATAAGTGTGCAGTGAAAATAGGAGACCTTCTGCATACGCCCAGAGATGTTCCCAGGTCCTGGAGTACCACAGGAATCACTGTTGGCTTGTTTTTTGTAGTTATCATAACGCAGGACAAAGCAGAGCAGAAGACCTGGCATCACAATATCTCCAATCCCCAGCATAGAGAAGTGGCTGCCTGTGGAACTGCAGAACAATTTAAATTACATGCACGCCCAAGGCATTGGATGACAGGATCTAGATTGCTATTTCCACCGTGCTTCTATATATGCCACCTTTCACCTGGCATGACTGATTTGGTTACTAGAAGAAAACTGCCAGCTGGTAAAAAGAGGCCATGTGATCCCATCATCACAGCAACATAAGGTGCTTTGAGTTTTGTTTAATGTTTTAGTTCTAGAGGGTAAGATTTCCTGTCAGTAAGAATCTATTGCTTCATATCAGGACATCCCAATTCATAGATCAGCCTTTCCGGATCATAAAAGCCCTAACAGTACTGAGAAGAGATGCACATTGAGTTTTTTTGTGCCACCAAACCACTGAGTGAAACTGTTGCACTAATTCCAGATGCATCACTCAACTTTTTTTCCTGTTTCTGTTTGGAATTAATTTAATGTTTGTGGGAGGTGTTGGACTGACAGTGCTATCAACTTAAATTACTTATTTTCAGCAGCAGCAAAATCTTCCTCATGCTGTCCCATCAATACATCCTACCCCATGGTACAGAGAACAACTCCACTATAGGACAACAATTCATTTTATGGCCCATTCAAATCTTTGACCTCAGTTTAGAGAGACCAGTAAGCAGTCATCTGACAGTATAGCCACTTCCCAGATATGAGCCAATGACAAAGAGTTCTAAGCTTCTATTATCCCATCATCAGTCCCAAGATCTTCTTCATAAAGTGAAGTACAACTTAATTAAGTCAGAGAAAAGGGCCATAAACTGAGCAATTTTTTTTGTTTTTCTCTTCTTGGGGGGTAGGGATTGGTTGTCTATGGCTTCACTGGGCCAACAGCTGAATGGGATCAGAATAAAAAATAGTGAAGTGTGACTTCAACTACTATATATACACTGAACAAAGGAACTGTAGTACTGGATCAGACTCAAGATTCATTGAACCCAGTATCCTGTCTGACAATGGCCAATATCAGATGCCTCAGAGGAAGGCGTAATAATCTCGCAGGAGGCAGATGAGGAATAACCTTCCCTCAACATAGGTCTCATCCTGATCTCTAGTAGTTTGGAGACTGGTTAAGCCCTGAAACATGAGGCTTAATATCCTTTCCAAAATTCTTGCTATCATTAATTATAACAATTCTGGATATTCTTGATACCATATAAATAGCCAATCCCTTTTAAAATCTTGTTAAATTCTTGACTTTAATTTTCCTGCTGCACAGTTTCACTATTTAATCATGCATATCATAGAATACCAGGGTTGGAAGGGACCTCAGGAGGTCATCTAGTCCACCCTCCCTGCTCAAAGCAGGACCAATCTCCAAACAGATTTTTGCCTTAGATCCCTAAATGCTCCCCTCAAGGATTGAACTCATAACCCTGGGTTTAGCAGGCCAATGCTCAAACCACTGAGCTATCCACATAAAAGTATTGCCTTTTATTGGCTTTAAATTTGTCACCTTTTAAATTTTATTTAAAAAGTTGCTCTGTTACGAGACAAGGAGAACACACATTCCCAATATACCTTCTATAAGACCATTAATTGCTTTATATGCTTTTATCATGTTCCCTCTTATTCATCTCCTCTCTAGGGTAAACACCCCAGTCTTTCCAGGCTCTCTTCATATGAACGTTCTTCATGTCCTTGATCGTTTTCATTGCTCTTCTGAATCTCCTGTACTTATACAATATCTCTTTTTAGATAGGGTGACCAGTACAATACACAGTATTTCAGGTAAGGTTGAACCACTGATTTATATAAAGACATGATAATATTTTTTGTATTATTCATGATCTCATTCTTTATGCATCCTAACATCTTGTTCACTTTTTTGACCACAGTTCCCACTGAGCCAAGATCTTCATTGAGTTGTCTGTCTATATTGACACTCAGATTTCTTTCAAGCATCATATTAGGACAATGTTTACAGCAGCAATTTCTCAGCTACAATATCTGCTTCTTAGAATGGCAAATTCTAGAACACATGAAGAGAAGCTACTCAAAACTTAGTTCTAAATTACACACAAAACTTAATTCAGGAAGTAAACATAGCTGAGCCATTAAATAATATGAACCACAATGTAATTAAGCTCAATACCTGGGAGGAAGTATCATAACCAAAAAAACAAAACAACCCTAGCTCCATGACTCAATTCTAACTCTAAAGCAAGAAAAACAGACTTAATATGAAGTTTCTTCATCCACAGACTTAATATGAAGGCTAGTTAACCAGACCATAAGAGTTTCAGAAAGTAGGCAGAACCCTAAAGAAAAAAGCATAGGGCAAGAAAAATATATAATTAAATGTACAGGTGCAAGAGGTTATTCAACTTAAACAAGGTATCCTTCAAAAAAATGAAAATCCAACCAGAAGGATAATAAGTTATTGCTGGTTACAATTAAATTTAAAATAGAAATTAGAGAGGTTATGAAAATTTTTGAAGATAGCCAAAGACATAAGAACAATAAAAACCTGAGAGAATCAGTGGGTCTGCTAAACCACTGGTGAGCTAAGGGAGCAGTTGAAGACAAAAAGGACATTGCAGAGAAGCTAAATTATTTCTTTCTGTCAGACGACTGGATGGAAGATGTTGAGGTAGCAAGCCTGAGATTGTCAAAGATTAGGATGTCAAGAAAAAGATAGTGGTCAAACTAACTAAATTGAGAGAGAAACAGTCACCAGGACCAAGAGTTCTGGAAGATATCAAATGAAATAGCTGAACTGCCAGAAATATGCACACACTCAACTACTACCTAGAGGACTGGAGGGCAGCAAATATAATTTAAAGGAGACATATGGAGAGATTCTGGGTATTACAGACCAGCGAGCCTTTACTTCAAACCTTAGTGAATTGGTAAAAACAGTAATTAAAAATAGAATTATAATCCTCTCTACATGATCATATGATAAGGGTAAACCAGCCTGGCTTTTGTAAAATAGAATGATGTCTCTAATCTAGAAAAATTTGAGTAGATAAACAAAAATAGTGGAAAAAAGGGAAGCAGCTGATATCTGAACTTTCAAAAGGCATCTGAAAAAGTATCTCACAAAAGTCTTGTAAGAAAACAGTCATGGGGGGACAAAGATGGGGGGACAAAGATGGAGTACTGTGATTAGAAACTGGCTAGGAGGTAAGAAATAAAAAATGGGAATAAATGGTCTATTTCAACATGGCAAAACATTAGCAATGGTGCTACCGGTTCCCCATATATATTATCTCACCAGATTTAGTTTATTTATTGAATTAATTTATTGAAATTGATATTTAAATACATTAAATGCATATTTATTTATTATGCTGACTAGATAATGGGTCAAAGAGTTAAACCATGAAATTTGCTGGTGACAACAATTTATGTTAGTCAAATCTAGAGAAGACTGACTATCTTCAGAGGGACCTAACAGAACTAAGATGAATGGGCAGCATATTGGCAGATGAAATTCAGTGCTGACAAATAAAAGATAATGCACAGGGGTTTCTAACCATTAGAGGAGTGAAGTTCTGGAACACAGGGAGTAGTGGGGGCAAAAGACCTATCTGGCTTTAAGACTAAGCTTGATAAATTTATGGAGGGGATGGCAATTAATTTGGCAACTGACCTTTGATTATCAGCAGGTAAGTATGCCCAGTGGTCTGTGATGGGATGTTAGATGGGGTGGGATCTGAGTTACTACAGAGAATTCTTTCTTGGGTGCTGGCTGGTGAGTCTTGCCCACATGCTCAGGGTTTAACTGATGGCCATATTTGGGGTCGGGAAGGAATTTTCCTCCAGGGTAGATTGGCAGAGGCCCTGGAGGTTTTTCGCCTTCCTCTGCAGCATGGGGCATGGGTCACTTGCTGGAGGATTCTCTGCACCTTGAGGTCTTCAAACCACAATTTGAGGACTTCAATAACTCAGACATAGGTTAGGGGTTTGTTACTGAAGTGGATGGGTGAGATTCTGTGGCCTGCATTGTGCAGGAGGTCAGACTAGAGGATCATAAAGGTCCCTTCTGACCTTAAAGTCTATGAGGAAAGAGACTTGTGTGTCACTGTGAAACCACTCAGTGAACATCTTTATTCAGTACACTGCAGTGGTAAAAAATGCAAACAAAATGTTACATCATTTAAAGAATGAAACAGAACAAACCAAAATTATAATGCTATTACATAAACAGATGGTACGTCCTTCATCTGGAATATAGTGTTTTATTCTGGTTAGCCTATGTCAAAGAAATAGCAAAAACAATGGGTTCAGAGGTGGGCAATGAAAATAATTAGAGGCATGGAAATCTATATGAAAAGATTAAAAACATTGGTCTGTTTTAATTTAGTAACGAGACATGACAAGAGTACACATAATAAGTGGTGCACATAGTATAAATGGGACGCTCCTATTTACATTCTTACATAAAACAGATTTTTCTCTAATTGTCCTCCATGGGGTTTCTTGCACCTTGCTCTGGAACATCCGGTATTTGCCACTGTCAGAGATGGAATACTATACCAAGTGGCCATTGGTCTAAGCTAGTATACCAATTCTATTTCCAAACTCTCATGTAAGGAGGATAACTGTTTACTCCTGGGGGAATTCTGCACCAAAAAAAATTAAAATTCCGTACCAAACAATTAAACTTCTGCTAAATTCTGCAACTTTTGTCAGAACACTATATATTCATGCCAGTTTAAATTATTTTGTTAAATTATTTCAAAATACTTGTCAGCATGTATGTCTAACAATACAGACACAAAAATTCCCCCAGGATTAGAGAGCTGAAGAAACCGCTACGATAAATCAGTTCCTGCTTTTCTGCCCCTTCCCAGCTGGGGGGCCAGACACACACACACACACCCTCTTCCCCCCCAGAGCCCAGCCAGACCAACCCAGACCCTCATACCCCTTCCTCCCCAGAGCTCAGCCACGGCCTCCGTCCCAGCCCAGACACTCACACCCGAACCCCACCCCACAGCCCAGACACTCACATCCCTTCCCCCGCCCCAAGTCCAGCTGCCCTCGCCTCCTCCCGCAGCCTAGAAACTTACACCCCTTCTCCCCACTCAGAGCCCAACTGCGGCCCCCTTGCCCAGACATTCACACTCCTCCCCATAGAACTCAGCTGCACTGCTTCCCCCCGCCCCGACCTTCACCTCCTCTCCACTCCTCTCCTCAAGACCAGGGATCTAGAGGGAGAAACAACCTGATGCTGGGTCCTGGGCTTGCACAGTTTCCCGTTTGCCACCTCCTTCCTTCAGGGCATGCTGGGAACTGCAGCTGCTGGGAACCCTCCAGTTCCCTTGCCCTCCCCCAGCCTTGTCTTCTATTTGCAAACTGGACTCTGCCAGGTCCAGCGGCCCCTAGTGGCGGCCAACATCTCTGCAGCCCATTTCGGTGGGAGGGAGAAGGGAGAAAAATGGGATTCTGCGTGCACAACATTAATTTCTGCAAAATATTGCACTGCGCAGTTGAGCAGAATTCCCCCAGGAGTAATAACTGAAGAAAAAGTGAAAGTGAACAGGAGCTTATGCTGTATTCTTTAGTAGCCTCATTGCTATCTTTTGTTCTGTAGTACAGTATAAAAGTGGCTACTCTTACCTTGGAAAGACAAGCTTGCCAGGCAGTGACAGGCGGGGAACATCTCTACCTACGTTTGGTCCCAGATGCAACTTCCGGGATAAAACATCAAGGGGATTATCAGCTGGTTGCGTAGCCACTTTCACCATAACATTGCTATTAAAGATGTAGGCAGAAAAAAACACCTAGGGAGCAGAAAAATAATTAGAGACCAAACAAGCATCAAATAGAACGCAACTCAAATATGTCACTCCTCTGGCTTCTGCTCTGTTCAATGGACGAGGAAAAACATACATATGTAGGAACTGCCTGTAAGATAGGGAAATAAAAGCAATTGCTGGAAGAGTTCAGAAAAAAGGATTTTTTAATTGCAGTTGTCCTCTAGAAGACTGAATATGGCACTAATGTACTGGAATATTAATCTTAAACCACTGGCTGCACAATTTTGCAAAGGAGGAACAAGGATTGGAAAGTCACAGGCTGGGCACTGAGGATATAGACAGCTAGAAAAAAGAATAGATTTGGGATGTCTTCTCTTTAAACACAGGCACTCAAACTTTGCACTTTTCCATTCAGGAACAAATAGCCTCTTAGACTACTAAACCCTGCACGTAATGGGATACTGACCCATTGCCAGCACTTGTTGGCAAGTAGTTCCCCTGAGCCAGTAATTAAAACAGTTAGCTACTAATGTAGATTGGACAAAGCCATTTTCACCACTGTTACAAAAGTGTGTTTGTTCCACCAAGTCTCAGTTGTACTTTCTGTAACTATCCTGAAAATGATCTTTCCCCACCAGCAGTTAAGCAACTTTCAACACTGATTTAAGGAACTCAATGCTGATAACCACAGTCAGTAACAGATCAGCTTCCTAGTATACATGAGGCTTCAGTGTTGTTTGGATACGTTGAGTCCAGTCTGCAGCAGTTTTGCTTTTGCTTTCCAATCTGTTCTCTCTTTCTATAATATGCCATGGTTGAAGTGCTCTAACTCAGTTCTGCATTTGTCAAATGGTTAATGAGCAAAGGATTCTGCATCCTACTGCACACTTTTTAAACAAGGCTTAGAACTGGCCTAACGGGGCTCATCCTCTGGCTTTGCTGGAGCTCAGAATTTTCTATGTTTAGAACTATGTTAGTTGACATGAATGAAAGGGCCAATCACAAATATGGACAGAACATGTTTTAAAAGGAATGGAAACTTACCCAAAAGACATCATAAATTAGTAACCCCGAGAGCAGCAAACAGGAAACCTTGAGGCTCGGCAGCCGAACAAAGGCAATCATTGCAACACACAGGCCCATCGCCAGAGCTACAAAACAGTGAAGGACATCATTTGTTCAGTATTCAGGACTACAATAGCAGGTAAAGAAGGCCCATGCTTGCAGCTAGACAGACAGTGCTGTATGCTGTAGATGACTAAGACCCCATGGTCTCCTCTCCCAGAGTGGAGATGGCCGATAGAATAAAGAAAAACATGTATGCAGTATCTACACTGGACAGACTGTAAACAGAGACTCATAATAATAGGCATACCTGTGTGGGTATTTAATACAATCTCACTTAACTAAACTTCAGTTATCTACAACAGGGTCATGGTCCCACAGGGTATGCCTCACTGTGATTAAAAGTATGATTAAGCTCAGGCAGGCATTCCTAGGCTAGTTTTAATGTAGCTAGCGCATCTAAAAATAGCAGTGAAGACGTAGTGGGCTGTGACCCAGATCAAGTCACAAGCTAGCAATGTGAGAATGTACCCCTGTTTCCAGGTGGACATGTACAATCTTCATTGAAGTCCGTGCCACCATGTCTTCCCTGCTATTTTTAGCTATGCTAGTTCGATTGAAACTAGTACAGATATGCCTACTCAAGCTGCAATCCCCCCTTCAATTGCACTGTAGACTTATCCCATAGTGTCTAGAATATTAATGATTTCCCCTCATACTAAATCTTGATTATCTAAACTTATTCAACCCTCTCCCCATAGTAAGATTTTCTTTTACTAAAAATACACAAATTATTGTCATATTACAGTCATAGGTCAAAATCAGAGACCTTATAGCAAGAATGACCATTTCAATGGCATGACCTTCAACTCCTAATAGTTTAGGAGCTGGCATCTGATACATCATATACATAATCCCCAAATTAGACATAATAGGGTTTGGGTTTTTTTTTAAATTTGTGTTTTTGTTTAAGAAATGCATGAGACTTAGTAATTGAAAATGGAAATCTAAACTTCAACTTCAGGGAATTAAAAAGCTCAGGCAGGGTTACCTTCCTCCATTCCGGTCACAAAAAATGGTAAAGGAATATTTAGAGAACAGTAACATACAGACTGTTCAGGATGGAGAGCTAGAAAGTGATGAAGTAATAGGCTACTGGCTTTATTCAGTGTCATCCTGCTATCCAAACCAAGATGGCAATGCAGCCAACAAGCAGAAAGCTGCAAAAATTACTAAGCGAATGCTTTCTCAACGTAAAGAAAAAAAGTAAAGCATGTGCTGTGTGTGCTTGGCGGGTTGCCAGCTGCAAAAAAGTGGAGAGGAGCCATTCTATCTCCTGCAAAATATTTTTGTGGAGGAAAAACTACGAAGGTGAACTGAAACTAATTATCACATCTTCCTGCCCTCCTGTTACCAAAGCCTTGCCTTTACTTTTGAGAACAGGTTCAAATACATGTAGGTAAAACCCTAAAGCAGTGTAATTAATAAGCACTTTAATCAACGTTCATCCTGGGACCTCAAAGCATTAAACTTTAACAGCCGTAACAGAGCCTGGTGGGGTAAGGCAGACATTATAGCTATAATTTCATTGAAAAGCAACCACAGCAGATATGGAATAGCAGTTAACAGGGCACAGAAACATCAAAAGCTATTTAGAAAAGGAAGTGAATACCACCCTTGACCAAATTAAAATACAGGGGAAATTTACACAGGAGGAATGTGATTATTAGAGTGGGAATTTGACTAGGCTAAGGCACATGAAATAATATCCTTTTTCTTGCACAAAAAGCCATCAAGTTTTAAGCACAAGTGGTCAGCATCTTGAAAATACATTTAATCTAAAAGCAGCACAATCTTCCTATCAATGTACTGAGGCAATGGTTCAGTACTAGCTCACAGGAAATAGTGCAACCACAGAATTTCCAACATCAATTCCCACAGGGCTGAACAATTTGACAAACAAGCATGAAGAAAAGAGCATGGATTCAGTAACTCAGTATGCAGACTTAGTTACAGGCTCTTCCTGGCAGGACAGTAAATACAAAAGAACATTTGGTCTTAAATCAGTTAAGAGATTTATTTAAAGCCCAGGTTAGTATTAGCTCAAGGATACCTATTTTAAGGAGAGGATTTCAACTTATAATTAGCTTGAAGTGGAAGTACTTTTACCAATGTCAAGATTTATTCTTAATGTTTATTATTCGCCTTTAATTCCTCTAGTGCTGCCCAAATACAGGTATACATGTATGACACCACAATTACACTAAAAGAATGCAGAGGCTAGGAAAGGAAAACCCAGTTTCTGAGTTGAGGCTGAAACATACCTTCATCCTCACAGATTAAGGCAGGACACATTTTTGCAGCTGTTTAAGAAACATTGTTAAGATGTAAAAATATGTCAGAGTGCTAAAGAGCATGGTATTGACATCCCCAGGCACTGAAGTGTTAGTTCAAACTCAAAAGGGGACCAACAGCTTCAGGTGCTGGTGCATAAAGATTGTGACACTAGAATGCAGAATGGAAGGAAGGTGGTAAAGGTCTATCCCTGACTGTGCAAGGCCTGATGCAAGTGCATGAGCAACATCAGTGTATTGAAAGAAGTCCTCAACAAACCACCTCAGACATCAGAGTTTCTTTCTTGTCAGTTGCTGGTGTGCAAAAGGGAGCCTGACATCAGAAGTCCGAAATGCTGAGGTGTTATCTTCACAACTTGCCAGAGTGGCAAGAGGCCTGGCACTGGTAACCTTAAATACCAAGCTACTGCAAGCAGATGCGTGCTGGCAGCGCTCAAGTGCCAATCCACGGGCTTCATACAGAGTAATCTGGATTGCTTGGTAAACTGGATGCAAGCAAACAATATGTTTTTTAAAATGTGACCAAATTTAAAGTTCTATATCTTGGAACATAGGTCATACTTACAGGATGAAAGAGACTATCCTGGGAAGCAGTGATTCTGAAAGACCTGAGAGATAATCAGCTGAACATGAGCTCTCAGAATGGAGATGTGGCCAAAAGGGCTAATGCAATCCTTGGATGCATAAATGAAAATACTAAGTAGGAAGGTTACATTTCCTTTGTATTTGGTACTGGTGCCCCCATTATTGGAATACTGTTTTAGGTTCTAGTGTCATTCAAGAAGGATGTTGATAAACTGCAGAGGGCTTAGAGAAGAACCATGAACATGATTAAAGAATTGCAAAACATGTCTTACAGTGACAGACTCAGGGACTCAATCTGTATAGTTTAACAAATAGAAGATTAAGGGGGAGAACCTGGTCACAGTCTAAGTACCTACAGGGGAAGAGAAATTTGATAGAGTGCTCTTCAATCTAGTAGACAAAGGAATAACACGATCCAAGAACTGGAAGTTAAAAACTGGATAAATTCAGACTGGAAATAGGGCACGTCTTTTTTAATAGTGAGGGTAATTAACTACTGCAACACTTCACCAACGATTGTGGTGGATTCTCCATCACAAGCAATTTTTAATAAAAGACTATTTTTCTAAAAGATCTGCTCTTGTTCAAACAGGAATTATCCTCTGGCTTGAATTATATATATCAGACTAGAGGGTTAAAATGGCCTTATTATCTACAAATGAACCTGTGCATTTATGCAGTGACAATGGACCAAAGGAGACCTGACAGTGGCAGTTGCAGAGGCCAACAGATCCAGCTTCATACAATGTGACTTCTCCATGGGACCCAGTGTGCCTACAGCTCTAAACAGGGTGGATAAAGATCAATTATTTAGAAGAAAAAAAAAGATCTGATTTTTTTGATAAAATGCTTTTTGAGGAAAAAACCTGTCTAAAGATAGTTTTAATTAAGATACATTATAGCTCAAAGATCTCATCATGGAATACTATAGTATGAGACAATATATTCATGAAATGTTTAAGAAAAGTTTTGTAAATGAGTTCCAATAGTCTAGAGGGTGAATTTGTTAACATGAGTTTTGATTGGTGGAACAATGTCCATAATGATCCTGTTGTAGGTGCTTGTGTGACAACAGAAGAAGGGAACGTCTTCCTTACAGAAACACTCGATACATCAGCAAATGCACACACAGCGGAATACTTACAAGTAGCAGCAGTAAAAGTTATAACAAACTATGAAAAAAAATTCAAATGTCTAGTACACAGCTTGGTCACAGACAATACTGTAAATGTATCGAAGACGAGAAGAAATTTAGAAGAGAGTCCCAAGATAACAACATACAGTTGCAGTGCTCCTTTGATGCACCTCCTAGCCAAGGACATGTTGTTGAAATTTCAAAATACTTCCGTAACAACCACTTTGCAGCAGCTGCTCTGAAAAAAGTTGGAGGAACCAAGCTAACTCTCCCACAAGACAGATGGAACTCAGTAGTGGACTGTTTTGAGCACTATGTTAAGAACAGGCTTAATCTGATGACAGTTTGTGAACAAAATTGTGAAAAAATAGATGGCATTGTCACAGCCAGATTTCTCAACATTGGGCTTAAGAGAAATGTTGAAGACATGCTGAGTACCTTGAAGCCTATTTCTGTACCCTTGAACAAAATGCAGGAAAATAGCTGTTTTATTGCTGATGCTGTTGAAATTTGGAAGGAACTGAGTAAGATCTTAAAAAGAGAAATATGCAACGACAGAGTTAAATTACAAGCATTAAAAAACACAAATGGGACAAGCACTATCTCCAGCTCATTTTCTTGCAAATATTCCCAATACTCGGTACCAGGGTCAAACCTTAACTGCTGAAGAGGAGGAGTTGGCTATGACACGGACATTCAACAATCATCCCTCCATAATGCCAACTATCATAAACTTCAGAGCTAAGGGTGAACCATTCAAGAAATATATGTTTGCTGATGATGTTTTAAAGAAAGTCACACCAGTGAACTGATGGAAGTTACTTAAGCACTTGGATTCAGAGACTGTTGAAGTGATAATCTCACTTTTAACAGCAGTAGCTTCTTTTGCCGGTCTAGAATGAATATTTTCTTCCTTTGGACTAATTCATTCCAAACTGAGAAATTGGGACCTGAAAAGGCAGGAAAGCTTGTTTTTCTTTTCCAGATTATGAACAAACAGGAAAATGAGGGTGAAGACGACTGAGTTAACTACAGAAGCCAATATTTTAAGTTTTTCATGTAGACCAGGCTGACACAGTCATTTTAAATATTTCGTTTAACTATTTTAGTTACACAATTTTAACAAACACAAACCTGATTTTAAAGAACGCGAATGTTTACCTAATTCAAAAAAATCATATGCTTGTTTTGTTAAAATATTATACGTTTGCTGTTGAAGAAAAAAATCCAGAACACATAACATTGTTCTTTTAGTTAAATAAAACAATTTCAATGCCTATCTGGAGATGTTCTCCTCCTGCAGCATGGCAAGAAAATCCTCCAAATATTAATGATTAATCTGTTGAACTGGAGATACCTCAGCTCCCAGTGACTTCATAAATATCTGTTTCAATTATCTTTGGTAAATGAAATAACCAAACAATCATTCATTTTCTGATATAGCTGTAAAACTAATCAAAAAAGTTTTCAAAATAAATAACTTTAAAAATCTATAGTGTGTACCTTCTAAAAATGAAACCTACATCTACCTCTGAGTTGTGAAGAACCAACATGAATGCACTTTTACCTAAAAACCCATGATTAAATCAAGTCTTCCTGACTAGTTATTTAAATTAAATCCACCCTGACACTAAGTGTTGATTTTCCCAGACAATCATACATAGATCCTGCATGACTGTAGTGCACTAAGAAGTCTGACACTAACAGCCTTAGGCACCAACATTGTTCTTTTTGCAGGATGCCAGAGTAATGAAGGATGTCTGGATACTATTGCCTTAAGCATTGTGCGCCAAACAGGCTGAATATGACTCAGCGTGTCAGTGCTTGAGGCCATTGGAGAGCCAGTGTGCCAAACCACACAGATGCAACAAGCTACACTATAGGATGCTCATCTCCCTGGATAATGCCAGTTTGCATGGTCATTAGACCTTAGGGGAGACTGTTGGGCTAGTCCATATAGTGAACTCCCAACACCCGAAGATATATAGAGAGCACCTAAAGATTTAAATAATTAGAAACTGTATATAGTATCTGACAATAATAATCTCCTGGTACCAGGGTACGTGCTGAATACACACCACAGGAAAACTATAACTCTACCCAGAAGTTACATGTTTGGCCTTGCAGGCATGGGTAGATAGTGGAAGCTGTAAACGGAGGCCTAAAAAATGGAAAAGACAACCAATGAAAAACCCCACAAAACAGAGCTTGGAAGCAAGCATATCTGAGACCAGCTCCAGTGTCAACTTGTGCCAAGACTCCAAGAATGAACACCTCACTAAACAAGCAAAGTTGGAGAATGTACCTAACACATGAAAGATCCCGAGGCCACAGAAAAAACTGAAAATCGTCAGGATGTGCCTAGCCAGACAAAAACAGACAGGGTGCTGACAGACCTAAAATGGCCAAAGCTCTACTGGGTTGTAAACCAAACCATCTGAGAACGTAAGAGGCAAAAGGCCACAAGAATCACAGGTGCATTGGTTAAGACCATTGGGCAGCTACAGCGGGGATCTCCTTTGCCGACCACAAAATGGAAAGGAACGAAGAAAGGTTCCAGAACCTCTGAGGTACCTATAGTTGCACCATGCTACCAGTGCATCACAAAATGAAAAATCTCAAGTTAGTGGATGTTTCTGCATGACTTGTATGAGGAGCAGGGCCCTGGAACAAGAACCATGCAATAATGTCTTCAGTGAAATCAAAATTAAGCTTTGTCCCCCACCTAGAAATAGCCCAAGAAATCTGACATTAAAAAGTTTTGTTCATCACTAGTTCTAAGTTTCTTTATGTTTTATATATAATTATTTAATAGAGCGACTGCAAAAGGTGGGTTAGGTCCAGAGGCCCCCTATTGGAGGCCTTATGGTCCTGTCACACTCATCTCATGAAAGGAGCAGTGGAGAGGTCCTTCAAGCAGGCTGAGTGACTGCAGGGGAAGCAGCCAATCAGTGCCCATGAGGGCCCTATAGAAAGTAGCTGCAGCACCAGAAACAGACAGTTCCTTGCTGGAGCTAAAGGAGTGCAGAGAGTGCTCTTGGCTGGCTCAGTGCTAGTAAGGACTAGGGGAGCAAGGAAGAGCTCCTGGCTGGCTAATGGGCCTGAACTTAGAAGGGCCCTGAGCTAAGGGTAAAGCATTTGTGAAGGCTGGGGCTGTGGGGAAGTGGCCCAGGGAACTGCAGGCAATTTTGCTAAGAGGACATAACAGCACACAGCTGCTATTCTTAGGGTCCCTGGACTGGGAGCCAGATTAGTTGGTGGGCCCGGGTCCCCCGCATAGGCCACTGGGAGGGGCCTATGACTGGACAGCAGTAAACCTCCAGAAGGGGACTGTACTGTTAGAAGTCCCAACTGGAGAGCTGAGGCCAGAACAGACTAAGACTAAAAGACTAATGGGCAAAACCACTGCTTCCAGGGAGGAAACCCTGAGGGTACGGCCCAAAACTAGGGCTGGGACTGCTTTGAAGAGTGCAGGCCCATCCGACCAGAGGGGAGTGCTCACAAGAGGTGGGTGCCATGTTGTTACAGGGACAGATTTTCATTATTTTTAGATATGGGGACCTGTTGGCTGTGAATGCGATTCAAGGATCCTTAAGGACTTTGTGCGCAGTTAATTTAGCAATTTTTGTATATATAGTAAAACTTCATAGATAACACCCTACTTGTTTCTACAGTTAGGAAGGAGATAGTTTAAGCTTTACATCTTCTTATCAACTGTCCATAATGGGCCGCTCTCTTACTACTTCAAAAGTTATTTTTCCCTCCCTTGGTATCCTGCTGTTAATTCATTTATCTCGTTAGACTGACCTAACACTTGGTAAAGCAACCCCCATCCTTTCATGTACACCTCTACCCTGATATAACGTGGTCCTCGAGAGACAAAAAAAAATCTCACTGTGTTATAGGTGAGACTGCATTATATTGAACTTACTTTGGCCCCTCCTCCGTTCCTTGTGCCCCCTCCAGAGACCCCTACATCCTTAATCACCCCCAGGACCCCACCCCTATCCACCCACCCCTGCTCCCTGTCCCCTGACTGCTCCGACCCCTATCCACACCCCCCACCCCCTGACAGACACTCACCAGCAGCGGTGGGAAGTGGAGCAACTTGGCCCCAGCCCACTCCACTCCACTACCTCCCAGCCGCAGCGCTCCTCTGCCCGCTGCCAGTAAGTGTGGGGAGGTTGGGGAAAGGACGCCTCCTGCACTCACCTGCGGCAGGAAGCAGAGCACCACAGCTGGGAGCTGGTGGAGTGGAGCAGGCTGGGGCCGGGCTGCTCTGCTTCCTGCTGCCGGTAAGTGTGGGGAGGTTGGGGAAAGGATGCCTCCTGCACTCACCGGCGTCAGGAAGTGGAGCGATGCGGCCCCAGCCCACTCTGCTTTCCTTGTCCTGGCTCCAGCTATGTTGCTGGGGGGCGGGGGTGTTGGGGAAAGGTCCTGCACTCACCTGCGGCAGGAAGCGGAGCGCCGTGGGCTGAGGCTGGGCTGCTCCGCTTCCACCGCTGCCAGTAAGTGCAGGGGGATCCCTTCCCCCAAACCCCCTCCCCTGAGCAACACGGCTGGGGCCAGGGCGAGGGAAGCGCAATGGGCTGCTCCCGGCCCCCCACTAATCCCCCAGGCCACTCTGGGACTGCAGGGCCCCCAGAAGTGCCCCTCCTCAGCTCCTGCCTCTCAGAACCCCGGGGGGGTGGGTAGCAGAGCTCTGACCACCTCTGAGACTCTCTGCCCGTCATCCAACCCCTTGGCCCCGGCCCAGCACCTTACCACGCTGCTCAGAGGAGTGTGTCAGAGCTTTACTGCATTGTATGCGAAACCACATTATATTGGGGCAGACGTGTATTTATACCTGCTCCTGTATTTTTCACTTCATGCATCAGATGAAGTGGGTTCTAGCCCACGAAAGCTTATGCTCAAATAAGTTGGTTAATCTGTAAGGTGTCACAAGAACTCCTCATAGTTTAAGCTTTGTTACAACACTGCAATCTTTCAGTCACTGTGTAGCAGGGTTAATCAAACTGTTGTGGTTTGAAGGCTGGTAAGCAGAAACCACACAGTATTACATAAATTGACAAATGCAATTTTCCCTCTACCTTCCCATGAAGAAACAATTGGTGGTCACTGAAAGAAAGAGGACACTGAGCTTGAAGTTTTGACTTAGTGTGGTAAAACTTATGTTTCTGGGTACATTAGCAGAAGTTTCCAAATATAGTTTTAAGTATATTCTGGAGAGATTGTGAGTTAACCTGAAGCAGAATACCTTTAAGTTACCATCTACTCAATTCCCTCAGCATAGCCAAGTTTCAAATTAGTCCCTCATGCCTCTGAAGCTGCTCAAATCCTCCTCACACATGAGAAAAGACATTACTGTCTATAACCCATTGTGTTCACATTATCCACCTCCATTTGAGCAAAAGCATGGGAAGGCCATTTCCATACTTAAGAGAATGTACTCGGGTGCTTGCCATGTCATACTGATTAAATCCTCAGTTCATTTTGCCATCCAAGCAAAAACAGAACCAAAACATTCCACACTGAGAAATAAGCATTTTAAAACCCCACCAACTTACGTCATGTATCAAAATAATCATCTTGGGAAAAACAACTTAGCTTTCTATTATGTAAAATACCCCTGAACTTTGGGAACAGCTCAGCCAACTGCCCTGGGCAAAAGATGCCAGGATTCATACAGTGGTGGTGTGCGCTAGCAGGAACTGCCATAACCTAGACTTTGTAGGTGCTGCGAACTGGCTATGGAGGAGAGAAAAGGCTCTATGGCAAATAAAAAGGGAGATATTGTCTGAGTTCAGAAAAACACAAGACAAGTTGGGTGTTTTCTCCCCTCCTTTCTGTCAGGCCGAGATCAATGGCCTGCCAGACTGATGCAAGCACACACTTGCACCATCTGTTTCGCTTTCTTCTGACAGAGAAAAAATATCAACTGAGAGTGGGTGGGCAAAACCAAAGTACACAGAGAGAAAGCCACTGGCAAACAGTGGTTTAAAGCATAGTAAATGCTCCTTTTGCATGCATTACTGAGCACTATAACTGTCACCTTTCCTCCTCAAAGCAGATCAGTTTATTAGAATCCAGTACTCAATTAACAGATAAACAGGAGACATGCAAGGAAATGTGACTGCAGTTTACCTACAATGGTAAAGCTAGAGAGCTTGCTTTCCTCACAAAGGCCTCTACAGGCCCTAGGGTTGCCAGGTGTCCAGTTTTGACCAGAACATCCGATTGAAAAGGGAGCCTGGTGGCTCCAGTCAGCATTGCTAACTGGGCTGTTAAAAGTTCACAGCAGGACTGGCAGACTCCCTACCCAGCTCCGTGCAGCTCCCAGGAAGTGGCCAGCATGTCTGGTTCCTATATGGAGGGGGGACCAAGGGAGCACCACAGCTCCCATTGGCCGGAAACTGTGGCCAATCGGAGCTATGGAGGCAGAGGCAGCGCGTGGAGCCCCCCGGCCGCTTCCCGGGAGCCACCTGAGGCAAGCACCACACAGAGCCCGCATCCCTCAACCCCTCCTGCGCTCCTACTCCAGCCCTGACCCCCTCCTGCACCCTCAATCCCTCATCCCTGGTCCCAGCCCAGTGGCCACACCTTCAGCGAGAGCCCTCACTCCCTTCTCCACCCCAACCACCGGCCCTATCCCAAAGCCTCCTCCCACACTCTGAACCCCCTCCTACACCTTAAACTCCCTGCCTCAGCCTGAAGACCACTCCCACACTCCTAACCTCTCATCCCTGAGCCTGGAGTAGTCCCCTCCTGCATCCCAAGCTCTTCATCCCCGGTCCCACCCCAGAGCCTGCATCCCCAGCTGAAGCCCTCACCTCCTCCTGCACCCCAATCCTCTGCCCTAGCCCAGTGAAAATAAGCGAGTGAGCGAAAGCAGTGAGGATGGAGTGGGGGCGGGGCCTCAGAGAAGGGATGGGGCAAGGGTGTTCAGTTTTCTGCTATTAGAAAGTTGGCGAGCCTAACAGGCCCTTCCCTGCTCAATATTACTCATGACTATTTAATTTATTTGGCTTTATACATCCTAAAAAGACACCTATACATACGTTCTAAGCACCCTTGACATAACTTAATTCTGATATAGTTACACTGGTCAATTTCCCCATGTAGACAAGCCTTGTGGGGCTTTATAAGTCAAAACCAACACCTTGAACTCTACCCAGAAATGTATAGGTAGCCACTGCAGATCACAGGGTAATGTTATACACTCAAGGTGAGCTACTCTGCTTAATCAATAGAACCCAACACACTGTGCCAGCTTCAGTTTCCAGGTGATTTTAAAGGTATAGCCCAAAGTAAAGCAGGTTTCTGTATTTAATCTTGAGATGACAAAAGGTATAGATGAGACATAACATCCATATTCAAAGGAATCATTATAACCTCATGGCCACCTATGTGATAAAAAGGTATTGCTTCTCTCTGATCTTGTAATGGCAGTTGGGAGACTAACCTAGTTTGTAAACCTGAACAAATGCCAGACACATCCTCAATTTATGGAACAGATATTCTCACCACCTCCTCCTAGTTACTTCCTCCAAATACAACCATCACCTCAGACTTTTCTGGACTGAGCTTCAATCAGCTAGCTCTCATCTAGACCCATCTATGTCAGCAACCAGACTGACAAAGATGAAGGAGATATAAGGCAACTAGATACTGTGAGAGTTGTCATTACAACCTTTTTAATAAACTTAACCAAAAATTGAAGATGGGACAGGGCAATTGTCAGTCAGACTGCCAGGATCAAGCTACGGTTTCTTGAGCAGCTGCTGCACAGTTTTCTTTAACTGAACTATGCAATCTGTACTCCTCTAAAGATGTGTTGACTATCTCCAACAATAGTCCAATACCTTTCCCACTGGCTTTTACCAGCCAGGAAGGACAACTGGCCCAAACACAAATTGTTGCATAAAGTACCCTCAACAGCTCAGGTACCTTAGAATGGTACCTTCCCAACAAAACTGGGAAGACAGTTTTGTCCCTCCTCAAGAATTTGCCTCATTCCCACTCAATTTAAGTGATTTTATCTGTAAATAAGAAAATTCCTCTCAACAGGAATTCCTCTTGAATCAGCAGCCCAGCAGAAAAAGCTAGGCTTAGCCAAGGCTTGTACTTCCTGAAATTTCTCCATTGGTCCCATGAAATCCCCAATTTGTTTCAGATGAGCTCCAATCCAGATGAATAATGATGTCATTGAGCACTATCAGCTTCAGAGAGTCCAGTACTACTATGGAGAGGAACTCCAGGAACTCAAGAGGAAACTCACAGTGCAATTGGTGACCAGCACAGTCAAAAATGAAAAAAATGAAGAATAATAGAGTATTCTATTAAAAGTCAATGTATTAACTTTTTTAAAACTGTAATGTGAAAAGTCAGTGCTAATTTTGACAGTCATTTCATTTTTAGCCACTTAGCTGGCAGTGTTTTGCATCAACCAGAGCATCAATATTAGGTTTGATATCCTGAGACAAAACCAATTTCAGTGTTGCTTGCAAATGTTCACCAGTGAGCCATGACCTTAACACAGATTTGTTAATCTTCATGGAAGAGAAAAACTGTTCACACAGATACATATATACACACACTTCCAAACATTGCCATTACCCTTGCGGAAGCAGAGAATAACGGGAAATCCTTGTTGGAAAAAAACTGGTAGAATTCTGGAATTCCAACATCTGTATACTTCTGCTTCACACTAAAGCTTCACTAACTTCATCTGCATTTCCTCTGCAACATGGTCAATTTCCACAGCAAATGGTGTGGGAAAAAGTTGAAAATGTGGTTCAAGTGCCTTGAAATCTTTAAATGGCACATCAAACTGTTTGTGTAAGTTAGAAATGATATCTGCAAATCCTTTCAAGGATTTGGGTTCAACTTTTCCTAAAGAATTCAGAGTTGAGAAATGGACCAAATTGTCAGCAGCCAGCGGTTTCCCCCACAACATAAGCTTGACTTTGAATGACTTAACACTGTCAGACATCTGTGTTATAACCTGTTTTCTGCCATGAAGTGTCAACTTCAGTGCATTCAGGTGATTGGTAACATCTGTTAGAAAAGCAAGGTTGCAGATAAAAGTGGAATCAGCAAGCTGTGGAACCTCCTTGATTCCTTCATGAAGATGAAAAACAATCTCCTCTCTAAGTGCAAAAAAATGCTTAAAAACATTTCCACAACTCAGTCGTCTAACTTCAGTGTGATACAGAAGTTCTCCATACTTGCTGTCCATATACTGACTTCAGTGGAGCCAGGATTTCACTCTAAATAATTAGGGACAAATCTGGCAAACTCCTGTTGAGACAGATCCTTTGAGGAGCTGAGCATGCCCAACCGGAATTTAGGACGTTCAGCTGGTACTTGGTATATTGCAGGATGTTGCACAAGTGAAGTTTTTCCTGAGTCAAACTCCTGAACCTCAGGATTTGATATATGATCAGTATTTAAAAACAAACAAACAAAACTCACTATCATAAAACAACAATTAGAAGACCTTTATAGCCTTTGTTCCCCTGAGGTGGAGGTTTCCTCATCAAATAAAGTTAGTGCATTTATATCTTCTAAATCTTGATGGAACATATCCATGAACACCTTATCAGCACACATTGCCACTTTAATGTCTTGTTTTGTAATTTCATAATGTCTTATATTTTGTACGTAATTTCCAACCAGCTTTAAGATATCTGCAGAAATGCATGGTAATACTGCTACTATGTAAACAGATACTTGGTGGTCAATTTTATAACCTAGAACTTCTTTTAACAAAGGATGGATTTTTTTCTACTGGGAGAGATAATGGATTTCTTCATTTCCTCTTTTCATGAACAGAACAGGCATCAACTACTGCTCATTTATCAATAGGACGAGGAAAACTTTTTGAACACAATCGTCTATATCCAGAAAGCTTCTTGGCTGGGCTTGGCATAGCCTATTCAACAACTGCAGAATTAATGCCTCAATATATTGTAAAGCATTTTCAGACGAGGAAAATTTAGGATGGACTTGCACCGGAACCTTTTTGAGGGCTAGCACCAGCTGCCCCCGCCACTTGGGCGCGTTCTCCTCGCTGAAGAACTTGTAGAGCTGTAGGCAGGCTCCTCGCAGGGCCCAGGACGGGGCAAGCGGGATCAATGGTCGGCCTGGTGCAGCAGCCGAGGACAACTGGAGGACAGCGGCAGCACCCGCCAGAGGCAGGATTCAGTGCTGGGGGGCAGCAGCAGCATCCCAGCACCCCCCGGTCTCTCCTCAGTGCCCGCCCCACACAGGGCCCTGAGGCCAGAGGGGTGTTCCTAGTCTCTGTTTGTCAGAGGGTGGAGATGGATGGCAGGAGAGAGATCAGCTGATCATTATCTGTTAGGTTCACTCCCTCTGGGCACCTGGCATTGATCACTGTCGGTAGACAGGATACTGGGCAGGATGGACCAGTATGGCCATTCTTATGTTCTTATAGGATTTCTATTTAAGTATGTACAATAGAGTACCTGAATTTGAACATATCTTACTTAAGATGCTGAAGTTAAGCCAATGCATAAACTTAAGTTCAATTAATAAAAACCTTAGTTTGTTTGCAGACAATTCAGAAACATGAAGAAGGCTATAATGACTGAATAGTTCATTCATAGTTCTGCTGTCAAACAAGCACCTTCTCCTGTTATGATGACAGCACACCCCTTCCCCAAAGTTCCCGACCCAACTCTGCCCAAATTCCAACCCCTTCCCCAAATACCCACCCTGGGCCCACCTCTTCTCCGCCTCCTCCTCTGAGTGCGCTGCATGCCCCCTTCTCCCCTCCCCTCCTGAAAGTCCTAAGCACCGCCAAACACTGGGAGGTAGGTGGAGGAGTGGAGACATGGCACACTGAGGGAGAGGAAGGAGGGGCGGGGTGAGGGAAGCTTGGCTGCCGGTGAGTGCAGAGCACCCACTAATTTTTCCCTGTGGGTGCTCCAGACCCGGAGCACCCACAGAGTGTGCATCTATGGTGGGCCACAGGAAATAGCTCCGCGGGCCATATGTGGCCGATGGGCCGCATGTTTGAGACCCCTGCTCTAACCTAAAACTTACATACAAGATTAAGACACTAATTAATCCAGTGCTGAGGTGGGACATCAACAACTCATGCTGGATGCTAACAACGCCATGGCAACCCTTCTTTGGTTTATGCTGTGTTGAGTACTTAGCTAAAAAAAGTCCTACACTGTCTCCCCAATACATGCACAGCTGGAGGCCTCTTACATTACTACGGTAATGTTACTTTATTGACAGCATCTAACACTATGGGGCCCTGGCCACAACTACCTTCCCTCAACCAGCACCAACTTGTTCTAGAGTGAATGCAGAAGACAGTAACTATTCTAGTTCACTAAAGAAACAGAGCTCTTTCTGCTTCCATCAACTTGCACATGCAAACCAAAACAAGTGGCTGGGCAGCAGCAGATTGTTCCATTAGCCTGTCTTCATAAGTATATATTGACAGAATGTGAATCAGGCCATCTAAAAGTGACAACACCTTTTAACACAACTACAAGAGAGATTACAGCAGTTAGAAAATGGATAAAATAGGCTATTCAATGTCTGTCCCCTTCCTTATCATCAGATTTTCTTCTACCAGTAGCAATTTCAGATTACTACTTAGATGACCAAGTTCAGTCTTGCAACCTTTGTCCTGAAGTATGAAACAAGTTATATCAAAGTGATTTCACTGAACAAACCTGAATACAACTTCAATTGCCTCACACTTCTCATTAAACATTTGTGTGGGTGAGGCTTTACCTTTTGCCAGCAGTATGGCACTTGAGGAAGGAAGGTGTTACTTAAGTGTCTTGACCTGTAAGTATCATAGTCTACATACATCAGTTCAAAAATAATCAACATGAATGGTAGGAATCAGCTAGAAATCAGAACTGACTTTGAGAGATGTCAGAAGGCCAAGCACTCTTCAGCTGCTTCCTGATCAAGAAACCACTTCACTAGATGAGATTAGGCAATGTAATCAGAGGCAGAAATGAGATTTTAATCTTTTGTCTGAGGAGGTATTTAATATCTCTCTGCCAGATAAACCGTTAAAAGCAAATCTCCTTACTGTTTAACAATGTATACTCAGAGAAATTAAGTCTTTATTTTGAAACAAAAATTCACGAACTATGATCTAAGGACCACTGGCGGTCAGGAAGCACTCTGATCTGCAGAAAACTATTTGGATACATGATGCTGACATTCCTCTTTGTTTTCAGCTGCTAAACTGCATTTAATGTATCTTCAGATATTTATAATCACTTTTCTAGCATTATTTTTCCATGTAACCAGTTGCTGAAGTTGCCACTGGGATGTTATTCTATCATGGACGTAAAAAGGGAGGTGCTCCAGATAATCACAAATGGGTGGGGAGAAGTCTATTGAGATGTGATCTACCCCATGAAAAGTCAGAGTTCGTAAATTTTACAACTATGTGAAAAACAAAATCAGGTCTACTATCCTTCGACTGTCTGACACTTTACTCGAGGTATGTCTCCAAGAGCAGGAAATGTTGATGTGTTAAACAAAATTAACACACTATCCCATTCATGACTATCATGAACATCTGTACAATTTACTCAAAATCAGAGGCACTGAAAAAAAGAGATACTCAGAGAATGAAGGAGGAAAGAATTGTGTGGAGTGATCACTTGTATATTTAAGCAGAAATCCCACTTTCTTAACTATTAACACTGAGGCTACAACTTTGTCACTCCTGGCCAGCCCAGCACGAACACCATTTGCTGGTGGAAGGCAGAGAGGAGTCAATACAGTCCCTTTTCCTCACACCTAGTAGAATCCTTCCATTACTGCTAGAAACTAATCATCTTCACTAGCTCACATTGATTTAAAGAGGCCTGTGCTGCTGCCCATTGCAATAGTTTTTCCTTAAAGGTATCCAGAAGTGTAAAGGAGTTCTCATTAGAAGGGTTAATTATAAAAATACTCTTCTGCAAACAGACAAAACCCCACCACATTACTGCAATGCAAGTTAAGTGAACAACTCCAGCAATGTGAGTTAAGTGAACAATTGCACAGACTCTCCATTAGCCTGCCACATATTTTACAAACGTTTGCGAAGTGCGGTCTAACATTTTACTTGTATGACTCAGGAAGGTATCAGGGTCCTGGCTTTGGCAGAAAATATATAAACTGGGACTTGACTCACATTTCACATACTTACCATCCATGAGGAGCCAGTGGCCAGTTAGGACCCAGATAAGGACAAGCATGACAGACAGGGAGAATGAGAGCAGCTCAGCAGCAGTGAAACGACCACAACAGCCAAAGGAAATCCTGGAAACAACACATCATATAAGTTCAAAGTTTTAATGCTTTAATATTTAAAAAACAGAAAAACCTCTGGCTCTGTTTGGACGAGGCTCATTAGCAGTAATATTCATGAAAGATGCCAGAGAGAAGTTCTCTTTGCCACAAAATAGGTACCAAAGACAGCAACAAAAAAGGCTTTCTCCACATTTAAATAACTTGCCTAAATCCTGAAGTGGTGGGATGAAAGAGTAAGTCTATATCCGTGCACATGGATTTAAATCCAAGCAGTTTAAAACAGTGATTTTAATCACTATTTAAATCAGCAAGCAGGATACCTTGATTTAAATCAATTTTAATCCTGTTTTACATTTGTATATAGTTATTTTCCTAAAGAAAGATTTATTCTCATTAGTAAATATTAAAACATGTTTATTTGCAACTAAATATAACCATTACACTAAATTTAGTGCTTCACTTTGCTAAACAGATACACTATATCCACACATTTATTTAAGCAATTATATAGTTTAATTTACATTTATTCAGATTCTTAATTTTTATATATTTTATGTTAGAAATTAGTAACAATGCATTTCATATTTACTAGATTCACTTTTTACTTGTGATTTGTATCTACTTGAATAGAAATTAGAATTCACTTAAAAATACATACAAAACCAATTTTAAAATGCTTTTTTATTAGTTAAATGAAGGTATTGGTAATGTGTTGGATACATAAAGTTTAGCACTTAAAGCTAATTACTAATCAAGTGAAGTTTCTGTAGTTGGGAAGTAGAAATTATTATTTCTGGTCATCATGTACTTCAAGATTTTAGAACTAGCAGATCTCATCCGCTCACAGCTAATTTTATTAATAAATTGGAAGAGGAAAACAAGCTCTCTTGATTTTTCAGTTCCCAATTGGTTTCTTAACTTTGAATTAACTAATCACTGAACTAACTGATTAAAGTGAAACGAAGAAAATATTCTCTCTGCATATACAAAGCAGAAGATAGTTTTATTTTAATCTCTCTATGTATCAAGTATCAAAAGTAGGTTTAGCACTTCAGCAAATGCTTGCTTCACGTGCTTAATCAGGTCAGAGGTCTGACTCTCTTTAAAACTTCAGCAGCAAACACGTACTGTTTACCTTAAAAAAACAAATGTACTATACTAAATTAAAATCTTTTAAAAATTAGGCCTTAACACAGGTTGTCATAATTTCAAATTTATTTTTAGAGAAGTTTATTCTAAAAATAAACCTGTATTTAATTTAAATAAACTGATTTAAATCACAAAAAATCAGCAATTTTTATCCATCCTGGTCTATGTCCATTTAATTCGTGGCTCTTCTGCTGAGACTGTTATCAGGGTTGACTATCAACTGGTACTGGATATGATGGTTTTGCAATACGGATTCCTGTCCGCAAGACTAGCAACTCATTTTAAAAAGGGCATTAAACAGCTGTCATTCATGTTAAGGTGGCTATTGCAAGGTCACTATAGTCTTTGAAACCTCTAGAGTTAATGAGCATAATGCAACTGTGCTAGCTTAATATAAAAGTCCAACCCCAGTTCCTAAGCACATTGAAATCTCACCCAAAGCAAGCCAAAACTTCTGAAAAACACTGAAGGACACTAATCCTCTGCAATAGTTATCATATTTCCCATGCTGGCAAGTGTGCATGATAGGCAGAAATTGTGCTTCCTAGCTTCAAAGTGGGAACATGGTTTTGGCAGAGAACCAGAACTATACAAACAATCTGCACTAGAGCCCTGGAGTTAGTGCTAGTAGCAAAAACCCCAGTTAAAAAAAATCCCATTAAGAGAAATAAATGCAGCATACAAAAGAAAAGCAAAAGATTTATCAAGTCCTTACTTGTTTTGAGGAGAACAAGGTCGTGTTAAATACTGGCACATGGGGAGCAGAAGGAAAGCAAAGGCTATTGTTGCAAGGACTAGAAAAAGAGAAAATGTAACATTAGTACATTCAGATCCACTTTCTACAGTGTGCAAACAGCTCCCAGTTTGAGAAAGCTTTGTGACAATATCTTAGTATATACTACAGCATTTACTAAAGGAATAACCATTTAAGGCCAAGATTTCTTTTGCAGGACTTTTATAAACGAAACGTGCAAATAAGTTTACACTTCATTTTACTATCAACTAATATTATACAATTAAAAAACCTCACAGAGGAAAACACACAGATAGCCATTTTTCTTAATAGTCTTCAAGCCACTTGGGGCCACATTCAGAGAAGCAAAATACTGTGTCCAATTCCAACAGTCAGCCATAATGGAAAAAGATACATTACAATTTGGTTATGAAACGCTCCCAAAATGCTGCATCCTATCAACACGGACTATTCTAAATCCTCCTAACACTGAAACACACGAATAGTCTCATTGACTTCAGTGACAGTACTCCCATGGGTAAACAAGCTCATGCACAAGTGCAAACGGTTAGGGCCTAAATAGGGTATAAACTCTGCTATAGGGTTATCTTCAGACCATCTAAACCTGTCTCACCTCAACCTATTGTCTTCATTGTATAATATTAGTTGATAGTAAAATGAAGTGTGAACTTATTTGCACATTTCATTTATAAAAGTCCTGCAAAAGAAATCTTAGCCTTAAACAATCATGTTCTAAGGGTAGATTTCAGGGCAGCATAAAAACTTCCCAAAGGAAGTCCTGTTGTAACTTCCTACATGTAAAGTTTCACTCATATCATATTTTGCAACTACCACCACATAATTCAATATAATGTTGAAGTTGTTAAATTACTTAGGGAGGAAAAAGTCTTTAATCCTACCAAAAGTAAAAGTGCTTGTTCATAGCAATGGGCCAACAGACAACTAAATGTGTTTCAGGGGAAAGGAAGATCTAAATTTATCCACCCTAATAATGATCTCCATGCTGATGTGTAGTTTCAATAGCAAATTCTGCAACATAAGGGACAGTATCCTCCATAAGGCAAGACCAATTAATAGAACAATAACCCCATCACAAAAATAAATGGCTTGAGGGAAATAATTGTTCCAATACCATTTACCCCATTAGATTCATCCAACAAGAATAAAACAGAAGAATCCACCACCACCCTCAATCTACACCCCCAAACATAATATAACCTATATATACACATTACATTGCAAATAAAGTGACAAATAACAGGAAAAAAAATCTGAAGATGAAAAGGGATTAACATGCTCCAATAAAATAACATCAAGGAAAGGAACAGTAGCCTACATAAAGCAGAGCTGACAAGAATCAACAATTAAGGGAAAGGGTTTATGACCCAAGTGCCATATAAAGTTACCCAATACTATGAAAAAAAATAGTTTTAACTGATGAGGTCATAGAAGGGTTTTTAAAATCCCCTCTTCACAGAATCAGCTTGAGGGTACAGGCTGACAATTTTTGCTGCGTGTAGCATATTCAAGGCTCTGCCAAACAGGAGCAGTGAAGCACCTTCTTACTGATATCTTGATCAGCAAACAGTGTTCTGAACAACTGCAGAAGTAGGGCCAAAAGGCCACTATAAATTTTTTCTGAAGTCCAATTGGTTGACATTTACTTGTATGCAAAAAAATCGAAGCTAAAGCAGTTTCTGAACTTTTAGAAGATGCAGCCTGCAAAGTTGAGAGGCTTGTTGGCCTGCAATGCATTGAGTTTAAAATATATTTGTAAGGCCCTAATCAATAAAAATTGGCGAAGGGAAATGTGGAGAATTAAGACTAGGTTACTGTTTTGTTATTTATGCATTACACTTAAAGGAAACTATCCCTATGCCAAGGAGTTTACAGTCATGGTTCGATAAAATTTGCCATGACATAGAAAGCAGGAACAGCCAAAAGGATGAAAATTTGAAGGGGTGGCACTACCATAGTACAAAGTCATATGGTTACTTATTTGCCTTTTATTTTATTTACAATGGTTACCAAGTTAAATTTTTATACACATTCATTCAAAATGTACAAAAATCCAAGTCATAGTAGTGCAGCATTGGAAGGGACCTTGAGAGGTCTTCTAGTTCAGCCCCCAGTGTTAAGGCAGGACCAAATATACCTAAAAAATCCCTGACAGGTGTTTATCTAACCTGTTCTTAAAAACCTCCAATGATGGAGATTCCACAACCTTCCTTGGAAGCCTATTTCAGAGTTTAACTATCCCTGTAGCTAGAAAGTTATTCCTAATATCTAACCTAAATCTTCTTGCTGCAAATTAAGCCCATTACTTCTTGTCCTACCTTCAGTGGACTTGGAGAACAATTGATCACTGCCCTTTTTATAACAGCTCTTAACATATAACCACCACCATCCACTAGCCAGCAATCTTGCCAAACAAGGAAAGTAGGCTAGTTTGGAATGATTTGTTCTTGACAAATCCATGCTGGCTGGCTATTCCTTATAACCCTATTATCCTCTAAGTGCTTACAAACTAATAATTTGTTCCAGTATCTTTCCAGTTATCCAAGTTAAGCTAAACTGTCTATAGTTCGCTGGGTCCTCTTTGTTCTCCTTTTTAAAGACAGTTACTATGTTTGCAGTTCTCCAGTCCTCCGAGACCTCACCCATCCTCCATGAATTCTCAAAGACAATCCCTAACGAGACTGCTTCAGCTAGTTCCATAACCACCTTAGGGTGAATTTCATCAGGTCCTGCCAACCTGAAATACATCTAACCTAACTAAATACTGTCTTTAACCTGTTATTTACCTATTTTGGCTTGCATTCCTTCCCTTCGTGTCGTTAATATTGGGTTAAGTATCTGGTCACAATTTACATTTTAAAGTCAAGAATGAAGCAAAATAGAAAGCCCTCAGCCTTCTTGATAACGTCCATTATCAACTCTCCTTCTCCCCTAAGTAGAGGACCTACAGTTTCTTTCATATTTCTTTTGCTCCTAATGTATCTATTGAACCTCTTTTTATTGTCTTTTATGTCCCTTGTTTGATGCAACTCATTTTGTGCCTTAGCCTTTCGGATTTTGTCCCAACCTGTTTGTGCTTTTCTTTTGACTTCATCCTTAGCAACATGTGCATGTTTTCACTTTTTGATTTTCAGGTCATTAAAAAGCTCCCCATGGAGCCAAACTAGCTTCTTACTATCTTTCCTATCTTTTCTTTGCATGAGGATAGTTTGCTGCCGTTGTCTTCAATATTTAACAAGGATAAACAACGAAAACAATAGGGAAAAGACCAAAAGAACGCTCTGAAATTAAATGCATTGAGGAAAAAGAAAAACAGAGTTAAACTGAGGAAGAAAAAGAAAAATATAAGTCTGGATTCTGAAGCTATCCACAGTTATGGGCATTAATTTATAATTTACACATGCATTTTATTTCTAAAAGTTCCTTCCACATCTCCCCAGAAAATTGGCCAATTTATCATTCAAATGATTTATCATACTCTTTAAAATAGTATAATTATACAAATACAACCCTTGAGAGTTGTCAGGTCATAACATTTTTCATATACTTGGATCACATGATCCATAAATGCATTTCAATTCGTAGTGACAAGACTCAGAATGCTTAATATTTCCTGTTTGAGACTGATGAACATGAACAGAAGAGAATGTAGTCACCTGCTGTGCATATCGTAAAGACTACTTGAACTGAATCAAAGAAGAAGAACATGACTAGGAGAGAAACAGACGCTCCAATCGGAAGGAACAGTGCCTGGGTGGAATCAATGGTCTGGATACCTGCAGGAGAAAGAATAGAACAGGCTTCATTTCTGGGATTTCTCAGCACATATACTAAAATAGAACATCCTATTCAGATCCTCTCCTAGTCTGTTTTTGTAGTCCATCTCCCAGTCGTTTCCAGGACTCTGTGGAGAATTTGGTCATTATACTGCTGACTGAAGAATACCGATTCTAAGATATCCATTTACTTTCAAGGAAATACATCAGGGCCCGGTTACAGCACTGAATGCAAAGACGGTTGTTCAACTAAGACTTATCACTCTCTCATAGGGACTGGGTGAAGAACAGGAGCAGACTTAGCCTGCTGTGGAGCCCAGGGAGAGGGATGGGTGGGGAATGGTGGTAGCCTCTGCTCAGGATGTTGTTTGTGACTATCAAGAAATGACAGCAGGTTTAGCATTAATCATGGTAATGTGATTCCCAATCCCATCTCATGTTTACCATACTATTTACCTTAACCTGTACAAAATCAGCGTTGTCTAAGATTTAAAGGAATGGTGTTATATCAATGGCTTTCAAACTTTTTTCTTACTGGTGACCCCTTTCATATAGCAAGCCTCTGAGTGCAACCCCCCATATAAATTAAAAACACTTTTTTATATATCGAACACCATTATAAATACTGGAGGCAAAGCAGGATTTGGGGTGGAGGTTGACAGCTTGCGACCCGCCATGTAATAACCTCGCGACTCCCTGAGGGGTCCCAAACCCCAGTTTGAGAACCCCTGAGATACTGCATCTGGATGAAATGTGTGCTTCCCCCATGAATTAAAGGGGAACAAGGCTGGAGGTGCAGATCTTGAACCCCAGCGTCTTTGGCATAATCCAGTACCCAGGCATGGGTGCCGGCGGTGACACACAGATGACCAGTAAAACGGCATCCCAAAGTCCTTAAAATCCTAAAAACTGCTACTACAAAAAACAAAATAATAGCTATATACAGAAATGAAACAGTCTTTCTGTATTTTAGAGAAGTGTGTCATAAGAGATGAAAGAACGGAAGAGGATTCAACTAGGACTATGTGATGATGAGAAGGAACCGAGGGCACAGTCGGTCTGCCCTGCCCTTTATTGCCTCGGACAAAACCATGAGGTGGAGCAAGGACACATGCATGGTCCAACAGACACTACTATTTTAAAAATCTCTGGCTCCAAACACATGCATATAACCCTCAGTGCAACACAATACAGATCATCACTCAAAGAACTATCTGGGTAAAGAAACAACACTCTTGATGAAAAACTGGTCCTCAATGCAATATTGACAAAACAGAATGTAATGGGTGCACAGCCAGTCTAACGTCACAGTTGTGTTCCCAAAATGATTACAAACATTGCTATGTGCAGAATCAGGTAGAATTACAGGATTTTAAAGGTGAGATTTTAAGGCTGATGTAGCATATACCATAGTGCATAAGAATGATTGTTTTAATTTTGGAAGTTATGTTTGAATCGATTGCTCACTCAGATATATTGGTATCATTAGTCAAGATTTCTATGCTTCAAAACACATTAAGTCCACATTAAATCTTAAACCAACAACTTAGTTTTCAGTCACCAACATTTCAGTGTCCTTACCTAAAAAAGCATCAGAAGGTAAGACCTATCAATAATAGCCACAGAAGCAATGTCATCCACATTATATAATTTTTTACTGTAAACCCCAAGGATCTGTAATTTCAAAGCAGCTAGCATAGTCAAACAGAAAAATTAAAGAATCCAGTTGCTTTGAATCTAGAAGTTACCTTGGATGATATAAAGTGGTAGCAGCATTATACTATAAATAGACATTGTGGTGATGTGAGGTGTTGGGACCTATGAATTCCCGAGTTCTAATTGTGGCTCTAATAATTACCTTGTTCAAGGCAAGAGAACAATTTGTGTGCATTTCAATTTCCCATATTACAATGGTTACATACCATAACCCACCTAAAAGGGTTGTTATAGGAATTAATGTTTATAAAGTGCCCTGAAGATGGAAGGCATTTGTACAAGTACTAAGCATTTGTAATAATGTGTAGAAAGATGTTGTTGATTTTGTGAAGGCCAAAACTATAACAGGATGCAAAAAAAGAACTAGATAAGTCCATGGAGGACAGGGTCCATCAATGGCTATTAGCCAGGATGGGCAGGGATGGTGTTCCTATCCTGTTTGCGAGAAGCTGGGAATGGGCAACAGAGGATGAATCACTTGTTGATTACCTGTTCTGTTAATTCCCTCTGGGGCACCTGGCATTGGCCACTACCAGAAGACAGGATACTGGGCTAGACGGACCTTTGGTCTAACCCAGTATGACCACTCTTATGTTATGACATAGAAGTTGCAAGGCATCTGAAACAGCCTTCTCAGGGCTTGCTATCAACGCAGTGCTCCGATCAACTGTAATCTATCAGGAAAGCGGTCAGGCAGCTTCTGAGAGAGTGTTTTTCTGTCCTCAAACGCCTACATGTTAAGAGCTCTGCAGGGAACACTTCTTCCTTGGAGCTGTAATGCATTAGGATGAAATGTAGGCAAGGCCATATCATGATTCACATAAAACATGTTTAAGGCCTAAACTTAGGCAGACAGCTGACCATTATTCTGAGAGAAAAACACATAGCTCCAAACAAGATAAAGAAAGAAGCTCCCTCTTCTTCTCTTGTGGTACAATAAAGCACTATGAAGAAAAGTGTCTTTGATGCTCTCCTGAGTATCAATGGATTAAACTAATTTGGAATATGGCACTCTTATTTCAGAATAAGAGTATATATACACATAATGAATTCATCAGAAATAGTTATTCCAAAATGCCTCCCGAGGTAGCCAGGCTCTTTAAATATTTGTTTTACTTCTTCATCTGTTATTAGGAGTCACTATCAAGAATGAAAGTACATGAAGGCTCTTCAGGTATAGAAAGAAAATGGGCAACAAGGATGAGACTATATTAAAAAACCAGAACATATGTCAGAGCATGCACAGCTAGTATCACTCCCTAAACCCCTTTGTCTCAGATGCTACATTGATGTGGAACATACAAGTACATGAATAAATGTGAAGTAAGTTCCTCCAAACTGAATTGCTTAACAGCAGACAAGGGTGCCGCCCTGAAAGTAATATCTTTTAAAATCAGAGCTATATACACCACAGACCTTGACTAAATTACTGTGTCAGAACACTTAATTTACCAATCTCCCTTAAAATGTGAATATCTGGCCTATGTGGGGTATTGTAAATTATGTTTTGGAAGCCTACTGACTCAAAGTTTTACATTCTGTAAAGAACAGAGAAGGGACTCAAAGTCAAACTCTTTTAAGCTCCAGGGAGCAATAATAAAGCCAAGGAGTTCAGCGCATCTTGCTAGGGCCCATCCCATTTTAGCAGAGCAACTTATTTGTACCTTAAATAGCACCCAAAGCCCATGTGAAGTTAGATTTTTATTCACTCACCCCCTTTTTGCTTTACGAACGAACTCCATATTTTAAAGAGGACATGGCAGCACTGCACATTAACTCTCAACCTCTAACCATTTACGTGAAGACACTCAGGTTGGAATACAGAATCACGCAACACAGCGTTACCGCTTTGCCAAACAAGACCAGATTTTGAAGTGTGGACTGGGATTCAAGAGATCTGGGCTGTAGTCTCAGTTCTGTCAGCCTTCCTGTGTGTCTTTGGACAAGTTATTTGACCTCTGTGTCTCAAGGTTTACTTATTGGTAAAACTGAATAATATTTCCCCATGTCTTAAGTAAATTTGAGAGAAAATTCATCAGTGCTTGTGACATACTCAGGTACTTTACAGTGATGAACACCACAGAAAAGCATGTAATTTAATTACAATCTATTTGTAATACTAACTGTTCAAAAGAACTAAGAAGAGAAGTCTTCCACCTCTATCACAACTGTGAAGCATGCAACAGCATACATATGAATGTTCTGAACTCTTAGTGTCCATGGGCATGTTTGATAACAGCACTACGCGGCTCACAGTTCATAAGTCTGCACCTCAGATCGGCCTACACAGCATACTAGCTTGGCCAATGGGAAGACAGGAAGGACTAACGTGAGCAGCTGGAGAGTACTTACTGTTATTGGTGCTGTTGCCATTGAAAGACCCAGGTGAGCTGCTGCTGTCTTTCTCTTTGTCTTGATTCTCAAAGTCCATGTTAAGAGACCTGCAAGAAACAAAGCAAACTCTTAATACTCAAGTTTCAAACTCCCATTGAGGTTCATTGTTTGTTTTATAGTTATTTCACAGATAATCGAGAGGATACATAATACCAGGGTACAAATATATAGTAATGACAGAATAGCTTGCATTGTTGGAATGGCATTATATGCAAAAGAAAGCAGAGTCAAATATAGTAAAAATCTTAATTAATCAAACACTACAACAATCTCTACTGATGGAAATGCCATGCTTGAATAATAAGAGCATAGCAGTAGGAATAAGCAACTGACCACCTGACCAAGAAGTGACCGTGATAGAGAAATACTCAGGGAGATTAGAGAGAATGTAGGGTGGGGGGGAACCACACACACAGAAAACCCAATAATAATGGGGGATTTTAACTATCCCAGTACTGACTGGGAACATGTCACCTCATGACGGGATGCACAGATAAAATTTCTAGACATCATTAATGACTGCTTCTTGGAGCAGCTAGTCCTGGATGCCACAAGAGGAGAGGCAATTCTTGATTCAGCCCTAAGGGGCGGACAGGATCTGGTCCAAGAGGTGAATATGGCTGAACAACTCACTAATAGCAAACATAACAAATTTTAACATCCCTGTACGGGGGAAAATACCAAAGAAATCCTTAACTTCAAAAAGGGAACTACACAAAAAATGAGGCAGCTAGTCAAACTGAAGTTAAAAGGAACAGTCACAAGAGTGAAATGCTTGCAAGCTGAATGGAAACTTTTTGAACACACCATAGTAGAGGCTCAGACTATATGTATAACCCAATAAATAAAAAAAGTAATACGACTAAAAAATGCCATGATGGCTGAACAGAGTAAAGAGGCAGTTAGAGACAAAAAGACATCCTTTAAAAATTGGAAGTCAAATCCTACTGAGGAAAATAGAAAGGAGCATAAACTTTGGCAAGTCAAGTGTAAAAGTATGATTAGGTAAGCCAAAAAACAATTTGTAAAACAACTAGCAAATGACAAAAACTAACAGTAAAAATTGTTTTATGCACATCAGAAGCAAGAAGCCTGCCAAAATCAATTAATCAGTGGGGCCACTGGATGATTGAGGTGTTAAAGGAGCACTCATTAAGACAAGGTGGCTGTGGAGAAGCTAAATTAATTCTTTGCATCACTCTTCACTGCAGAGTATGTGAGGGAGACTCCCACACCTGAGCCCTTCTTTTTAGGTGACAAATCTGAGGAACTGTCCCAGACTGAGTTGTCAACAGAGGATCTTTTGGAACAAACTGATAAATTAAACAGTAATAAATCATCAGGACCAGATGATATTCATCAAAAAGAGTTCTGAAGGAACTCATATATGAAACTGCAGAACTACTAACTGTGGTATATTAGCACTGTACCAGATGACTCAAGGATAGCTAATGTAATGTCAATTTTTTAAAAAGGCTCCAGAGACAATCCTGACCATTACAGACCAGTAAGCCTAACCTGAGAATCAGTCAAATTGGTTGAAACTGTAGTAAAGAATAGAATTATCAGGCGCACAGATGAATAAGATATGCTGGGGAAGAGTCAACATAGCTTTTATAAAGGGAAATCAGGCATCACCAGTCTATTAGAATTCTACAAAGGGGTCAACAAACATATGGACATGGGTGAGCCAGTGGATACCAATGTACCTGGACTTCCAGAAAGTCCTTGACAAGGTCCCTCATCAAAGGCTCTTAAGCAAAGTAACGAGTCATGGGATAAGCAACTGGATCTGTAACTTGTTGAAAGACAGGAAACACAGAAGAGGAATAAATGGTCAGTTTTCACAGTGGAGAGAGGTACATAGCAGGGTTCCCCAATGATCTGTACTGTACTGGAATGCAAGGCACTGGGCCGCCTTGCTCAGCACTGAGGGACCCTGGAGGCTGGCCATTAAAAAATAGTAGTCTCTACCTGCTCTGACACCACACTGCGCCTTAGAAGCAGCCAGCAGCAGGCTCCTACGCAGGGGGGCCTCACTGCACCCTAGAAGCGGCTCCTACGCAGGGGGGCCACAGGGCTCCACACGATGACCCCACCCCGCGCCCTGGCTCTGCACTCTCATTGGTCGGAGGGGAAGGTGGTGCCTACGGGCACGCCTCCGCCTAGGAACTGGACCTGTGGCTGGCCACTTCCGGGGCGCAATGCAGTCCGCAGTGCCAGGACAGGCAGGAAGCCTGCCTCCGCATCCTGGCTGCACCACTGACCAGAAGCCACCGGAGATAAGCCTGCACCCCAATCCCCTGCTCTAGCCCTGAACCCCATCACAAACCCAGAATACCCTCCTTCACCCCAAGCCTCTCATTCCTGGACCCACCCCAGAGCCTGCACCCTCAGCTCAAAGCCTTCACCCCCTCCCACACCCCAACCCCTGCCCTAGCCCAGAGCCCCCTCCCACACCCCAAACCCCTCATCCCCTCCTGCTCCACTGCGTCAAGGGCATCAATAATTTTCTTCATCTGGGTTGTCAGAAAAAAAGTTTGAAAACCACTGTGATAGAGGTCTATAAAATCATGAATGGTGTGGAGAAAGTAAGTGGTTTTTCCTCTTTCACATAAAACAAGACCAAGTGGTTAGCAAATGAAATTAATAGGCAGCAGAAAGTTTTAAACTAACATAAGGAACTACTTCTTCACACAACACACAAATCAACCTGTGGAACTCATTGCCAGGGGATGTTGTGAAGACCAGAAGTATAACTGGGTTCAAAAAAGATGATGAAGGATAGATGCATCAATGGCCATTAGCCAATATGATCGGGACACAACCCATATTCTACGTGTCTCTAAACCTCTGACTGCCAGAGGTTGGGACTGGAAAATTGGATGGATCATTCAAACTGCCCTGTTCTGTTCATTCCTTCTAACACATCTTGTACCAGCCAGTGGACCATTGGTCTCATTCAGTATTGCCATTCTTAAGCCCTTATTTTATTATATATAGTTATAAACCCTGATGCAATCTTAAGTATGATTGTGTCACTGCTCCGTCATAATATACACATAATTTTAGAATTAGCTATGACTATGAGCCACATGCTAGACACACAAATGTACACATCATTCTCACTGACTACGGATGTGTCATCTTAACCTAAGACCAGTCATCAGTCTATCCTCCTTTAAGCAATAACAGAGCAATAACAGCCTCCCTATCACAAAAAACACAACGTTGGTCTCTGACTGAGGCACAAGACTGAGTGGCCTGATGCCCCAGTTCTATTCCTGGCTCTGCTACAGACTCCCTGTATGACCTGGGAGAAAAAAATTATAATGATTTAATCTCTGGTGCCTCAGTGTCATATACAAGATGGGATATTATTTATCTGCTTCAGAGTCTGAGAGGCTAAATGAATGAATATTAGGTATTGACTTCCATATATATAAATAAAAATATAAATAAAAATAAAAATATAAATATAAATATAAATATATATAAAGACCTGTATGATTGAAATCCCATCTTCTTCCCATATCATTCACGACATTAAAAATTTTACATCAAATCCTTTCGCATCCAAAATTATTAGGCTCCCTGTCACTTATTTCTTAACCCTTGTATACTTTTCAGTTAAGCTAATTATACTGTGTTGTTGAAACCATTTTGGAAATAGTTTTAAATGTCTACAGCCCCAAGGGAGTCATGAAACCACACACTGTCTAACATGCAGCCAGCCAGTTAAGTTCCTGTCTGAATTGGCAAGGCATCCAAAGTTTAAAATGTCAGTTGTGATACCTATTAGACATTTATCTACTTCACACGGAAGTGTACAAAGTGATCGGAATATGAGCAAAGAGTTGAAGTTCTTTGGGATCCCATAACACTATGTCCACACAGTTTGTTTGTTTTTCTTTAACAGTAACCTTACCTTTTGAGTCTGACGTACATTTTTAGAACTATAATGCTTATCATACATTTTCTACCCCAAGGATACTGTTATGCATTTCCAACTTTATTGTTAGTTCACAAATAATTTTCTTGGAAATATATTAGGTTTTGCTTGATTACAAAAAATTTCTACATAGCCTATAACTTAATTGGCTACATGATTTATTTAGATGTATATGTAACCAACAAGAATGCAGGGAAATTTGTAAACAATTACCACAAATGAATACTATTCAGTTTCACTCATGGATCCAGGTCAGCTGTAACCCACAAATATTTGTCATTGTTATGGCTGCGCTATTTATAAAAAAAATGTAATTACTCCATTGCCTTAGCTGAGATCTATCAACTTACATTTACCATTTTTTGGTTAAATTCCTTGAAAAAGTGGATCTTCAATTAAGGGCCTATTGGGGTCAGCAATAAATCCTACAAGAAAATCCAATCTAGTTCCACACAGAAGTAACACTAATTAAACTTGTAATGACTTTCTCCTATTTTGATATACTGTGTTTATCACAATTCAGTTGCTGACTTATTTTACTCAAAAAGCCATCATTGTGAGAACCACAAAAAGCACTGTGAGAGTTCTAGATTGGTTCTGCAGCAACACTATCCAATAAATACAAAAGCATTTACACAGAGCTTTACTTTTCCAGCAGTATAAGCATTAAACTATTCTCCAAGTTGAGCTGTCAACAGCAATCCTGGTGCACCAACAAATGTTATTACTTCAGCTCCATTAGAAACAAAGGATTAATTTCAGTATTTCCCAAACAGATCACAACACACACACCCTGTTAATTTTTTGTACAACTCTGCAGGTATTAAACATTAACATTTAGTACACACCAATATCTACCTATTGTACTATACAATTATGCAGTTTTTACACATTTTCCTTAGTGTTGCAGGAAACTGTGCATTTTAAAACTTTGCACACGTATCAACTGTTTCTCAGTAGATCTAGGCTTTTCGAGTTTTAAAAATATTTTGTTTCTTCCACTTTGATTACTCAAGAGCACCTGAATAGATTTTGTTAAACTCACCTTTAGGCTTAAGCAAAGCATGGAGAAGTTTCAGTCCTAGACTTCAATTCTATACTCCTGTAAACCTTACGAATTTAACAGTTAGCTAGTTATCAAAAATACAGTGTGTATCATAGAGGTAAGTTAAAGAAGTAATAACCCTCTGTTTTTGCACAGAACTTTTTTTACGTAAGATTTTCAGAGACAGATGTGGTGTTGCAGTGACACTGCGTTTTTCCTTTTTAAACCTTGCTTCAGATCCAAGATAGTGGACAAAACAAAGTTGTATCTATAAAATTATGTCAAGTTGTGGCACAGTACAGTATTGTCACACCTACGGTGCAAAGTATGAGGCTAAAGGCAGGATATCAGTTACCTGAACAGAGGTGACATTACAGAAGCGGGCACGCACTGAAGTGTCTTGCTAAGATTACCACAGTTATGTCAAATATTAAAGAGAAACACCATATATACTTGTTCATTAGTCCGTTTGTTTATAAGCCGACCTTCCAAGATGGATAAGTAAAAAATGGCAAAAACTATGAGACCTTTTCATAGGCCAACCCCATATTTCAGGGGTTGGCAAACTTCGGCTCTCAGCCCATCAGGATAAGCCGCTCGCAGACCAGGATGTTTTGTTTACCTGAAGCGTTTGCAGACACGTAGCCCCTCAGTTCCCATTGGCTGTGGTTCGCCATTTCCAGCCAATGGGAGCTGCGAGAAGTGGTGCAGGCAAAGGGACATGCTGGCTGCCACTTCCGGCATCTCCCATTGGCTGGAAATGGCGAACCGCGGACACTGGGAGCTGAGGGGCTCCATTCCTGCGAACGCTGCAGGTGAACAAAACTACAATCTATTAGATATTCAACTCAATAGAGCTTAAAATCATCAGATTTTGGTGTAGACCCGTTGATAAGCTGACCCCTGCTCTTTAATGCTTCACTTTTTTACCAAAAAAATTTGGTTTATGAACGAGTATATATGGGTAGTTTATACAATGTTTTTTAAATATTGTTGCTCCAAGAAATTATCTATTTTCAAAATTTAAACAAAACTGAAAACAATGGTCTTTTCTTTGTAACTTAATTTTGTTTTCAGCTTCTTCAAAAAAGTTCTGTCCATCCCTCTTTTGAAGTACTCTCCTTGCCCTACACTCTACTTCCCCTCTTCTGCATTGCTCCGCTCTATGCTCCCATTTTTGCTTCCCTGCCATCTCCCCCATATTTATATTCCAAGAACAGGCCCACAACACTCCTTCCATTTAAATGTTTCCAGGAATCATTTCAAATCATTGGAGAAAAGACGGTTACTCACCTTTGTAACTGTTGTTCTTCGAGATGTGTTGCTCACATCCATTCCAGTTAGGTGAATCCCAAGCCATACCTAGGCGGTGGGGTCGGAGTGAGAAGTCGCGGCATGGAGCACTGCAGATCCGAAGGCCGCATCCTCTCTAGACTGCTGGACCAGGGCGTAGTGGGAAGCAAAGGTGTGGACCGATGACCAGGTCGCTGCCCGACAGATTTCCTGGATGGGCACATGGGCGAGGAAAGCCAGCGACGACGCCTGCGCCCTGGTAGAATGCGCAGTCACACGGCCCGTAGGGACGTGGGCCAAGTCATAGCAGGTCCTGATACAGGACGTTACCCATGAGGATAACCTCTGGGAGGAGATAGGAAGCCCCTTCATGCGGTCCGCTACCGCCACGAAAAGCTGGGGGGATTTGCGGAAGGGCTTGGTCCTCTCCACGTAGAACGCGAGAGCCCTACGGACATCAAGCGAGTGGAGCTGCTGCTCCCTGCCTGAGGAGTGAGGTTTCGGGAAAAAAACCGGAAGGAATATCTCTTGGCTGATGTGGAAGGACGAGACTACCTTGGGAAGAAAGGCAGGGTGTGGCCTCAGCTGCACCTTATCTTTGTGGAAGACTGTATACAGGGGGGTCTACCACAAGAGCCCGGAGTTCCGACACCCGCCTAGCTGAGGTGATAGCTACTAGAAAGGCAGTCTTCCAAGAGAGGTAAAGCAGGGAGCAAGTAGCTAACGGTTCAAAGGGGGGTCCCATGAGCCGGGACAACACCAGGTTAAGATCCCAGGTGGGAGCAGGGAGACGGACGTTAGGGTATAAACGTTCCAGTCCCTTAAGGAATCTAGACACCATCGGGTGAGAAAAAATAGAGCGACCATCCGCACCCGGGTGAAAGGTGGAGATAGCTGCCAGGTGGACTCGTAACGACGATATCGCCAGACCTTGCTGTTTGAGGGACCAAACGTAGTCTAAGATATCGGCCACCGAAACTTCCATAGGGCGGAGATTTCTCTCCACGCACCAACAGGAGAAACGCTTCCACTTGGCCGAATATGTCGCTCTCGTGGAAGGCTTCCTGCTGCCCAAAAGCACCTCCCTCACCGGTGTGGAGCAGCGCAGCTCAGAACCGGTCAGCCACGCAGGAGCCACGCCGCTAGGTGCAGCGACTGCAGGTCTGGGTGACAGAGGGTCCCGTGCTCCTGGGTAATCAGGTCCGGGTGAAGGGGCAGGGGAACTGGGTCGGCTATGGTCAGGTCCAGCAGCATGGGGTACCAATGTTGCCTGGGCCATGCCGGGGCTACCATGATCACGCGAGCCCTGTCCCTGCGCACCTTCAGAAGGACCCTGTGGACCAGAGGGAACGGGGGAAACGCGTAGTACAAGTGGGTCGACCACGGAATAAGGAAGGCATCCGCTATCGACCCGGGCTCCCTGCCCTGAAAGGAGCAGAACGCTTGGCACTTCTTGTTCCCCCCGGACGCGAAGAGGTCCACACGGGGATAACCCCACCTCCGGAAGATGGAGAGGGCGACGTCCGGGCGAAGGGACCATTCGTGCGACAGGAAGGATCTGCTCAAGCGATCCGCCAGCGTGTTCCGTACTCCGGGGAGGAAAGAAGCCGTGAGGTGAATGGAGTGGGCTACACAAAAGTCCCAGAGTCGCATCGCCTCGTGACACAGGGGAGAGGATCTGGTGCCGCCTTGCTTGTTGATATAGTACATGGTCGTCGTGTTGTCGGTAAACACCGCGACACAACGACCTTGAAGCTGATGGCAGAACGTTTGACAAGCGAGGCGGACCGCTCTCAACTCCCGCATGTTGATGTGCAACCCCACCTCCTTCTGGGACCACAGGCCCTGCATTCTCAGGGTCCCCAGGTGGGCCCCCCAGCCTAGATCTGAGGCATCCGTTGTGAGGGACACCGAGGGCTGAGGTGGGTGGAAAGGGAGCCCCGCACATAGCACGGACTGGTCTAGCCACCAGCCGAGAGAATCTAACACCCCTTGGGGGATGGTGATCAGCATGTCTAGCGGCTGTCTTGCCGGCTGGTAATGATCGATGAGCCACAACTGGAGGGGCCTCATACGGAGCCGAGCATAACCGGTCACAAAGGTGCAAGCCGCCATGTGGCCTAACAGGGCTAGACATGTCCGCACTGATGTCAAGGGGGCTGCCCGCAGTCATTGAACGATCGCCGACAATGCCTGGAACCTCTGCAACGGCAGCAAAGCCCTGGCCACAGTGGCGTCCAGGACGGCCCCGATGAATTCCACCCTCTGCGTGGGGATCAGGGTGGACTTGTCCATGTTTATCAAGAGGCCCAAAGTAGCAAACATGCCGGTGATCACGCGGACATGGCTGCAGACTTGCCGTTCCGACGTGCCCCGAATCAACCAATCGTCTAGATAAGGGAACACGTGGATACGACTGCGTCGAAGATGTGCCACAACAACTGCCATGCATTTTGTAAACACCCTCGGGGCCGTAGAAAGGCCAAATGGGAGGACTGCAAATTGGTAATGAAGGGGGCCCACCACGAAGCGAAGGAAACGTCTGTGGTGTGGCCAAATGGCAATGTGAAAATACGCGTCCTGCATGTCGAGGGCGGCGTACCAGTCTCCCGGATCCAGGGATGGGATAATGGTCCCCAGTGATACCATGCGGAACTTCAACTTCACCAGGTATTTGTTGAGCTCTCGCAGGTCGAGGATAGGCCTGAGGCCACCCTTGGCCTTGGGGATCAGAAAATAACGGGAATAAAACCCCTTGCCTTTCTCGTTTTCCGGAACCGCCTCTATAGCTCCTTTGCTGAGGAGCGTCTGTACCTCCTGCCGAAGGAATTGCTCGTGAGAGGGGTCCCTGAAGAGGGACGAGGAAGGGGGGCGGGAAGGAGGAAATGATACAAACTGCAGGCGGTATCCCGTCTGCACCGTGCGTAAGACCCAGCGGTCCGATGTTATTTGGGTCCACGCCGGGAGGAAAAACGAAAGGCGGTTGGAAAACGGGGGGGAAGGATCCATGGGGGAAACTGTTACTGCGCCCTCGGGCGCACCTTCAAAATGAAGGCTTGGGTCCAGGCGGGGGCTTAGAGGAGCCTTGGTTCTGCCCCCCTTGGTTCCCCGAATGCCTGCGCCTTCCATTCCTGCCACGGCGCCTGTTAAGGTCCTGCCGTTGGCGGAACTGGGAATATGGCCTGCGCTGCTGTTGTTGCTGTGGCCGGAAGGGTCTGCGTTGCGTTCCCGGTGTGTGCATCCCGAGGGAGCGCATAATGACCCGATTGTCCTTCAGACTCTTGAGTCTGGGGTCTGTCTTTTCGGAAAACAGGCCCTGGCCTTCGAATGGGAGGTCCTGGATGGTATGCTGGAGCTCCGGAGGAAGGCCAGAGACCTGCAGCCAGGAGATGCGGCGCATCGTTACTCCCGACGCGAGGGTGCGGGCAGCCGAGTCTGCAGCGTCCAAAGAAGCTTGCGAAGATGTACGTGCAACCTTCTTGCCCTCATCTAAGATGGCTGCAAATTCCTGGCGGGCGTCTTGCGGCAGCAGCTCCTTAAATTTGTCTGCTGCCACCCAGGAGTTGAAAGCGTACCTGCTGAGCAGGGCTTGCTGGTTCAAAACCCTGAGCTGCAGCGCCCCAGCCGAGTATACTTTACGGCCGAGGAGGTCCATTCGCCTGGCCTCCCTGGATTTGGGGGCTGGAGCTTCCTGCCCATGACGCTCTTTGTCATTTACTGATTGTACCACCAGGGAACACGGTGTCGGGTGTATATGGAGGTACTCATAGCCTTTAGAGGGGGCCATGTACTTCCTCTCGACGCCCCTCGCCGTAGGGGGGATGGAGGCCGGAGACTGCCAGATGGTATTGGCGTTGGCCTGGATGGTCCTTATGAAAGGTAGGGCGACCCTGGTGGGAGCATCCGATGAGAGGATGGTAACAATCGGATCCTCTATTTCCGAGACCTCCTCGGCTTGTAGGCTCAGATTCTGAGCTACTCGCCTGAGGAGGTCTTGGTGCGCCCTGAGATCCAGCGGGAGGGGGGCTACTGGAGGAGGTACCAGCCACCGCTTCATCAGGGGAGGAGGATGAGGAGACCCCTGGCAAGAGAGTGTCTAATGGAGGGTCTCCCTCGGCCCTCGCCTCTGTCTCAGGAGCCAGAGCAGAGTCTTGCTGCTTGGACCCTTCCTCCCCATCCGGGGAGGGAGGGGGGCGAGACAATGAGGCTTCCGGCACCCTGTGCTCCGCCGTCGCAGGCCTAGCAGGAAGCTGTTGGGGCCCCTGGGCTTGATGGTATGCCCAGGGTGTCCAAAACCCCCATTGCTGCGGGCCTTGGTCGTGTTGTGGCGGGTCGTGAAATAGCGCCGCCTGCCGGTCAGTGCCCAGCGCATACCCGCTGTCCGTTTGGGAGGAGACCGACGGCTGCCTAGAAGGCCACGGCGGGGCAGACCCTGGTTGGTAAGGGTCTGCGCGGGTCGGCAGGGACGATCTTCTCGGTGCCGGGGATCGGTACCGGGAGTCAAAACGGTGCCGGGACCGGGACCTGTCTCGGTGCCGGGATCTGGACCGGTACCGGCCGCCGCTTCGGTGCCGGGATCGGGACCGGGACCTGCCACCAGCTCGGTGCCGGGAGGTCGACCGGGACCGGGACCTGCCACCAGCTCGGTGCCGGGAGGTCGACCGGTGCGGCGAGTGACGGCGGGACTGGCTCCTGGAGTCACGGTGCCGGTATCGGCGGCTGGAGTCCGACCGCGACCGCCTTGAGGTCGACCGGTGCCGCGAGTGTGACCGGTACCGCCGAGGAGAGCGGTGCCGGGACTGCGAGCGGCGATGAGATCTCGATCTGCCGTGACGTCAGGACCTGGACCGTGAGCGCGAGTCCCGAGACGGTGCCGACATCATGGGCTTGCCTCTAGACGCGACTCGCACCGGAGGTACCGGGGGTGGCAGCTAAGTAGGCTCAGTTAAGGCAATGAGGTCCCGAGCCGAGGCGAAGGTCTCCGGCGTGGATGGGACCAATATCTCAACCCCAGATCTCATGGGGGAGCTTGGCGGCACCGGACTCGACGGACCCGGCGGGCCCGGAGTCGACGGTGCCGGCGGCGCCGCGGCCGATGTTGAGGCCGGGCGCTCCAGTCGGGTCTGCCTGGCCGGAGTAGCAGACTTCGACGGTCTTGGTTCTGTCCCCGGTGCCGGAGAAGGTCGGTGCCGGGGAGTCTTTTCGGTGCCGGTGCGATCCGGTGCCGGCGCTGAGATCACGGCCTGCGAAGCCGCCGGGTCAAGTGCCGCCTCCATAAGGAGAGTCCGGAGTCTTTGATCTCTCTCCTTTTTTGTTCTTGGCTTAAAAGCCTTGCAGATGCGGCACTTGTCCGATCTGTGCGATTCCCCCAGGCACTTCAGGCACGCGTCGTGGGGGTCGCTGGTGGGCATAGGCTTCTTGCAGGCCGCACACTGCTTGAAGCCCGGCGAACCAGGCATGAGACCGGTGCCGGGTGCCGGGAAGGGCTAAGCCCCCGGTGAACAACTATTTACAACCTATTTACACTTAATTACTACTATCTATACTTAACAATCTAACTAACAACTATAACAATACGAGAGATAACGAGGAGAGCTAGGGACGTAGAGGACAGCTATGCCGCGCTCCACAGTTCCAACGACCGACACGGCGGCAAGAAGGAACTGAGGAGCGGGTGGGCTGGCAGGGATATATATTGAGCACCATGGCGGCGCCACTCCAGGGGGCGACCTGCCGGCCCACTGGAGTTGCTAGGGTAAAAAGTTTCCGACGAACGTGCATGCGCGGCGCGCACACCTAACTGGAATGGATGTGAGCAATCACTCGAAGAAGAACCAGCTGAACAAACTCAAATGGTAATTTTCCCAAAAATCAAAATTCTCTTCTTTAAAATGCTATAGCTTAACTGAGACCCTCTCCTAGCAGCCTTTTAATAGTGAGGTCAATAAACACCATTCTGTAATTTAAGGAGAGAGCTAGCAGCCAGGAAGAGGACTAGGAGTTAAAAATGGAGGAAGAAAATAGAGGTGGAGGGGCACACAAGGGAGGCAGATGTGGGCACAAAGCTATTTTCTGCAAAAAGTTGGAGAAAATATTTTAAAACATTAAAATTTTAAGAGTACATGGAACACCTGTGAATTGAATAGGCAACAGCCATTAATTAGGAAGGCGCTTTCAGCTAATATGACATGACGCCATTTGCTTACTGGTAGGCATTACAAGATAACATCACAGCTATCGACCAGTTAAAGGCAGAATCACCTAATGACATTTTATAAATTTGTCCTTATCCTCTGCTGTAGAATTACCAACAAAATCAAAACTGAGAAGAGGTCAAAAAACATCCTCTGGAAAAAAAAAATTCAGTTCTCCATTGGGGAACAAGTTATATTGAGAAACTAAATGCAAAGTGCAACAGCAAACAAACTCGCTTGCTGGGTAAATTTAACTTTTGGGAGGATTCCAAAGGCAGAAGTCAGCAAGCATTGCCAACTTGGAAACAGCAAGCAATCTACACAGTTGCTTGCCCCGTATATCTTAACGGCACAATTCGGATAAGAGTACTAATGCCAGGTTATTAAGCCATGGCTTGCCTCCCAGGGAAACATTCTGTAGGTTTACACTAAGGCCAAAGTAGTGACTAATCTGCTGGCACTTTACAACTACCAAAGTTCAATTTCAACCCTGGATAACTTGCATTGTCACACTGCCTCAGAAAATTTGCAGAAAAACTATTCTTAGGACACTAATGCCTTCGTAGTAGCTCAATTTTTAAAAAAGTACTTGTTTCACATGCAGCTAAAGAGATTCCTGAAAACATGCACAAAATTTTTCCTTGTTCTGCTCAGAGTACAATACACTAACCCACATTGGAAGGCTTTGGGAAAAATAAGAACTGTGAACCAGGCACAATACAGCCAGAATTCATTTATGCTAGCTACATTAATTAAAAATTACAGCATAAGGCACAATTAATGAAGTAATAGCAGCTTAATTCAATCAAAACTCAACACAAATTTCAGCACTCAAGACGAGGCACGACCTAAAACCACTAACTGCTTGCAGGATATCAACTTTTAGACTAAAAGCCAGTACAACACAGAAGGACTTGCTGACTGCCAGCAAAAAGGAAATAGTACTGAAGGCCTCCCCAAACACCTGAGAATTGTGATGCTATCTTCCCCAGCAAAGCCAAAATACATAAGCAGTAACAACAGACCTCAAAGGAAATTTAAAAGTAGCTCTCCTCATTTAGTTTCATGTGTTTAGCCCCTTCATGTTTTGCTGACAAAGACTAAGTGTCACAGCAGTTGCTGCGCTTCCCATAGGACACAGGGAGGCCAGTGTTTTATCTTCACACATATGAGGAGAAAGTTCTTTCCTCCCAGGTGCAAGAAGCCAACATATTTACACACAAGGAAGGATACCTGACAATAAAAGGCAGTTCCTTCCCACAAGAAGCTGAAAGCACACAGGATAGTGTGTTCAGACCACTTAGCCTCCACATCATAAATATAAATTGAATGAATTTCTATGCAACAAAAATATCCCAGCATCCTCTGACAAAAAGTGAACTGCACTTTTGATTGATAGATAGATAGATAGATAGATAGATGATAGATAGATAGATAGATAGATAATCCAGTCCTCAGGGAGCATCTGTGCATATATTTGGATCAAAAACAGAAACAAGCAGGTAGGGAAGAAACCATGCAAAAATTAAAGTGTGACTGCTTTTACTTTAGGAAATTTTCCCCTTGGCTGGGTGGGGATTTATTTATTCTTTGTATTGGGGTTTGAATATATTTAGTGGTTAATGGTGTTGCCCTCCTCCCAGTCAGTGATCAACATTCTACATTGTTGGTGATAGCTCCCATTATTACTCGAAGAAGTCCAAAGTTAAAGATTTCTCTGGAGCAGGCCCTCATTATTTTATTCATTATTTGTATTATGATAGTGTCTGGCTGTGAAACCCTCCCACCTCCTCCTCTGGGTTTCAGAGCCTGAGCTTCACAGAAACATCTACATCAGCCGTTTCCAAACTGTGAGCAGCAACCCCTAAAGGTGCCATGCCACCAGCAGATGGGGTTGCAGTGATCCCTACTTTGTGGAGGACACCATTTTGAGCTGCACAATGTGTCTTGCATGTATGGTGTGTGTAAGGTCACAATATATGAAGGACACCATTTTGCTCTTCAAAATGGCTTCCTCCATGCAGGAAAGACTTCATTAAAGTGGCATCATGCCAGCAAAAAGTTTGGAAACCTTTAGGGTTTACGTGGCTGTTTGTAGCACCACAGACCTGGACTTGGACGCACTGCCACGAGCATTGACTTTATTTATGTGCCATGTAGACACACTCTAAAGCAGGCCTGCACAACATAAGGCCCGCAGGCGGATTCTAAATCCCCCGCACATGGCGCTCTGCGGGCAGCCCATTAAATCTCAGCCGTGGCAGGCAATCAAAGGGCTCTGGGCTGCCTGCAGGGGCAGGGAGCCCAGAGCCCTTTAAATCCCAGCCCGCAGACACTGATTGCCCCTTCCCCAGACCCCTGCCCCAATCTAAGCACCGCTGGTCCTTGTCTCCTGATACCCCTCTCCCGGGACCCCAGCCCCTATCTAAGCCTCCCTTCTCCTTGTTCCCAACTGCCCCCTCCTGAGAACCCCCCTCAACTTCCCCCCAGGATCCCATCCCCTACATGTCCCCTGATAAACCCCTGGGACTCCCATGCCTATCCAACTGCTGCCTGTCCCGACTGCCCCCCTGAACCTCTGCCTCATCCAACCCCCACTGCTCCCTGTCCCTTGACTGCCTCCCAGAACCCCCTACCCCTTCTCCAACCCCCAGTCCCCTTACCGTCCCACTCAGACCAGAGTGTCTGGCTCCGTGCAGGTCCAGACACATTGCTGCCATGCTCCCCCGCGGAGCCCACACCCCCCCTCCCTAGCACCTGCCTTCCAGATTTGAACACCTCAAAATTCAGGAGTGCTCAAGCTCACTTTGAGCAGCTGTTACTTCATTTCTCCCAAATTAAATACACTGATCCACTGTAACTTGCTGTAGAAAAAGTAGGATAAAATTGAGCAAGAAATGCTTATTAGGACTGGAATTGCTATTTTCAACAGCCATTCCCTTTTCGTTTGTTTAAAAGGAAGACAGTGATATCGCATTGGCAAATTCCCCATAGAACAAAAGAGTGGAACAAAAGAAAAATAAAGGCACCTCAGCTTTACCTCATTTATGGAGGACAGTCTTATAATATGCATTCAGATATCCTCCAATCACACAAGCTGCAAATTGTTCCACTTTACTGCAGCTCTGTAACCATATGGGAACCAATCCTGTCTGTGTTCTGTGCACATCCAAAATTCCTGCTGAATGACCCACCATGGGAGTGAGTCACCACTGACCCTGGGCTTGGGCGGCAGGAGGTGTGGGGGGGGCACTGGTGGGGAGAAGCCCAGGGTGGGGCAGCAGCGGGGTGGGGGAGGCACTGGTGCGGAGGAAAGGGGGAAGCCCAGCGCTGGGGAGGCAGGGAGTGTGGGGGTGGGGTGGGGGGAGAGCCCAGGACTGGGGCAGCAGGGAGGTACAGGGGGGGAGCCCAGGGCTGGGACGGGGGGCAGCCAAATTTTTTTTTTTGCTTGGGGCAGCAAAAAACCTAGAGCCGTCCCTGCCAGGTTCCCCCAGCCGCCGGAGCCCCAAGCCCCGAGCCCTTTAATTTGCCCCTGACGGCTCCCAGCCACCTCTTCAGCTGGGAGCCCCTGGTCGATTTAAAATAAAGTATTACCTCCCCACCCCTAATCTTCCTTTTTGTCCCACAGCTGTTTTGGTGGGGCGGCACTGGGGAAGCAGGGTTTGTTTCCGCAGGGTTGGGTGGCTCTGGGGGGAGTGTTTCCGCAGGGCCTGGAGGTTTTGGTCCTCAGCTGTTTTCTCTGGAGTAATGTGGCCCTCGCCACTTTACAAGTTGTGCAGGCCTGCTCTAAAAGATCCCATCAGGCCCCCATTATAGTAGGCATATAAACACTTGAGGAAAACACTATTTAAAAGGTTTACCTGTGACATAATGGATAATAATCCCAATCTTGTCATACACTGTAAGTCTGTAAGCCCCAACCTAAAGACTACTTAACTGAAGGGATTTGCTCACCCGTATAAAGCTCCCTGTACTGATGAGTAGCCTATTGAGACTAAAATAGTACACAGCAATGCTAATTCTAAATTGCACGTCTAACTGCAAACAAACCAGTGGGTTCAAAGCATGTTATTTTACTAAGATATTTGCTGATCCAAATTTTGAACAGGGATTTTGATGGTTAGGGATTTCTGAAGGTGGGGAGAGATGGGGGGGAGGGGAAATGGGCTTAGTTTTTCAGTATTAAAAATTTACAATAAAATATGCAGTTTCTTTAGAATATTTAGTGTGATGTAAGAGTTAATACAGTATCCAGCACAGATGACACGGTACTACATGGCTGCAGTACAGCTACAGTGCACAGCAATACTACTTTTCTTAAAACAGTCTTGTCAGCTACCTTAGAAATGTATAGCAGCACAATGCATTGCAACCATATTGCTCACAGTTTGGGTCCTCAGCTTTACAAAGCAGAGGAGACTAGGAATGTAGCAGAGGCAGTGTACTCAGACGCAGGGTGGGAAATACTGCCTAGTAACCTTCTCTGTTTAATTGAAAAGGTGGTAGCAAACTGACTACTAATGTAAATGTACTCATCTAGCCTTGACAGAGGGAATGATCCAGTGCTGGATCTGATGTGGTGATAAAAGAAGAGAACTGGGCAAGTGTGTGTCTGCTGAAAATATTTTTTTCCTAAGTGAGAAACATTAAGCCTTAATCCTGATTCATGGGCTAGAACATCTCATGTGTAGCGATATTTTTACCACTACTACCCCCTCCCCTTTTTTTTTTTTTGGACCTAGGGGGAGATAAGTTATCTTTGTGTTTGTTAATTTAAATGGAGAGAAAGACAGAAGTCTTTCTGGAATCCTCTGCTTCATTCTCAGTATTATTAATATGAGTTCTAATGAACCCTGAGAGCATGTCCTCCCTCTAAGGCAACTTCACTGCAAAATATATATCTTGCTTCTCTGTAAATGTCAAGTTGAAAAGCCAACTATAAAGACACTGCACTTAAGCCATTTTGTTTCCACAAATGCTTTAGTCTCCCAAAGTCTAAGGGACTCAAGACATTGATTTCTTCCAATAATGCCTCTTGTATACATGAGGTAAGTTTAAATATTTCATTGCAAAAATGGGGAGAGATTTAAATCTCACATCATTTGCTCTCAGCAGTGTTTTAAAGACCTTTATTAGGACCTGTAGGGGTATGTTTCAAAGCAATATGCAAATAATTTTGCCATACAGTTCCTATTAGCATCAGTCAGAGACAAATCCCTTTATATCATTTTGAAAATTTACTAACGTGCTTGAGAATATTTTGCTTATTGGCTAAACAGGGTCTCTACGTTGCACTTTCATGATAAAGAGATTGCACTACTGTATTGTGTATGAGGTGAATTGAAAAATATTTTTTTAATTTATATTTTTATTACAAATATTGGCACTGTAAAAATGATCATATGAGCACTATACACTTTGTACTGTGCTGTAATTGAAATCAATATATTTGAAAATGTAGAAAAACATCCAAAAATATTTAATACATTTCAACTGGCATTCTATTGCTTAACAGTCTGATTAAAACTGCAGTTAATCGCTATTTATTTTTGTACATTAATCGCATGAGTTAACTGCGATCAATCAAATGCCTGGGTTACAGTTCCTCCCATCCATAAAATGTTGAAAATCGTCAGCTTGCCCAGTAAAGAACTGGGATGGCAGCATGAGCCAATATGTAAGATCAGTTGCATCAATGGGAAGATTATTTCAAGATGCTTCTCAACTGTTCATCTAGTGTCCCTCTTCTGCTTCAAGTGAGACAGGAAGTCCTGATAAAGCCACGTTCTGTTAACCAAGAAGCAGTTCATACTACAGTTCCTAAACAGAAGTGAGGAAAGGCCCCATGAGCTTATACCATGACCCTTGAGTAGCTGAAGAAAGGAGAGATTATTATTGGTCAGACACTCTTCCAGTCCATCTGGCACACTAATCATCTCTGACGATTGGAAGATGGGTCTTATTCTGCCTCTGTTCAAAAAGGGAGATCATGGTCTATTAACTGTAGAGAAATTATGCTGTTGTCAATCACAAAACAAGTGTGCGCCACAATGCACACTGCTAATGCGAGAAATTAACATGGAAACAGAGGGCAGGATATTCATTGTGGCTTAATACCATGTTGTGCCACTACTAACCAGATCTTTACCTTGAGATTGCTTTTTGAGAGAATGACTGAATTTAATAAGGCATGCTCAGCATTTTTGATAGATTTCCTTTTGACCTTTGAGCAATCTTGAAGGAATCTGATGAGGCATTCCTATGAAGACAGTGTGATTCATAGAAGAGCTCTATAAAGGAATGGAAATCTGTGTTTGGTCAAGATCAAATACACAGTATGGTTTCCCACTCTCACAGGAGTACAACAAGGCTCTGTCTTGTCACCGTTGTTCAATATCAGCACTGACGGATAAGCTTGAAGAGGACAGCTGTCAGTAACGTTGGGCTGAACACCGTTTTGCTTCAAGATCTCAAAATAGGCCGATAAAATGCAGAAAATACACTAAATATTTTGATTACATCATACCTCATAGATCGGGGTCGGCAACCTTTCAGAAGTGGTGTGCCGAGTCTTCATTTATTCACTCTAATGTAACGTTTTGTGGGCCAGTCATACATTTTAACATTTTTAGAAGATCTCTTTCTATAATTCTTCAATATATAACTAAACTATTGTTGTAAGTAAAGTAAACAAGGTTTTTCAAATGTTTAAGCAGCTTCATTTAAAATTAAATTAAAATGAAGAGCCCCCCTGGACCAATGGCCAGGACCCGGGCAGCGTGAGTGCCATTGAAAATCAGCTCGCGTGCCGCCTTTGGCACGTGTGCCATAGCTTGCCTACCCCTGCCATAGATAGAAGTCTAGCAGTCTCACATTGCATTTGAGTATGCTGAAAGCATTTCCATATAGAGAACTAACTTAAAAATTCACATTCAGCTCAAATGATAGCCTCATTGTACCTTGTCAATAGCTCTATAGCTAATCTAAGTGAAGAATGAGCCCATGCTGGCACTAACAAAACTCTTAGAAACTGATCGGAGAAAACGCCCCTCTTTCTCTGATAGCCTACACAAGACCAAGGGACCTCCCAAAGCAGTATATATTCAAGGAAGATTTAGTGTTTGACAGCAGTCTTCAGTACCATCTTGCCGAAGACCACATCAAGCATTCTGTAGCACCTAATGAAAATATGTGAGGAGACAACTCATGATACTGAACCTCAACTGGATAAAGTCAAACCCTGAACTCTGAGGTTCGGGCCACACACACCGTTGCACCTGTTTAACATTACTTTTAAAACAAGTTTTGTTAAACTGGTGCCAAGTCCTGTGTGGACATTCTCAACCCAATATAAGCCAGGTTTAAATCAAATGAAAAATGTCCACCCAAGAGTTTTCATCAGTCTATTTTAAAACCAATTTTTATTAACCTAGTGCAACTTTGTTAGACGATTTAACTCATGGGAGATGAGATCAAGGATTTAGCTGTTTCCTTGTGGTATTTGGGAGGCACTACAACTTCAACATTTAAACAAATATAGAAGAGTGAAGAGAGAAAATGGCTAATGATAAGCAATTGTGTAAGGATAGGGGGAAGTGTTCAAAATATCTTGAAGGTTTTCATGTGAAATAAAATTGGCCCAGCTGACTATTGTACAAATGTGATTAAACACTGAACTCGTACATTTAGTTCCACAGCAGCATACAACTCCTTGAGCGATTCTACTCTTCCCTTAAGAAATCTACAATACTGTACATAAGCTGAAGGAGTGGGGGGATTAGAGGGGCTTGAATTGAAATTCTTAACTGAGGCCATGTCTACATCTAAAGTTTTGCAGCGCTGGTTGTTACAGCTGTATTAGTACAGCTGTATAGGGCCAGCGCTGCAGAGTGGCCACACTTACAGCAACCAGCGCTGCAAGTGGTGTTAGATGTGGCCACACTGCAGCGCTGTTGGGCGGCTTCAAGGGGGGTTCCGGGAACGCGAGAGCAAACCGGGAAAGGAGACCAGCTTCGCCGCGGTTTGCTCTCTCGTTCCCGGAGCCACCCAGCAAACCGCAGGGAAGGAGACCTGCTTGCTCTGGGCTCTGGGAACGAGAGAGCAAACCGGGAAAGGAGACCCGCTTCGCCGCGGTTTGCTCTCTCGTTCCCGGAGCCCAGAGCAAGCAGGACTCCTTCCCTGCGGTTTGCTGGGTGGCTCCGGGAACGAGAGAGCAAACCGCGGCGAAGCGGGTCTCCTTTCCCGGTTTGCTCTCGCGTTCCCGGAGCCACCCAGCAAACCGCAGGGAAGGAGACCTGCTTGCTCTGGGCTCCGGGAACGAGAGAGCAAACCGGGAAAGGAGACCAGCTTGATTACCAGAGGCTTCCTCCTTCCACGGAGGTCAAGAAAAGCGCTGGTAAGTGTCTACATTGGATTACCAGCGCTGGATCACCAGCGCTGGATCCTCTACACCCGAGACAAAACGGGAGTACGGCCAGCGCTGCAAACAGGGAGTTGCAGCGCTGGTGGTGCCCTGCAGATGTGTACACCTTCAAAGTTGCAGCGCTGTAACTCCCTCACCAGCGCTGCAACTTTCTGATGTAGACAAGCCCTGAGTACATTTTCACAAAGCAACTTGCCTTCTGTCCACACCACAACAAGCAGAACCTCAATGTGATTTTGCCTGGATTGGGGTTCCACTATTCTTGTCATGCAGATGTTTCCTGGCACTTTTTCTTTAGTGAATTTTGATGAACTGTAAATCAAGCTTCTGAGTGGATTTGTTTTCTTCCCATGGAACCTCCTCAACCAGATTAATCCAACAAGCACATGGATTTTATCCCAATTACTCATCCACCCAATTCTTTCTAATCCTATTACTGCACTTCTGTCGAAGTCACCCAGCAGCACAACTGTTTTCTTCATTCCGGACTGGGAATTTAGATTTCAAGTCTACTTCTTACAAAATATGGGTTACTAAGCCCAGATACCCTTCTCTTTCTGTCTAGTGTAGAACCTCACCTCTTCCAAACTTAAAGTCCCCCTAACTCCTAGGAAGCAAAGGAAATTCCCGCACCTACACCATTTTCCAGGACAGATCTATTCTCTTGCTGAACATTATTTGGCAGACAGGGTGGGCTTCAAAAGGTTATCCTTGTGCTAATGATTTCTAGCAAGTATTCTGAATAAAGTAAATGTATTATTTTCTACAAATTTCTGAAAGGACAATTCTGTATCTTATAGCAAATTATTCAAGATGGAAGTCTTTGTGGGGGGAGGTTGGTTTGTTTTTTAATAAATGTAAGGAAAACACACCAACCTAGGTCTAGAATATCTGTATTCTGACTACCGTTATCTGAATCAAGTGAACTTGCAGAAAAATTTGAGACTCAACCCTGATTCTAATGACCCTCTCCATGTTAAGAGACAGAATGTAGTATTACTGTCGATTTCCCCACATTCCTTATGACACTACTGTCACATTCTAGGGTGTCCAGGGGTATTATTTATCACAGCTAAATTTAAATTACTTTATTTCTCACACTTAATCCCTGCTTTGCAGATAGAAACAGCAGGGGTACAAAGACCTTTATGAATGAAAACATTAATGCTGTAGAACTGTACTCTAAGCTCTAGTTAAACACGTCCTGTGACACAGGATCTAGTATCGTGCCATTTAAAAAAAAAAAAAGGGGGAGGGAGAAATCAGAGGAACAAAATCTGAAGGTAACTATCCACAGATAGTAGGCAATTTATGCTTTAACTTGGGCATTTTGCTGTCAGATGTAAGAGGTCTCAAAATCACTAACAAAACAATACAAGGATAGTTTTAGTCAGGTCTCTTGAAGACAGGTGCCTTAGAACTAGTCAAAACTTCTTTATTTTGGGCAAGTTTGTATTGGTGGCTAACAGGTCTTTTTATATTATTTACCCATGCTGCCTGCAAAGATAAAGAAATAAGAAAAATATGACATTTCTGGTTGTGGTGAACCTTGTCAGATTAAGCGAGGGCATGATATCACAAAAGGATAAACATGTTTGAGATAGTCAAATAAGTACTCATTTTATATTTTAATACTTTAATGTAATTAATTAGCTGGTAGAAATCAGTCCTATAATATATTATTGAAGCAAATACAGTTGTGCAAGTAGTACATGAATAAGAATAGAATGTGAGATTCTCCTAGTTAGAATAAATTACATGGTTTTCAATTCTCATGATTCAGACCACATGGTGGCCAATAGCTGTGGTCAGAAAGGCATTCTCCCAGTGATATAATATTGCAGAGTTATGTGGTTATAAAATTTTAGGCCTTCTTTCTAAACTTGCAGTATTTTCCGACATAAGGATATTCAACTAGTAGGGTCAGTTATTTGATCTGGTAAGGCAGTGTGTATACATAGTTGGTAAAATATCTAATTAGATGTGTCAAATTAGATACAGGAATCTCTGCATTTAGGCTTCTATGCATATTTGGCACCTGCTCTTTTTATTCTGAGTTTGTATCTTGTTAGAATGATTAATTACAATGGTTGTACATGAGAACTAAGAACATACTAGTTTTGGTTAATAGACAAAGATATTATATGGATTGGAATATGCTGTATTATGAACACTATGCAGGAATATAAAATTAGGGGCTAGTCCAACCTTGAAGAAACCTAATCCTTCCTCCCAACTATCAGAAGACAATGAGTCAGCCACATTGGCCTCAATAGATACACTGCTGCTTAAAAGATATTGAAACAGATTGTCATGTTCTTAGCCTTGTTCATCACAGGTCTTCCAACTCTGTGCTGCTTGATAGTTCTCTCATAGAAAGCCTGCCTTTCCTGCATTGTCACAAAGGCCAAAGGACTGAGACTGGCACTTGAGTTTTTCCACAAGTTCACTCTCCACCCTGCCCTTCCAAAATGCACACTTCACATTTGTGCAGCATTACAGGCAAGGAGACATGGGGCTAGTCTGCACTGGCAATGTTAAAGTGCTGCCACTGCAGCGCTTTAATATGGCTTGTGTAGTCACAACAGAGTGCTGGGATATAGCTCTCCCAGGGCTCCAAAAAAACCCACCTCCACAAAGGATGTGGCTCCCAGCACTGGTGCACAGTCTACACTGGTGCTTTACAGTGCTGAAATTTGCTGCGCTCAGGGGGTGTTTTTTCACACCCCTGATCAAGAAAGTTGCAAGTGCTGTAAAGTGCCATTGTAGACAAGCCCATGCTAAGTTGAAGTCAGATCACCATCCCCTAAATTAAGAAGCTGTAGTCTAACCAAAATTAGAAAGTGCGGTAGAGAATTTAAGTACTCTCGAAGCAGGAAGAGACTGCATAAAACAGCCAACAGAAAGGGCTTCCATGTACTCAAAATAGGAAGCTAGATGTCTCTAGCAGCATCAAAAAAATTAGTTATTCATGGTAATGGGAAAATGAGCTTTCTGGGCTGAAATGGGATATTTTCTCAATTTGCATTTGCCTTATGTTTATCACAATTATCCAACATCATTCCACCAAATCGTCTGATTGCTACTAGTTAAGTTAGATTCTTCTATAGTTTTCCACAATTCTCCTTAATGACCCTGATTCCAGTGCTGATGATTGGGACAAACCACTATCAGCGTCTGCCCATGCTGAGTAGCCATGTTATACAAGTGTTCCTTATTTATGTGTGTTGCTCAACAACGGGACTTGAAGGAATTTTCTACTCTGAAAAGTGATTAAAATAGCATTGTAGAGCCAGAACACTGCTACTAGTATTGAAGATCCAGAAAACCAAATAATTTCATCAGTTACAACTATGCAGCATCTCCGATACACTAGCTTTCTGCACATTCATTATTCAGGGCCTAAATGAAACAGACAATCCAAAGTATGAGGGAAAAGTCTCACTTGCAAGATTACTGATAAATATCAGTGACAAGAGAAGAACTCAGCCTGACTATCAGATCACAAATTAATTTCACAAAGGAGACAGACAAGCTGTTTTATAGGGCAACTAGCCCATTAAATCACTATGTAAGCACGGAAACTCCTCAATACCATTTTTACAGTCATTTAACAAAACAGAATTACAGTTATTTTACTAGCTTCTTACAAAGAACTTTTTCAAAAGCCAATTTAACAATCCACCTTCCAATTAATTATTAGCTGAAGAGCATCCAGCTCCCCATCTTCCATTATTTCACTATTTTTCTATAAAATAATAGTTCAGAGAAGTATAAGCTTACTCAGTGTAATAATGATTTGGTCACTGTTTAGCCAAGTGCTGTATTATGCTGTCCTTAAAGTTTATATGATACTGAGATGCGATTCACAGATCTATAGTTTCGGGGATCACTATTTTGTTTTTGAAGATAGGTGCAATATTTGTAACCTTCCTTTCTTCAGGGACAGGTGCTCTTTTAGGAAATACTACCTATTTCAGCACAAGTTCTCTTAGTGTTTTATTGCTTTATGAACTCCCAAATGAACACTACCTTGCAAATTACCACTGCACCTGAATTTCTTAATTAGCTTAACTATATCTTAGATGCTTCTGTTAATACCACATGATGATTTCCTGTATAAATCATTACATTAGCCTGACCAGGAAAGCAAACGGGATGGAAATTTCTCTCCATCACGTTCCATACTACTACTACCATAGCAGAGATAAGCTGAAGGCCTATTAGTATAAAAAAACAGGGGGAGATATTGCGTGGGCGCACTCTGAGGGCCCCTCAGTTTTGGAATTCACTCCCCAGTTTGGCTGTAATGGTCGAAATCTGGAGATCTTCAGGACACACTGCAAAGATAATCTTTTTTTCTGAGGAACATGTAAAAAGGGATGAAGTGGTTAAGGGGGGAATTTTGAAGGTGCAGAAGTACTGGAAGAGGGGGATGATTTAAGTTTGAGAGTTCCTGGCTCATTGTTGGGAGTTTATACTGCACTGTGCTGCTGTACTTTATGTTCTGTTGTATCTTAAAATATTAATTTTAAGGTCTCCTAGAATATAGGAAGAATCTCATTCACTGCTACAGACTAGGGATCAAGTGGCTAGGCAGCAGTTCTGCAGAAAATTACCCAGGAGTTACAGTGGACAGGAAGCAGGATATAAGTTAACAGTGTGCCCTTGTTGCCAAGAAGGCTAACAGCATTTGGGGCTGTATAAGTAGTAGCATTGCCAGCATATCGAAGGACGTGATCATTCTCCTCCATTCAGCATTGGTGAGGCCTCATCTGGAGTACTGTGTCCAGTTTTGGGCCCCCCACTACAAAAAAGATGTGGAAAAATTGTAAAGAGTCCAGCAGAGGGCAACAAAAATTATTGGGGGGGGGTGGAGCTGGAGCACATGACTTATGAGGATAGGCTGAGGGAACTGGGATTGTTTAGTCTGCAGAAGAGAACGAGCTGGGATTTGATAGCAGCTTTCAACTACGTGAAAGGGAGTTCCAAAGAGGATAGATCTAGACTGTTCTCAGTGGTACCAGATGACAGAACAAAGTAAATGGTCTCAAGATGCAGTGAGGGAAATTTGGGTTGGATATTAGGAAAAACTTTTTCACTAGGAGGGTGGTGAAGCACTGGAATGGGTTACCTAGGGAGGTGGTGGAATCTCCTTCCTTAGGAGTTTAAGGTCAGGTTTGACAAAGCCCTGGCCAGGATGATTTCATTGGAGACTGACCCTGCTTTGAGCAAGAGGTTGGACTAGATGACCTCCTGAGGTCCCTTCCAACCCTGATATTCTATGATATGGCTACGGACCCTTTCTACTGCTATAGCAGCAAAGAGTCCTGTGGCACCTTATAGACTAACAGACGTTTTGGAGCATGAGCTTTCGTGGGTGAATACCCACTTCGTACATGCATCTGATGAAGTGGGTATTCACCCACGAAAGCTCATGCTCCAAAACATCTGTTAGTCTACAAGGTGCCACAGGACTCTTTGCTGCTTTTACAGATCCAGACTAACATGGCTACCCCTCTGATACTTTCTACTGCTATGTAAATCCAAACATCCAACCATAGTAGAATTACAGTTTACCTGTAACTTCTCCACAAATACAGTATTCACTTTAATTACCCCCTCGGCCATAAGCCAGATAGGTCCAAAACTCTCCTGCACCTAGAATATTTAAATATTCATTAATCATCTTAATATACTTGGCTATTCGTTCTCCATACTTTCTTTGCCCTTTTTGCTTATATACCTTCTGTAACATTTTCTTTGATGAAAGGCTTCTTCAGCTCTAATACTATCCGAAGTACAATATTACCCCTCTGAGTATCGAGTAATACCTGCCTAATCTTAATGATAGGGACAGCCAGTTCTTCCCCCCAAAAAATCACTGTTTGCGTTACACAACTTTGCTTAATGTATGATGGGATTCAGCAACCTTTATCTTAAGGGTTGCCATCTGGACCATTTGAGACTTGAATTTGCTCTCACCTGGTTTTGGAACATTAAAAAAAATGATGTTGTGATGTGTTGCTCACTGTAACGAGGAGTCCGGTGGTACCTTAAAGACTAGCAGATTTATTTGGGCATAAGCTTTTGTGGGTAAAATAAACCCACTTCTTCAGATGCATGGCGTGAAAATTACAGATGCAGGCATAAATATACTGACACATGAAGAGAAGGGAGTTGCTCATTGTGAATGTCTGGCTGTTTACCATAGATTTATTAGTAACAAGAAGTTATGTACTATTGTTTTCCCAAGCTTGATAAATAAAGCAAACATGTTTTTCATAATTTTTAAAATGTCAGGGGTTTAACTAACTAGAATTTACATATTTTGTTCATCTGGTACACCCTGTCTCTTGGCCATATTCAAAGTAGTCAAACATTTCATACTAGATGCAGTACATTCTGTATTCCCTTCCTCCCTGAACTGCTGCAGTTCAACTGGTTTCTCTAAACTAAACTGGAGGTCCCCAACACAATGGATAGTTACTTTCACAACTTTCCTGCTATGCATTGGTCAACTAATTTAGTTTTTTTAAGAACTTCAAATATATTTTACAGGTTTCAGTTACAGCAACCACCAATTCCATCATGTGGAAAACAGTGACAAGAAGTTATACAGTCCTCTGTGACTCTGCTATACGGATTATGTATCAAAAATACTTTATTTAATCCTTTTGCAGCCTACAAGATAGTTTCAAATGGATGGGGAAAATGTGTCCCTGGCCAATTTAATCCATATACAGTGTAAAACACTGCTGTGGTATACTTGATATGCCTTCGCATAGTTGATGCTATTGTGGCATATTTGGACCTTGATTTGCCTTCACATAATTACATACTTCAGGAACTGGTCTTCCAAATACACCAGGTCCTTCCATTTTCTTCCTCCTCTTTATATCCTTCTCAGAACCAAAAGTAAAAATTTAAAGTCCATTTACAACAAGTATCAGTCTGAGAAAGATAGAAACAAACACACATACTAAATAAAGTCAGACCACTAACTGCTAAGCATTAGTCAGTTCTTTGGTACATCTTCTAGAATAGGTCTAGCTCTAACTGACAGATGTGTCTTCCCCCTCCTAACAAGCAGGCACTGACATGACTAACGTACTGAATATAAATGCTGTTCATAATGAAGTTTACATCTGAAATAAATAGAAGCTTTAGAGAACAGTCTTACCTGAAGCTGCCATAGACTATAAGGAGAATGGAAATCAGGAACGTAGACACTTGGCTGGAATCCACAAGGGAATATGCCCTAGAATGGGGAAGAGAAAGGCACAATGTGTCACCACAGAGCATCACTTTTGGGTGTCATTTGATAACTCTTCAGCTTATGTTAACAAAACGAAGAGGACACTGAATGACGAGTCAGGAAGGTAGCTATTTCTAGAATGTCAATGCCAAATAAGAAAACAGTTAGAAGACTGACTGACTATAATTAGCCTATAATATTCAATGATAGACTCACAAATTATTTGCAGTATTCAAACAGTGATCAAATATGACTTGTGGTAACTTGTGCCAAGCTCACCACACGGGAGCTTCTGCCAAAGCATGTGGGAGGGGGAAGATGCTTTAGCTTTATCTAATGAAACCGTGCCTATAAGATGCAGCCTTCTCAAACAGTACTTGGTTATAGGACTTAACAGGTAACACAAAAGGTAGAATGGTGACCAAGCATTATTTCAGAGAAAACAGGCTGCAGCATGTATTTAACTACATCCCACATAACTGCATAACATTATACCTACATGAAAGATGAAAATATTTTGATATAGGACTTCTGATGGAGATTTTGGTAAGGACCAAGTCTTAAACTCACTAATGTCAGTTTACTTGCATAGATTTCCTGAGAAATCAGACTTCAGAATACATATGTACATGGCTTCCCACATGTGTTTATAATACAGAACTAAAAGATTCCTAACAGCCTTGTGTCCGTAATGCCTACGCTATCTAATTTTTGGTTCCCTATCCCCAAGAGACTGAATTGTATTGTGTCTAGCTTATATTGCAAACTCTGGGGTAGGGATGGTGTTTTTGCCAAATTTATAAAGCAGCAATCTAACAGAATTAAATATGTACATACCACCGCTTGACAAATTTCAAGTTTTTGCATATGTATCTATTTATGCAAGAGTTTCTATTGGGCATCTAGCATTCACATTTTCAGGGCATGAGGGATTCAAAATGCCTCTAAAGTAAAAACCTGACATGGAACACTTAGCAATCACTGGATTGCTTCAGTTTCACTCTGTAGCAGAAATTCTGTCCGTACAGGCAACATACATTTTTATACCACTTGCATTACTGTAGTATTCAGGTGACTTACACGATGATCCTTCCCTCTGTAAGATTACACCAAAACAAAATGTCTAGAACATGGGGATGTGTATGTTGTAAGATTCCTAAAACCTGTACAAAAATTTAGAACTGAGTGTTTCAGAGGTCTGACAGCTAAGAAATTGCCAATAAGCTACTGTAAACCAAAAGGAATGAATGGAAGATGACTAGCTAACTGACTCAAACAAGTATTTAGGTACGTTTACTCATTTTTCTTCTACAATAAATGAATGGTGTGTTATTGGAGATAGTCAATTTACGCATATCTTCTCCATCTGAACTACATGGTATAACATATCAACTCTAATATTTTAGTATGACAGTGTTTTATCACCCTTGCAAACCCAGATAACTCGCTGGGTTAGGCGTAAGCAAATCTATTCACAACTTTCCCTGTTACAAGATTCACTATTAAATCATAACCTGATGAGAGGTTACTATAACCTAGGTTAACAGCTACTTTGTACTTCAATACACAGGTACCATCAGCAACTTCACCATATTGAACTATATACATTAAATATACTAGAGCAAAACTATAAAGGCATCAGAAGATAACAAGTGAAAATGCGAATGTATCCATTTCTTAAATTGGTTTATCCCTAGATCACTCGACTGAAGGTGAGCAACAGCAAAAGGACAGAAAGTACCCTTTCACTTCTTTACAAAGACCACAGAATGCCTGGGGGGTATGGTTCTCTACTTCGCATGCTCCCCCTCACCCTGCCTTTTTTATTTACCATATATATTTGTTCATAAACCAAATTTTGTTAAGTAAAAAAGAGAAGCACCAGAGAAGGGGGTCAGCCTATGAATAGATAATAGAGAGGGAGAGGTGGGACACAGCCCCTCCCCCCAACAGAGGGAGCGAGAAGAGGCAACACAGCCAGTAGAGACAGAAGGGCAGAGGCAGGGCCAGAGTCTCTCCGCTTCTGGTCACATTGCTCTCCCCCGAGTCTCCGAAGCAGCTGCAGCTCTGGAGCAGGCTGCGGCCGTGCCACCTGCCCCAGCCCGCCGGAGTAGGTCTAACCAGGCCAGAGACATCCTTCCCTGGCCCTCCCCAGATAAAGTGGGAAGGGATGGGATGGGGAGAGTGTGGGTGTCCAGGGCTAGGGGTGGGGTCAACTTCTCCCACACCAAAACATTTCCCACCAGTTGCTGTCCCAGCCTGTCAGGGTAAGCAGCTGGCACACCAGAACACTTTGTTTACTTAGGTTTACTTCCGTGCCTGCAGACGCTACAGGTAAACAAACCATCTCGGCCCACCAGCGGCTTATCCTGATGGCTTGGGAGCCAAAGTTTGCTGACCCCTGAATTATAGGGTCAGCTTATGAATGAGTCATACAAATTTTCCTTTTTTACTTATCCACAGCAACAGAACTGGGAAAGCATTTTTAGGTCACGTTGACACTACAAACTTCAGTTGACACAGGTTATGTTGGCATAAAGCCACAGCAGGTAGTATAGTAAAACCTCAGAATTAGGTAAACCTTGGGAATCTAGATTGTTAGGAACATTTCAGCATTACAAACTCAGAAAAATGTTATGGCTGTTTCAAAAGTTTACAACTGAACATTGTCTTAATATAGCTTTGAAAAACAAGGGGTAGGGGGCAGCATTTTTTTTCTGCATAGTAAAGTTTAAGTTTAACTCAGTAGTGTACTGTATTTGATTCTTTTTCCTATGCTGCCTGATTGCACACTTCGAGTTCCAAATGAGGTGTGTGGTTGACCGATCAATTTGAAACTCTGTTGTTCTTAACTCTGAAGTTCTACTGTGTATCGTTTGTGCGTGCGCACACTTGGCTCTTCTTGTCAGCACTGCACATACTCCTCAGGAGTGCTTGTGCCAATGGGCAACGCAGTGCATTATTGGGCCGTATCCCAGCGTGCAACCAACTGCTACCCAGCATATGATCTCTTGAGAAGTTTTGGCAACGCATGCTGGGACAGAAATGAGTTGGGTAGGACTGACTGGGAGCAATGGGTCAACTTCCCAGTGTGCAACTGTCTCCCATAGTGTCTTCCCATAGTGTCATCCATATCGCATAGTTTTTGCACCATTTGTAAAAATCCCATGAACCTGCATGTCCCTCCTTACTGTTCATCTCTGACAGAAGCATGGAGCCTGCACAGCTCCGCATTATTGTCATAAGCGTTGCAAGCACAGAACACATGATTCTCCAGTATCTGCAGAGCTGTAAGATGAATCGAATCAGTGGGGAACATGACAATTTCTTGGATGACAGATTGCTGTGGGACATAGGAAGAAGCAATTCAAGGTTGTGGGTGGCGTTCACACAGCAGCTGCGGATGGTGGAGCACTGCTTCCGAAAAATGAACATTGATTGGTGGGATCACACTGTAATGCAGGCTTGGGATGATGAGCAGTGGCTGCAGAACTCTTGGATGTGCAAAGCCACATTCCTGGATCAGTGTGCCGTGCTCACCCCAGTCCTCCAGCCACGGGGAAAACAGAATGAGAGCTGCACTGGCAGTGGAGGAGCAAGTGGCCATCGCACTGTGGAAACTTGCAGGGACTTATACCTCATTCGGTGCACTAAATGCCCCAACAACAATTATGTGGATGAAACCAATCACTACACTCTTGAACAAACTCACACAACGATAAAAGACAAAAGGTATGTCTTCACTAGCACCGTTAAAGCACTGCCGTGGCAGTGTTTTAACATGGCTGTGTAGTTGTGGCACCTCCTTGAGGGGAGTAGCTACCAGCATTGCTGCACTGCCACCTTGCAGCCCTGAAGTTTGCAGCGCTCAGGAGTGTTTTCTTCCACACCCCTGAGCGAGAAAGTTGCAGTGCTGTAAAGTGGTAGTGTAGACAAGGCCAAAAATATCACCCTATCATCTGTGAACACACTTCACAAAGTAATCACTTTGTATCTGACCTACCAGTCATCCTCCAAACCAGTGCTCTCTAACCTTTTTCGTTTGGCAGGTGCCCAACAATGAGCCACGGAGGACCATGGCGGCGCACGAGCATCTGCCAAAATTCCACTGACAAGCGGCAACATCAATAGGTGTCGCCGCTGAATTGCCATCGAAAATCGGCAGCATTTCAGCGGCGACGCCTCTGGATGATGCAGTTTGTTGGTAGCATTTCGGCAGATGCTTGTCCATCGGACAGTACGTGGGTGCACTTAGATGCCTTGGCAGGTGACATGGCGCCCGTGGGCACCGTGTTTGGGACCCTTGCTCAAAACACTTAACACTTTCAAAAGACGAGCCTAGGGAACCACGGCTAATGGGAGCTGCAGGGGTGGTGCCTGCAGGCAGAGGCAGTGCGCAGAGCTACCTGGCCACGTCTCTGCCTCCAGGTAAGTGACACCCAGAGCTCACTTCATCCTGTGCTGTGCCCCAACCCCCTCCCACACCCAAACTGGGGGGGAGAAAGGGAGGAGAGAGACACAGAGCCAGGTAAGGAGCCTGCCAGCCTTGCCAACACCTCCTCTCCCAGCACCAGCAGGGGTCCTGGGCTGCCACTCTACCCGTCACCCCCAAGCAGCCAGGTCGCCCTCCCCCAACACCCAAGAGGCCCGCGGGCAGCCACCCCTCTCCCCCAAAGTTTTATTCATGAGTAGTTTTAGTAAAAGTCATGGACAGGTCACAGGCCATGAATTTTTGTTTACTGCTCGTGAACTCTAGTAAAAATACTTGAGAGTAAAACGTAGACTTAAATATAATATACACTGAACAAGGTATTTAATACACTATATTATAAGACAAGGCCTCACTTGGCATCATTCCTTCCCTCCAACACACAAGGTTCTCCACTCTAATATGCTATATGACAGATATGACAAACTGTACAACAGCATATTAACACAATTATCCAGTATTGCTGCTTGTTCATGGAACAGTTTAATATGTTTAAAAATGTACAAAGTGGGTGATTTTTTATGTTACGGGGCTCAATGATTTTTTCTTCCATAATACACTCAGATTTGAACCAAGTATTGTTTTTAAATAAAGTTTATTTCACTACAGTGAAATGAAAAACAATTCTATATGAATACTGGAATAACCCTTACATAAGCCTATCAAAGCATTGCAGCAGAGAATAGCACAGTGACCTGTTGATTCTAGGTGGTAAGCAGTAACCATGAAGATATTTTCATCCTGCATACAGCAGTGTTGCAGGTACAGCAGCATTATGTACAGTGGAGTCGCATCATAGACACATTTAATTTACGCAATTTTAACTATACATGCTAGGCAAAAACAGAACAAAAAAGAGAAAAACAAAAATTTAAATACTGTACCTGTAGTGCGGGCGATTCTACCCACCATTCCACTCAATGAGCGTTTGACTATACGTGATTTTCGCCTTACATGCTGACTTCAGAACCTAACCCCTGCGTAAGATGCAACGCCCCTGTATTCCAAGTAGACAGTGGAGTGTTCCCAGCTTCTCTGCATAAGGATTTTTTTTAGGAAGTGTTCCAAAAACAACTCAGATTCAGTACCATATTACTATGATGCCAGTACAATCCACTACCACAGGCGCTTTCAGCAGGGGAGCCCCAAACAGGTCCAAGGGAGTCACAAACATCCTTCCTTTCTTCATTACTTGGTGGGAAGGGGTTCAAAAGCTTTTTTTTCGGTTACATGAAGTCACTATATGAAACACTGAGAACTACACTACAGAACTCAAACAAGGAACTCTCAATGGCTAAGCTACAGATGCAACAACCGCACAGCTACAACACTGCAGCTGTAGCGCCATACTATAGATACTCACTACAGGGACAAATGGAGTTTTCCTGTTGCTGTAGTTAATCCAACTCTCATAGAGGTGGTAGCTAGGTCAACGGATGAATCCCTCCATTGACCTAGCGGTGTCAACACCAGGGCTTACATCAGTAACTGCATCTCTGAATTCACACCCCCATAGCCACCTAGCTAAGGGCTTGGCTACACTTGCGAGTTAGAGCGCATTAAAGCAGTCTTGGGCACCCTAGCTCACTCCCCGTCCACACTGGCAAGGCACATAGAGCACTCTGACTCCAGGGCTAGAGCGCTCCTGGTACTCCACCTCAGCAAGAAGATTAACACTTGGTGCGCATTGGCTGAAGCGCCCGGGCATCAGTGTGAATGAGGTGTTGCATTACTGCACTCTGATCAGCCTCCAGAAATGTCCCATAATCCCCTTAAGTCAAGAGGTCACTCTTGTCTTTGTTTTGAATCACTGCAGAAATGCAGATATGTCATTTGAAAGCTCCATTTCTGACAGCCGGCTGCTTATCTGCTCTGAGACAAAGCAACCGTTAGTGTGGAATGCTGTGTGAGAGAGAGGGAGATGGCGGGGGAGGGGGAAGTTTGCTGTTGTCTGAACTTACAAGACAGCATGCCGACATGCTCTCAGCCCACCAAAAACTTAATTTCTTTCTCTCCCCCCACATACACACAATACACTCCATCAAACACAACCCCCTCCATATGAAAAGCACGTTGCAGTCACTTGCATGCTGGGATAGCTGCCCATAATGCACCATTCCCAATGCCGCTGCAAGTGCTGCAAACGTGGCTACACCAATGCGCAAGCAGCTGTCAGTGTGGACAGACTGCAGCGCTTCCCCTACTGAACTCTCTAAAGGCAGGTTTAACTCACAGCACTCTACATTTGCATGCCCTTGAGGCTAAATACCGTCTGATCCCACTAGAATTTCCCTTCTTCACATAGCCTGGAGACATGGAATGTTAAAGAGTATTGTTCAAGCCTGTGTATAGAAATGCTTCCTGAAACCTGACATCTTAAGTGTTGGTCAGTTTGCTAATGGATTAAAACCCTTGACCCCGAGACAAGAATTTTTAATCACTTAATCTAGACCCAGAATAAGGATCTGCAGTAAGTGGGGAAATTACAGAGAGAGTCATTTTATAATCTACATAGCTTTTTGGACACGACTCAAAATTCCAGAAATCTGCAAACTTATTTATATTTGGAACAGACATCTAAATGACAATCTAATTTAGCCAGTGCAGGAGTCAGGTTATTATGAATACATATGTAAATGTTAACCAGGTCACAACTGGAGCCATATCACTGGCATGCCAAACAAAGTTGTGTTAAACATTTTTTTCAAAGAAGGATGCAAGCAGGAAAAGTAATAGGAAGTCTGAGGCCATGTCTACACTTACAGTTTTGCAGCGCTGGTAGTTACAGCTGTGTTCGTACAGCTGTGTAGGGCCAGCGCTGCAGTGTGGCCACATCTGCAGCACTTGCAGCGCTGTTGGGAGTGGTGCATTGTGGGCAGCTATCCCAGCATTCAAGTGGCTGCAACGTGCTTTTCAAAAGAGGGGGATGGGGTGGAATGTGACAGGGAGCGTGGAGGAGACGGACAGAATGGATTTTTGAAGTTGACATTGTTCTCAGCTCCCTGCCTTGCAAGTTCTAAGGACTGGAAGATACACAGTGCCTACCTTCAATCATTTTAAAAGTTCTAACTCCCTTCCCCCACTCCTCTCTCATTCATTAAATGCAAATTATGTACTGCTAAATACCCGTCAGACCAGATAAGCAACTGCTCAACACGACTTCCCCCTCCCCCTCTGCCGTGTGAGTGTGCTGTTTCTCTCTTCAAGCAAACAGCTGTGAACATTCCAAAGTAATTCCCCTGCCTGCCTCCGCTCGCTCAGCAAACAGGAGCTGTGTTTGTTTTTTAAATAAGCAGTTTGGCTGAACTCCGAGCTCTTCCTTTCTTCCGGTTTGTTGTGGACAGGAATTCTGGGATACCTCCTTATACCCCGGAGGTCAATAAAAGCACTGGTGGGCGTCCACACTTGCTGACCAGCGCTGGATCACCAGCGCTGGAATCCCTACACCCGAGGCTCGACCGGGTGTACAGCCAGCGCTGCAACCAGGGAGTTGCAGCACTGGCTGTGCTTTGCAAGTGTGGCCACATCCTAGAGTTGCAGCACTGTAACCCCCTCACCAGCGCTGCAACTCTCTAGTGTAGCCATGGCCTGAGAGAAATTGTCAACTTTATGCAATGGCCTTCATCCCAGAGTTTTCACTGAATGTCTACCAGGAATGTAAGTCACATTAACTAAACGATTAGCAGTCAGAACAGTAGTAGAGGATTATACATACAAAATACATGGTTTTAAAACAGAAGTTATCCCTTGACTTAAAATATCCATTGAAAAAGCACTTTGTAGTACTTGTTACAAGGCTGTCCAGAATGGAAAGGTGAGCTCTTTCCTGGTTCCTGCTCTCATTCAGAAAACTAGCTGCTGAACAAAGTTAGCTAACAGGTTTCTGAAGGTTCCGGTTTAGTACTGCAGTTCGTTACTCAGCTGTACACCAAATGAAAAACATTGCCCCAGCCCATGTCCAGTGTTAGATTTATGTGCAAAAAATAGTGCTCAGAAAAGTACCACAAGCTCTTCTGGTGAGGTTCAATGCTTAATAAGATTCTTTTGCTACCATACCTCCAACTGAACATACGTTCTGGAAGGTGGGTTTTAAAGAATACTTAACCAGGCTAGCAGGAGCCCTGAAAATAAACTTAAGATCACTGATTTTGCCAAAAAATCTAATGGATAAAGCATTTCAAAAGCTGATGTTATCAGGTCATTACCAAATCCATAATTCAATTTAATACTCTCCATCAACTCTACTTTCCCATCTGCAGACAGAAAACCACCCAAAAGTTTTCTTTAGGACTGAAGACCATATTCTGAACTTCCAGTTTTGCAGGGCCACTGCTGATTTTAATAACTGGTCCGCCATCAGACATCTGTATTCTAGCTGATTTAAGGCAAGTGCTTACAACACAGAGCCTGCTAAATGCATGCCAAGACAGAGACACAGCAAGCACTGTTCTACAACATTCTGTGTGTCAGCCTTCTAGCTACACAATGAGAGTATTCTTGTCTACACAACAATCCAAGCAGCCAGCTCTTTAGCCTGGCACAGAGAGCTCCATAGATGTTTACCTACAGAACAATTCCAGGAATACTGAGCTATTCAGCCACACAACCACTTCCACTCTCCTCAAACACTAAGTGTGGAAAGCATGTACCATAGTACAAGCTACAGCAGGCAGTCCAAGCAACTTTTCCCCCCCATTCTGGACAAAAGTGAATAACCTCTATATCCCAGTAATACATACACACACTTTTTGCTCTGCTAGATAATATGTTGACCAACTAATAAAGCGTCTCAACAGCAAACCTAACGTCGTTAAACTGCAGAGATCACTTACAAGCTCTTGGCCTCCCACTCAGCAATCCGGGGTCCAAAGCATTTCTCTCTTTTCCTTCTCTCTCTATGATAATGTAGCATCATTCATTTGGCTTCCCCTAACCAGACCACTTGGGAGCTTCCAACAAAGGCTTCCTTCAACACTAATTCCTACTCATTCTAGCAACATGTACAATTTCTTTAATTCCTCAGACTACCCACTTGAATGCTATTCTTTCTAAGGCTTTGTCTACACTACAAAGTTTTGTCAGCAAAAACAAATGGATGCATACACACTGCAATGCAACTTTTGGCGGCAAAAATGCACTGTTTTGGTGACAAAAGATGAGAGAGAGAGAGAGAAGGCTTTTTGTGCAAAATTTTTGTCAGCCAAGCACCAGTGTAGACATCATGCTTGATTTTATCACTTTAATTGGCCTCCAGGAGGTGTCCCACAATGCTCATCCTGACCGCTCACACTGTCGATGCTAGTCCCCAAGTGTGGACACACACTGCTGGCAAAGGGAGTGAGTGTGAACATGAAATATCAATTTTTATTATAGTGCTTTTTGAGTGTTGACATAACTTTTGTCGACAAAACTCTGTAGTGTAGACAAGTCCTAATTTCCTTCCAGAGGCTCATCCTCCATTGTGACAGCCATAAGGACATATCCCTTTATACTTCCCCCAACCTTATACCTTTGATTCTTACATTGCTGCCACTCTCTCCAGCTAATGATTTTAAAAGGAATTCCACAAAAACTGGTCAACACTGCTTCCAGACTGATGGAAAAAGTCACTTAAGGAAATGCCTTGCATTGCCTCTCCTATCAATTTGCCATCTGTGTTGAGTGATGTGTCTCTGCAGCACACTCAATCCACAATAGACCAAAGAAGAAGGCACCAGGACCATGAATCAAATCTAGCTTTCTTGAACAACAGCACAGAACACTAGCTACTAAGCAGCCTCTATATCTCAGAGACAGTGTAACTAAATCCAACGAAAAACCTCATCCCACAAAGCAATGACACCAGCAGTAAATGCCACTGCTCTGGTCTTACACCTCCATGGACAAACAGGATTTTGAGAGAAAGAGAAGGAAAAGAATGCATATTGAATGGCAGTGCCTTTAGATATCAACTGCCCTCACACAGGGCCCCTTATACCCAGCAACAGAAAAGTTTGGCCATATCCCCATTGTGTTCTCTCCTTTCATGCATTTATAGTATGCATAACTGAATATAATCAATACAGCAGCAATGGAAGGAAAACGACCATCTTAAATAGTATCCTTTCAGAAGCAGAGGCCAGCTGCAGTTCACCAAAACACATGTAAAAACAGAAACTGGTAACTTATTTTAATAGACATTTCTATATCACTCACCATAGTATTGGAGCACCTTTAAGATAAAAGGAGGAAAAATCAAACAATTGTTAAAACAAAGCAGACATAAGAGTGAGGCTAGCCTGTGTTTGTTAAAATGAAATACACAGGCCATTCATTTTGTTTAGAGGAATAGTTGTACAATTTTTAGACTTCTGTGTTAAAGCCTACATCTATATCACTTTGCAACATTGCAATGTTTAGTTTCTGATAAGGTTTCCATTGCCTCTCTCAAGTCCCACTCACTGGATTGGCTTAAAAAAGGTCAGCCTACTCTATAGCACGTGTACATGGGTCAGCATAAGTGCTTCCTGTTAGGCAATTCAGCATCTCAAAAGTATTTATTCAGTATTGTAATAAAAAATTCTAATAAAGAATTAAAATCCTTTTAGTATGTAACAGACAAACCATTTTAAGATACGGCATGCACAGAGATGAAAATCTGAATAGGTGTTTCTCTGCTACTTGTTTAAATAGCTTTACAAAGGACTCAAACAGAATTTATTCCAGTCCAGAGTCTTTATTTCAGACAATGGTATATCCAGCGAGTTCTCAAAATGAACATGATTTGACTTTTAATTGTTGGACAGCTGACTTGCTCATTGACAATCCACTTGCATACGGATAGGTACATGTAAGAAATTGCAATTGTTCAGACATGCCCTGGTCTCATTTAATATAACCACTCACATGGTAAAGAGATAATTGTTTCCTGAGTCATAGATTAAAGAGACCATTCAAAAGAAACCTTAAACTAACCTTGGGGCCTAGTATCGGTTACTAACGTGTGGACATTGTCTAGGCTCAAGATTTACAAGAGAGTTCAAATTCCTGAAATCATTTCATTTTTCACTGGGTCTTAGTTTCTAGAGCTCTCCAGTACTAGGTAGGTTCCATTATCGATCCTCAACCATGAAAGAATAGATAGGCCCCTTTTAGTTCAGCTCACTAGCCCATTCCAACTTCTGGGGGAAAAATGGCTATGCGTGAAGCAGCTTCACAAAGCTTTACACACCCTTCAACGCATACTAAAGGCCTTACTTCATTCAACAAAAATGGTGTTCCACAGCCACACTTACGAGACACCACTTTTATCACCTGATCTACTTGACCTTACTGCTGGGGAAGTGACAACTATCCATATCTTGCCAAGTCATCCAGTAGGTTACCCGGGGAAGATTTGTCCTACTGTCAAAAGTAAATGGAGAGCTGGGAAGGAGAAACTCAGTTAAACCTCTGCCCAAACCCTCCCCCAGGGCTCTCCTCCCTTTTGATGAAAAGGTCTTGTGTATTTACAAGCACTAGAGGAGATGAAGCATCACTTTACTATTGCACTTGCCACTCGTGATTTTTTGAACTTGCAAAACATGAGAAGGCGGCAGTTTATTATGGGTTGCATCTCAGCAGATGGGCAATTCTTTCAAAAAAAATCCTCATCTGGAAATCTAGAATCTGATACTGAGATCCACCAATGGTGGAAAAAAAATTTTTACTGCTAGAGTTTAAGACCTAAAAAGCTATTTTACTGTGTAGACTACACTGAAGATTATCTTCTCTCTAGGTCACATGGCAGCAAACAGACTATCCAAAAATCTTGGTGTGCTGGCTTCTTGCCTTGGGCTGTCAAAGGAGAATCTTGCACTCCAGATCAGAATTTTCAATATTTTTTCACAATTACCATACAATATGCTGAACTCAAAGCTAACCTACCATCAGTATCACCACAACTGGCCTAAAGCATAAACATACTTTGTCCACATCAAAAGATGAGCTTTTTACCAGGGATGTGTTTTCATCAGTATGAATTTTTTCAGTTTCTCTATCCTCACCCTATTTCTCAACACTCTGCATAATATCACTTCATTTAAGGAAGTTACAAAATAAAGTTTCACATGCAGTGGGTGGTGTTCTACATTTTAGAAGAAAACTGCTTAATGCAGGTTCGCCGCTCCAGGGCAATGGGAGCTGCGGGAAGCAGTGCGGGCCGAGGGATGTGCTGGCTGCCGCTTCCCGTCATCCGCATTGGCCTAGAGCGGTGAACCGTGGCCAGTGGAAGCTGCAATTGGCCGAACCTGCGGACGTGGCAGGTAAACAAACCAGCCTGGCCTGCCAGTGTGCTTACCCTGGTGGGCCACGTGCCAGAAGTTGCCGATCTCCAGCGTAATGTATTGGTAACACTTAAGACAAACATCAGTTTTACTCTGAGGACGAGTATACCATTCAGGAAAAAAAGGTTTGGTTTTTGTTTGTTTGTTTTCGTGGGGGGCACGGGGTGGTGGGGTTGGTTTTTCAAGTATAAACGTACGCTAGTAATGCCCAACAGTCCCAGTCAAAACTAGAGCCTCTTTCCTGGATGCAGTACAAACACTCTGGATGACTTACAGTCTAGTCTAAGGGTATATCTTCATAGCATAGTTAATTTGAACTCCTACCTAGTGTTTCCCTAACAATCCTCCTGACTACACCCAAACCCTGTGACCAGAGTTTGTTAGTACTTTCAACATTGAGCAGATAGCTTATCTGGGGCTGTAGGCTAAAACCCAAGTGAGGCTTTCACCTGCCCAACATGTAGTAAGGATGCAGATTAAGTCACCTGTGTGCTGGTAGTCCTCCAGTGTCTTCCCCAAATTTGCTCTTGCCCACCCTCCCAGAAGGATAGACAATTTCTCCTATAATTCATTTAAAAGGATTAGCACTAGTCTTATTATTGCAGCACGGGATATGCCCTTAGAAGAACTAGTGAGATATACAGACAAATGCCACACAAGTGAAGAGACACTTCGTAGCGTGAATATTCACATCCAGGTTAGACTAACTTGGGTGCCAATCACTCAAGTTAATTCTGCAGTGAAGACATATCCTAAAAGATTAAGTCAGGTGCAAAACTTGGAAACAGCTAGTAAGTGCTCATACATTGCACTGGCACTTCTCTAAAGCTTACTCTCCAGAAACTCAGCTTCCATTTAAAAACATATTTATAGCTGTCACGGTTATAGAGAAAACCTCAAAAACATGAACAAAGGGTCACCAATGCAGAATTGAGTCTGCAACAATAGACCCAAAATGTATGAAGTGTCAAATTCATCTCCATGAAACGTTACCTCTTATGCTCAGTGACAGTTTAACTATTAACTATTTTATTCCTCACGTAAGGAACAAGGACGAGAATTACACATCTGGATAATTTATTCTGAGTGACATCTCATTTTGGTGCCACAACTGTGCCCCATTTGGGAGATACCACTTCAGAACCCCATCAAGAAGAGGCAAGCCCAAAGAGCTTAACAGCCCATCGGCATATTCAAGCTCCACCAAGGGGTAGCCCATCAAGGTGCCCAGGGGAGCCAAGCAACACACACCATCCTATTTTGAATATCTGCACAATTTACCATGAGTAGTTTTATTTTGGGTTCACATGGGTGGGGCTCACTTTGTGGGTGAAACTTGGAAAACTACCACTTCTTTTCAAACTGACTCCTGATCAATTGTGTCTTACTTTGCTTCAGAAGCTCAGGGTAAGTGCATATAAGAGCTTGTAACTGGGCTTGCCACTGCACTACAGCTAAATCTGAACACTTGTAGCTACAGTCACGTTTTTCAAAAAGAGAGACATGACACCCATAGCACTAAACATTTAATCCAAATAAATATTTTTTCCTGTTAGACTCTAAAGGAATTTGGAGTAGTCTGCTTGTCTTTCCCATGAATCACATTAACAAAATAAGTCTGTCAGCGTACTCAGACAAAAAACCTTAACTGCACATGGCTGTTAAATCTGGACAGCTTACAGCAGCCAGAAGATTTGAGAAACAAAGTTCACAGTATCAGAAGTGTCTCTCAGATTTCTCCTTATTCACAAAAGGCTTCCCCCACTGAAAATGAAAACTGATTTTCCCATCGAGCTTTGGTTAGGACTCACTGAACAGAAACATTTTGAAGTAAAAATGAGGATTTACTGCATTGCATTAATTTACAAGAAGTTAATCTGTTTGACTTGAGATTTACATAGCACTAGAGACTGCACAGAAATATTTAGACAGACCATTCCAAAATCCAATACCCTCCTCATCTTTCAGTAGGAAAATAAATCCTGGAAATCATGGCCACATCTGAATGCCTGGCTACTGACTAAGCTCTTAAAGACACACCACTTTCCATGATCAGTGAAATATTCAGCAAAGCATTCAGAGAAACCCTTACAGACAAAAAACTGTTGCTGGTGCTGCCATTTGAGCTACCTCCTCTGGTTTACCCAACTGTTTGCCAACAGAGCAAATAAATGACATGTTAAACAATGTTTAAGAATTACAGCAGCTGGAAATGTTCCAAATTTCATGTTCTGTTTTCAACACCCACTATAATGCAGGAATGAAAGCACAAAGAAGATTAACTTCTAACCACTGCATGAAAGGATCAGAATATCTGATTCATGTTATCAAGGGGATCACCTCTCTCAAACAGTGTAGAATGACATGCCACCACTTTAAAACCAGTCACATGCCAGGTGCAAGTTCTTTACTCTCTAACAAATACTACATAAATGATTACACATAACCAAGCTGCTCCTGAAGGAAGAATGGAATCAATGGATACTGAAGAGAATACATCTTTGAACTAATTCTCCTGGGGCACATGCAATCAATGGGAAATAAGTTCCCAATCCAAAAATAAAAAGCACAATTGAAAGAGTTAAACTGCAATAATTTAAGAGCTGCAGGATAAAACTCATAAGAAATATACATTTTTATACTTCACATTATAAATATATATATAAATAAATGTGAATCTGGACATAAGTTTCATGTCTTCCCCACACAAGCTGACCAGGGCTTCTGAGTTTTAGACAAATAAAGACCTGGGGATTTTCCTTCCTTTCTTTCTCTGAACAAAGGACAATTCAGTTACAGATCAAAAACAATTCACTCCACTAGCACTCAACACAATATCACCTCCAAGCAGAAATTAAAGTCCTACTCCACAGTCCTAGGCTCTGAAGTAGTACATTTCCTATGTTGATTTCTTAGCAGTTTTGTGGTTTTTTTAACTGCTTTGTTTACTGGTATCTGTTACTCTGTACATCTTGAATATGGCACGAGCCTGGCTCAAAATCTATAACTCCTCCTCACTTCAAGTCCTCCCAGTTAACATTGTTTTTTTGTTATGTTGCTGATCAATTAGACTAGAGAACATGCTCGTTTAAAGTTATGCAATGCTCCCTTATAACACTGTCTGGCAGCTGCCTGCTTTGTCCACTTTTTGAAGAAAGAGCAGCCCATTGGAGCTAGCTGGTGAAGGCATGGAACCAGGTTGGACTGGCAGCCCCTCTATTAGCCCCCTGTTCCCCTAAGTGCCCTGTGCAGCAGCTGCTCAGCAGGCTATCATAGCGAGCAGTTGCAGTTGTCCCTTCCCCCACTACCGTGTGCTGCTCCTGCCCTCTGCCTTGGAGCTGCTCTCTCTCTCACACACATGCACGTGCGCACACACTATTATCTTTTGTCTGGTGAAAAAAATTTCCCTGGAACCTAATCCTCCGTATTTACATTAATTCTTATGGGGAAATTGGATTCACTTAACACTGTTTTCCTTAAAGTCGCATTTTTCAGGAACATAACTACAACATTAAGCAAGGAGTTACTGTATATCTATTTTAATGTGGTTAAACTGTGATTACTGGGCTTTCCGCTGTTCTACAGAATCCGTTCTTCAGTACAGAACTGTGCTCCAGAACTTAACGTTTCACTTTCAAAAAACTGTTTTGAGCCTTTACTGATAATGAAGAAAACATTCAAATTTCAGTGTAAGGCAATGCAGTGATGTCTTCAATAAGTGCGCAGCAGTAACTGAAGACAAGTGAACCTCATTTCATTTCATTTCAATGAGTTACGAACAAAGCAGAATACGGTAACAGCATAAAATATATATTTAATATAAAAACAGAGGCTGGCTATTGTACTAATGTACTACCGATGTTCATATTTTAACTAAAAAGTCTACAGTTTTTAATTTAAATGAATCTGACAAAGAATGTTCGAACTGCCACAGAAATTAGGCGCAATTTGCTGCTGAGTGCATGGGGCCTTGGGTTATACTCTTAAAAGTAGTTGTACTTCAGCTGAAGAAGAGAAAGTTTAAACTCTAAAGGGGTTTAACTTGAGGTTTTATTTTAAACCAGTTGAGTTAAATTAGCGCAAAAAGGTGAATAAACACTTCCATCAAGTCTACACTACACTCTTTGGCCAGCTTAGCTATGTCAGTCAGAAGCGTGATGAGGTGCGATGTGACCAACACCACCGGTGTATATACAGCTGTACTAGCAAAATGAACTTTTGCCAGCACAGTTTATTTCATTGATGGAAGGTCAGCACAAGAACAAGTTATTCTGGCAAAAGCAGCTTTGCCTGCACAAGTTCCATCCATACTGTGAACACTTTGCCAGCATACTGATATAGGTAAATTGGCAAAGTACTCCTCCCATGGACCCAGCCTTATTTTGATTTAACTTAAGGCAATTAGGAATCAACTTAAGTTAAATCAAAATAAGTTACATTCACTCTTACTTCAATTTGTCTACACGTGGATTTGCACTGGTGTAATTAAATTGGGATAAAAACAGACTGAAGTTAAGCCAGGGTAATTTTGGTACAACCAACATCTTGTATATTACAGCTTTTCAGCCTAGTTTTAAGCAAGGGAAAAAAGCCTCAGATAAGGACCAGCTCACACTTCAGATGTCACCAAGTTACATGAGCTCTGAAGTCTAAGTGTGTGCAGTGTCCAAAAGCCTACCTTTTGAGGAAGACAGAATAAGTATTTTTTTTACCTCTTAGGTGAACTTAACGTACAATAGCATTTGAGGGCTATTAGAAAACAATAAAAAACCTTTGAAGGTCACCTTAAACTGTAAAACTAAAATCTAACCAAAACCTCAAGCAACATGCTAACTTGGGACTTCGTCTACTAATAATCCCAAAGACAAACCATCTTCTGTCTAAAAAACAGTTCCCAAAAGTTTAGCTTTTGCTATCAGGGCACTGAAGGGAAAAGGGAAGGCATGTTAAAAAAAAAAAAATCTTCAGACACATTTACTGAATCAAATCAGCAGTTTCAGAACTGTCTCATACTACAAAGATATCTTGCACAGCTCCAAGGCTAGAGAGTTCAAAAACTCCATCCTATCTGAAAAATTGACCACAGGGGCTAAACATATTACACGTGACCTTGGTGGATCATGTTTTTTCTGGCTGGCTCAGAACAAGCTGGCCTTTCATCAAGCAAGATGTTTCAACACTCCTCCAGATTTGTTAGCATTTCAGAAACAAGGCCACTACAAAATCTACTCATCAGACTAACAGCTGTCTATTTGCTATTGATATCAAATTAAATTAAGAAATTAGCTGGAACTTGGAACAGTTTGAAATGTTTACTCCAGTTGCTGCAGCAATCTAAAGAGACTGCAGATGCTATTTGTTCAATATAAGCTACCTCACACAGAAACCACAGAGTTTCAGTCTCTTTTCCTGGGAAGGTGGGAGTATGATGTGACTGTCTCAGTTACAAGGCAGGCTGCACCTCTGAGCCCTCCCTGGTTTTTATTAGTGCACTCCACCAAGTGATAGGCCTTTATATTTCCCAGGATGGAACTGCAGTTCTCCCACATTCTTACATCAGGCCGTCAGCTACACTACCCTGCTGCCAACCATGCTTACCCAACAGGTCCAACTGCATTCGGTACTTGCAGTTCTTACCTTTGGGACTCTGTGATCGTTGGTGAATAGAGACCAGGCAGCCTTCTTAAATCAACATACAATTTAATCTTAACAGCTGGAACAAAGCATAAACATCAGAGAGGATTTCATAACAGTCTACACTCATATCTATCTTGACTAAAGACAGAAAAGGTGGATGTAGTAGTTTTTTTGTTTGTGAAAGGGACAGGCTTTTGAGCTACACAGAGCTCTTCTTCAGGTCTGGGAAAGGTACTGAGTGTGTCACAACTAAATACCAGGTGGAACTGATTGTTTAGTGTAAGCATTTTAAGTAATCATATTCCAAGAGATCATTCAAAGTGAATTGGCCTGTTAACACTTCTGCAGTCAGAGGACACCGAAAAAAGGAAGTGTGGGGGGCTTTCAGGGGTTATAGATTGTTTTAATAAGCCATAAATCTAGTGTCTTTATTAAGACCATGATTTGTAGTGTCTAGCAGTTATGAATTTAAGCTCTGAGGCTCATCTTTTGAAGGTGTAGTGCAGCTTTCCTTTGAGGATGAAAACAAAGATCAAATATGGAGTGATCATTTTATGAAAAGTATTCGGCCATGGGTGAGTTGATGTTTTAGCCTTATTTTTTGTGTGAGTTCCTTCGAGAGTGTAGTGATTGTCTGGTTTAACTCACATAGTTATTGGGGCATTTATGCACTGGATGAGGTATACCACATATTGTGATGGACATGTGTAAATCCCATGGATTTTGAAAGGTGAGTTGTGGGGGGGCAGGGAGGAGATACTGATCATCATAGCTGTGGTGGTATGTCTGCAGGTTTTGCAATTGTTATGGCAGGATCTGGTGGGTTCTGATCTTTGGGGAGCTTGCTTCTGATGAGCTTGGCATGGTTGGGGGAGTGTTTGAAGGCCAAAAAAAGATTTTTCAGTATGTGGATCCCATCAAGTCTGGATTCTAACTGTTTTATGATACTCCACATGGGTTCCAGAGTGGGCAGTAAGTGAAAACTAGAAGTGGTACAGTCAGAGTATTTCACCCCACCCATCTGCCACTCGGGATTGAAGCAGGCTCTACAGAGGTATTTTGAGTGCCCTATTCCATAATGCAATCTACTTCTTTGGTGGAGCATCCTTGTTTGGTGAAGGCGATTTTAAATGTGTTAAGGCATATATTCCAGACTTTACTCAGAGTATATTCTGTGGTATCTCAGTGCTCAACTGTAGATAGACTTCTTGGTGTATTAGGGGTGGTTACTGGATCTCTGAAGGTAAACGTGGTGATCTATGAATTTCTCAAGAATACTTGCCTGTAAGGTTCCATTGCTGAATCTTATCTGTATCAGCATCAACTGGTACAATTTCCTGCCACAAAGTGTTTAGAAACAATTTGACTGACGAGTGGTGGTTGTTGAAGTTGTGATGAAAATCTGAAACTGAGTTTAGGTCATATGTCCAGAGGATGAAAATATATCATTGATGTATCTCAGGTATATCACTGGCGTCGTAGTGCATTTGTCCAGAAATTCTTCCTCCATGTGGCCCATAAAGAGGCTGGCATATTAGGGAGCCATCCTAGTGTCCATGGCTTCTCCCATGATTTGGGCAAAGTGTTTATTGTTGAATGTAGAACTGTTATGGGGGAGGATGAAATGGATAAGCTTGGTGATGTATTTGGGGTTTATGTCTGAGTATAGTCCATTGCCCTGTAGATATCTGAGGCAGACAGCAATGCCATCATCTCTTAACTAAAAGCTTACCACCCTCTGGAGGGAAGCCTATGAAGTTCCTCACACTCCCAGTTACTCTAACCTCTGGGGTCTCGGTGTCCATCTGTTTCCCTTAATTGTCTTTCCCAGATTTAGGGAGTATGTCCTCTTAAATCCAGTCAGGGCCTTTGTCGTGCTGTTCCCAAGGTTGGAACACACACACCCCCCTTGACAAACTAGTCAGGTGAGCTCAGCAGAGCATCACAGTTAGAATATCAAAGCAAATGGCTCTTGCATTGTCCCTTAAGCTTTGGTGACTGGCTGGCTAGGTCAAGCTATTGTACTTTTTCCTGCTTGTTTTTCCAACAGCCTGCTATTAAACTAACCTAACATTCACATAGGAAAAATTTCAATTTCTAACCCAACACAAGCCACACAGTTAACATCCGAATAACCAGGTCAACATACTGTATTTATTGTTACAGAATTACAGGGACTACACAGATGTACCTTTTATAATTAAAAGGATAGTGTTATCAAAGTATGGCTAAACAAGCAGCCCTGTTATAACAGTCCCCTTCACAAGTTCTCTTCCTCCAATAAGGCCTATGAGTAAGGACAAGATTTTGTCACGGAGGTCATGGAAGTAATGGATTCCATGACTTTCAAAGAAGTCATGGACATTTTCTGCTTCAGCTGTGTCCTGGGGCAACAGAGATGAAGGTCCGAGCCGCCACTAGGGGCAGCGTGGGCCACAGAGCTGTTAGTGCCCCCATCCTGCAGTCATTCTCCCCCTTCCATCCTCCCAAACCCTTATTTTTAGTGGCAGTCAGACAAGCCACAGGCTTCTGTGAATTTTTGTTCATTGCCCATGAGTGGTCTGCGACTTTTACTAAAAATAACCAGGACAAAATCTTAACCTTACATATGAGGTAGCAAATCATCTCATGAAATACCAGGGTTTCCTCAAAAACAGATTGAGAGCCGCTTTTGTCTGTGTCAAAGTTTAGCTTCCACAGCTCCCCAAATGTATGATTTATACTCTCTTTCTAATCTGTTTTCAATCAGCTTGAAATCCTTCCAGATAATAAGAACTGTAACACAAACCCAGAGAAACAATCCATGGTTTTGTTTTCATTGAAAGCTGAACAAACCCAAGGATAATAGCAAGGAAGTATGTAACTGTTTTAAAATAAAGATAACAGGACCAGCACAAACCATCCCAGCCACCTGAAGAATTAACTCTGGACAGAACTCTAGAATTATTTCTCAAACAATCCATAAGTTATCTTCGGCAAACAATTTATGTAATTAATCTCTTTAAAAAAATCACTACAAGTACCCCCAGTCACTCTTTAATGTTTTTCTACATACCTAAATACAGAAAAATAATTAACAATAAGACCCCAACACCACTTGCACACACTTCATGAAGGATATGAAAAAGCTTTGGAACTCTGCAGTATTCCCAATTTAGTAGGAATAAACTAAATCTACTCTCTAACTACATCAAGTGTACTTGACTGACATCAATATCAGCAAAAGATTAAGGCACATGGGACTTTTAAATCACAGACCATCTTTGGAGTACTGCAAGAGGTGCATGTGGGAGAAAGTGAACTTGAAGTTTGTCTATGAGGACAGGCAAGCCCAGGCACGGAAATTTAAAAGCTATTAATATTTTCTTGAAACAGAAAAGTAGATTAAAGAGCAGGAAGATTATATTTTAAATTTGAATAGAATAGGGAGTAGTTTTTCAGTAAAAAAAGAGAAGTTAAAATCAAAAAAATCTTAAATGATACCATGGGGTAATTAAGAGTTTCAAGTAAAAACTAACACTTTCTTTGTAGGGATGTGAAAACAGTTTCTCACGCAAACAGTTGGAATCCAACTTTGCTTGGTAGGACGAGGCGGAGATACCACTACTTAAAAAAATCAAAGTCAGACAGAATTAAGTGCTATAAAAATTTCAGTTTTTAAAGATGGCTAATAAAGAAAGTCAGTTACACTCGAATTAAGGATGTTCCACTAAGTTCTTTTAAAACAGAAACAAAGAAACATGTAGTCTTTGCAGCCAACATATTGTTTAACTCTGAGGGTATGGCTACATCTGGAATTTCAAAGCGCTGCCCCGGCAGCGCTGCGGGAGCGCTGCCGCGGCAGCGCTTTGAAGTGTGAGTGTAGTCAGAGCGGCAGCGCTGGGAGAGAGCTCTCCCAGCGCTGCATGTAAACCACATCCCTTACGGGTGTAGCGTGCAGCGCTGGGAGCCGCGCTCCCAGCGCTGCTGCCCTGATTACACTGACGCTTTACAGCACTGTATCTTGCAGCGCTCAGGAGGGTGTTTTTTCACACCCCAGTTCCAGCGCTGTAAAGTGTGAGTGTAGCCAAGGCCTGAGATAGAAGCTTTCTTCTACTAGCTGGATCATCTTCTAGAGATATGCAATAAACCATATTTGATCTTGCAAAAATTGATTTGAGTATCTAGTTCCAGGCAGAGGCAGAGAAAAATCCAACTCTAAATGTTTGTTTAAACTAGAATTTTTGCTCCTATTATAACTGGAGTCTACTAATTGCCCATTAATTTAGCTAAAACTTGCATAAGCTAAAACCTGACACTCTATAATCGGTTAATTTTAGTCTAGACAACCCCTAAAACAAAGATGTAAGAAAAAAATTAACTATTTTATTTACCTCAGTACAGAGATCAAACGAACAATTGCAGCACAGAAGGAGAGGGTACTCACCTTGTGCAGTAACTGGACTTGAAGATGTGTCCCCCTATGGGTGCTCCACTTCAGGTATGCATGCTCCTTATGCACCTTTGATCAGAGATTTTTGGTAACTTTGTTAGGCCTGGCCTGCACATGCGCGTCACACCTCCTTGTGCCCCATACCAAGGATATATAGAGCAGAGTGGGTAAACCACCCTCAGCTCAGTTTCTTCTCCACTGAAACATCCCACAGACAAGACTTCAAAGCAAAGGGGATGGAAGGCCAGTAGTGGAGCACCCATAGGGGGACACATCTCAAAAGAACTCCAACTACTGCACTTCTTGGAGTAATGTCAGGTGGTTTCTGGTCACTACCCACAGAGAGAAGTGAGCTTTGCAGCTGGCTCTAAGACAGATGATTGAACTGCCATGACAACAGCAGCATCAGACCTAGAAGCACACAGAAGGGTAGAGAGTTTTGAGAAAGTGTGAACAGACGTACAAAGTCCAGCTTCACAAATTTCAGTCACTAGTACATCTTTCAATAATGTCATGGAGGCAGACTGGGATCTAGCAGAATGGGCTGTCACTCTTAAAGGTGACTCAGCATTAGCGGCCTTGTAGCAAGTGAGAATACAGCCATAAATCCATTTTGAAAGTCCGAGTGTAAACTGTAGGCCCTTTTGATCTCTCCGCAAACAAAATTAACAGTCTTTGAGACCTTCTCAACAGACTGTTTCTGTCAACTTAGAAAGCTAACGCCCTTCTAAAGTACAGAGTAGATTCTCCTCTAGACTAGTGGCACTTCTTTATTTTTTTTTTTTTTTGGTGGTTGGGGGGGAAGGCAGGCACAGGAAAGCGTAATAACCTGGTTGATGTGAAAATGGGAGGATATTTTTGGTAAAAATTCAGGATGTGGTCATAAGAAAACCTTTTCCTTAAAAGAAAACTGTTAAGGGGAGAGTTCTGACACTAATGCCCCCAGTTTTTTGACCCTGTGGGCAGAAGTTATGGCTCCCAAAAATGCCTTTTTCATAAATAAGTGTACCAGAAAACAATTAGCTGGTGGATCAAATCAAAGTTACATGAGGCAATGAAGGACTAAGTTAAAATCCCATATGGGAGTGGATTTCTTATTTATAAGAATAGATTAATCAACCCTTTAATGAACCCTACCATTGTCAGGTAGGCAAATATGGTGGATCCCTCCACAGATTAATGGAAGGCTGTGAGCATTGCTAAAAGAACTTTAAGAACTCATAGAAAGACATGACTTTCTTAATTCCTAAAGATAATCTAGAACAGCAAGAAGAGGAGAACGAATTTATGAAAGCTGTCACTGAATGCACTAGTGATGAAACCTCTTTTAGTGAAGATAAATAGTTCTGGTAGAAACCTTTCTGCAGTTTAATAGGACTTGTTGAACCTTGGTTGAACCATGGAAGAGCCAAGCTGAGTCAAAAGATGTCCAGATTGGGATGGAGAAACTCACTGGAGATCTGAGATAACACATGAACAACAGTTGGGGAAGAGTAACAATGGACAGGTAGTGACACAAATCAAGTGAGATTCGTCTCAACCACATTGGTGCAGTAAGAATGACTTTTGTTCTGTTTGATTTTGTTTAGCACCTTCAAAAGTAGAGGTGTGAGTGGATATGCACAGAAAAGACCCTTCATCCAAGGAATGAGAAATGTGTCCCCTAGGAACTGATGGGCCAGACCCCCTCTTGAACACAATTTCCTTCCACTTTCGGTTGGAAATCCCCAGCTTAGAAAAATGTGCGTCTGAAAAGCCAAGAGGGAATTCCCATTTGTAATCTTGGGAGAAGTGCCTACTCAGATTGTCAGCCACTGTTTTGAATGTTTTGAATGCCTGAAAGTAAGAGGCTGAAATGAGAAGATGGTTGGCTATACAGCATTTCCACAGCCTTATTGCTTCGACACAGAAGAACGTGAATCTTGCCCCCTTGACAACTTATGTAAAACATGCAGGCTATGTTGTCAGTAGTGGCTTTTGCATGTTGATCCATGATGAGGGGAACGAAACAGACAAAGGCATTCCTGACTGCTCCTAATTTCAGGAACCTAATGTGAAGTTAAGACCTTTGAACAAACCATTGGCTCTCTGCACACCTAGGTGAGCTCCCCACCATACGAGAGACACATCTTAAGTTATGGTGACTGTTGGAGGAGATTGGTTGAAACGAACTATTGTATATAGTTGGCACAGGTCTTTCCATCAATTAAATGAGTCCAGAACCCAATGAGGAACAGACACCATCCTATCCAGACTATTTGTTCAAAGTATAAACTGTTTTGAGCCATCCCTGAAAGCAGTGAAGATGTAACCTGGCATCTGGGGTTACAAAAGTATATGCTACCATAAGAACCAGTAGCTGTAGGCATTTATTTGAATCTCTGAAATTAGGTTTATTAGTATCATGAACCTACCTGCAGGAAGGTATGCCCTGGCTGTTAACAGCATTCAGGAAAGCTCCTATCAAGGATCTCTGATTAACTGGGCTCAAAATAGACTTTCTGATGCTCTGTTGAAGACCTAAACTGTGAAAGAGAGTCATAGCTGTCTTTACAAGCAGTCAATTGTCGAGGCAGAGGAAGATGAGTATTTCCATCTGCCAAAGCTAAGTTGCTACCACTGCCATGACCTTTGAGAATACTACTGAGGTAGAGGAGAGGCGAAAGGGAAGCACTTGATATTAGAAGCGATCCTGACCAATTGTAAAACAAAAATCTCTCATGAGAAGGTTGAATTGTGATGTGAAAATGTGTTCTGAAGGCTGCAAACCAGTCCCTGGAATCTAAAGATGGAATAGCAGCTGCGAGAGTCACCATCCTGAATTTCTGTAATTTTACAAAAGCATTTAGGCATCTGGGAGCTAGTATCTGTCTCCATTCCCCATTCTTTTTGGAGGGCCAGAAAATACGTGAAATACAATTGTTATAAACAGATAGTTAAGGGTTAATGCCTCTTTTACCTGTGAAGGGTTAAGAAGCTCAGTGAACCTGGCTGACACCTGACCAGAGGACCAATAAGGGGACAAGATACTTTCAAATCTTGGTGGAGGGAAGTCTCTCTTTGTGCACTTTGTTTTGGGAGTGGTTCACTCTTGGGACTAAGAGGGACCAGACGTTAATCCAGGCTCTCCAAATCTTTCTTAATCAGTCTCTCAGGTTTCAAAATTTTAAGTAATAGCCAGGCAAGGCGGATTAGTCTTATTTTTGTTTTCTCAACCTGTAAATGTCCTTTTTTTTTTGCTGAGAGGATTTTACCTCTGCTTGCTGTAACTTTGAACCTAAGGCTAGAGGGGGTTCCTCTGGGCTATATGAATTTTATTACCCTGTAAAGTATTTTCCATCCTGATTTTACAGAGAGATGATTTTTACCTTTCTTCTTTAATTAAAAGCTTTCTTTTTAAGAACCTGATTGATTTCTCCTTGTTTTAAGATCCAAGGGGGTTGGATCTGGACTCACCAGGGATTGGTGGGGGAAAGGAGGGGGGATGGTTTATTTCTCCTTGTTTTAAGATCCAAGGGGTTTGGATCTGTGTTCACTAGGGAATTAGTCAAGGCCCTCAAGAGGGTTTTGAGGGGAGAGGAAGTGCTCCAGACACTAAAATTTCTGGATGGTGGCAGAGTTACCAGATCTAAGATAGTAAATAAGCTTAGAAGAATCCATGCAGGTCCCCACATTTGTACCCTAAAGTTCAGAGTGGGGAAGAAACCTTGACATGGTGAGCAGCGGTGAGATATTTTTAGGAACCAAAAGCCAATAGGATTTTTTTTTCTCTCCTTTCTAGATGCTTAGAAAGCAGCCTGAAGGCAGAAGCGTTAAGTTTTTTAACAAGGGTCTTTCTTAAGAGGAAGCTTCAAACTGTGAGCAAGCAGCCAGCAAAAGGAATTTACAAGCTGAATTGTTCTCTCTCTTTTTACCTCTCAGGTATAGCTAGTTAGAAAGTCTCTGTTAACCAAGCAGCCCTGAGCTGAGTGCATCCCAGTTTCAGTGAGCTGCAGAGGGGTGTGGCCAGCACAAGAAAGCAGGAAAATGAGTACCAGTGGAGCAACTAACAAACTAGAGCTGGCTAGGCTAGAAGCAACAAAGAAAAACAACGAACATAAGAGACAGATGGAAATAAAACAATTAGAAATAGCCAGAGAAGAGGCTGCCCACAAAAGAGCTATGGAGGAGAGAAAAAAAGAGATAGAGATGAAACAAAAAGAGATGGAGATGAAACAAAAAGAGAGAGAGAGAAAAGAGAAAGCCAAAGAGGCTGACCACCAGAGATCTATGGAGATGAAACAAAAAGAGATGGAGATCCAGAGGGAGGCCCACCAGCAGGCCCTGGAATTAGCAAGGGCTAAGCCGGACGTACCAGCCAACCCTAACAACCCTTCTCCGGGTACTGTTGCCCATCCCAGAAAATTCCCCATCTACAAGGCAGGTGATGATACTGAGGCCTTCTTAGAAAATTTTGAAAGCACCTGCCTTGGGTACAGCATCTCTGCAGACCAGTACATGATAGAACTGAGGCCACAGCTCAGTGGACCCTTAGCAGAGGTGGTGGCTGAAATGCCTAAGGAACACATGAACGATTATAATCTTTTTCAAACCAAGGCCAGAATCAGAACGGGGCTAACACGTGAGCATGCCCATCGGCGGTTCAGAGCCCTAAGGTGGAAACCAGATGTGTCATTTACCCGACACGCCTACCACATTGGAAAGAATTGGGATGCCTGGATATCAGGAGCAAGTGCTAAATCTCTGGAAGTGCTGTCCTTCCTAATGCAAATGGAGCAGTTCTTAGAAGGTGTTCCTGAGGAAATAGAAAGGTACATCCTAGATGGGAAGCCCAAAACTGTAACCAAGGCGGGGGAGATTGGAGCCAGATGGGTGGAAGTGGTGGAAAAGAAAAAAACTACTAGCAAGGGGAGCGAATATCAGAGGGGGCAAACCGAAAATAAACCCTATCACCGGGGGCAACCCAAGACCCCACCTACAACCCAAGGAAAGCCCCAGACACCCTATTTTCCCACCTCACCAGTCTCCAGCAACCCACCTTGACCTAGTGACCACTCAGCCGGGCGATGTTTTAAATGTAATGAACTGGGACATGTAAAGGTCCACTGCCCCAAGAACCCCAACCGATTACAGTTCATTACACCGCAATCACACCTAAGATCCCCAGGCCCAGATGCCTCTCAAATAGCCTCGGAGAGAAGGGAAAACTTGAGTAGGCGGAAAGAAGGTTATCGCGTGGAGAGACACAGGGGCACAAGTGTCAGCTATCCACCAATCCTTAGTGGACCCCAAATTCATCAACCCAGAAGCCCAAGCGACAATTCACCCATTCATGTCAAAATCTATAAGCTTGTCTACAGCTGAATTGCCGGTCCAGTACAAAGGCTGGTCAGGAATGCGGACTTTTGCAGTCTATGACAATTATCCCATCCCCATGTTACTGGGGAAAGACTTGGCCAACCATGTGAAGCTGGCCAAGAGGGTGGGAATGGTCACACGCAGCCAGGCCAAACAAGCTTCCACACCCATCCCTGTTCCTGAGCCATCCACAAGGGCCCCGTCTGTGTTACCAGAGACCCAGACAGAGGTGGTAGAACCGGATCCCCTGCCAACGACTGCAACAGCCATAGTGCATCCGTCCCAGAACCAGAACTGGAAAAGCAACCAGCACCAGAACCGTTGCCAACACTGACTCCAGTGCATGCAAACCCATCTACAACTTCAGCGCCAGAGGGCACCAGCGGGCCTGAACTGGCTGAAGCAGCAGACAACCATACCCAAGAGGCTCAGCCAGAGCCTGAAATATCACATGGTGAACCGCTTTCCACTGGTGCACTATCAACGAAAACAACCCCATCACCTACATCTCTTCCAGAGGGACCAAGCCCAAGTCCACAGTCTAAGGAGGAACTGTCGTCTCTGGCCTCAAGGGACCAGTTCCAGTCTGAGCAGGAAGCTGATGACAGCCTTCAGAAAGCTTGGGTGGTGGCACGGAGCACCCAACCACCTCTCAGCTCTTCTAACCGATCCCAGTTTGTTGTAGAACAAGGACTTTTATACAAGGAGACTCTTTCTGGTGGACACCAGGAAGACTGGCGTCTTCAAAGACAGTTGGTAGTTCCAACTAAGTACCGGGTAAAGCTCCTGAGTTTAGCTCATGATCATCCAAGTGGCCATTCTGGGGTGAATAGAACCAAAGACCATTTGGGGAAGTCCTTCCACTGGGAAGGAATGGGCAAGGACGTTGCTAATTATGTCCGGTCTTGTGAGGTATGCCAACAGGTGGGGAAGCCCCAAGACCAGGCCATAGCCCCTCTCCAGCCACTCCCCATAATTGAGGTCCCATTTCAGCGAGTAGCTGTGGATATTCTGGGTCCTTTCCCAAAAAAGACCCCCAGAGGAAAGCAGTACATACTGACTTTCATGGACTTTGCTACCCGATGGCCGGAAGCAGTAACTCTAAGCAACACCAGAGCTAAAACTGTGTGCCAGACCTCAGCAGACATTTTTGCCAGGGTAGGTTGGTCCTCCAACATCCTTACAGATTGGGGAACTAATTTCCTGGCAGGGACCATGAAAAATCTGTGGGAAGCTCATAGGGTGAATCACTTGGTTGCCACCCCTTACCACCATCAAACCAATGGCCTGGTGGAGAGGTTTAATGGAACTTTGGGGGCCATGATACGTAAATTCATAAATGAACACTCCAATGATTGGGACCCAGTGTTGCAGCAGCTGCTTTTTGCCTACAGGGCTGTACCACATCCCAGTTTAGGGTTTTCACCATTCAAACTTGTGTATGGCCACGAGGTTAAGGGGTCATTACAGTTGGTGAAGCAGCAATGGGAGGGGTTTAAGCCTTCTCCAAGAACTAACATTCTAGACGTTGTAAACAACCTACAAAGCACCCTCCGACACTCATTAGCCATTGCTAAAGAAAACCTAAAGGATGCTCAGGAAGAGCAAAAGGCCTAGTATGACAAACATACCAGAGAGCATTCCTTCCAAGTAGGGGACTAGGTTACAGTCTTGAAGGCGCAACAGGCCCATAAGATGGAAGCGTCATGGGAAGGGCCATTCACGGTTCAAGAGCGCCTGGGAGCTGTTAACTATCTCATAGCATTCCCTACCTCAACCCTAAAGCGTACCATGTTAATTCTCTAAAGCCCTTTTATTGCAGAGACTTAAAGGTTTGTCAGTTTACAGCCTAGGGAGGAGATGACGCTGAGTGGCCTAAAGGTGTCTAGTACGAAGGAAAAAATGACGGTGGCGTGGAAGAGGTGAACTTGACAACAATCCATTCCCCTTACGCAGGGCTACAACTGTTTCTATGGCTACACTAAGTATAGAAGAGATATCATTTCCTGTCTCAGCAAGTGTTTGTGAGATAAATCCCGGAAGAGAGACTTGGCCTGCTTGGGGGGGGGGCAGGGAATGAAGGTAAAACAGATTGAGCAGCCCAGTGTTATGACCTCCAAAGACTCATCTGTTGGAAAATGGGAGAAATGGTCCGTAAAGACAGGGAGGTGGGTAGGATGAGTAGCTGAAGATTTCTGAGGTGGGAATATTCTGAGTCCTCGACCAAAGCTATTAAAATTGACAGCTGAATGAAGATAAGGCTAGTTGGTAGTGTGTAGTCGCAGTAGGAGGTTTCGTCTTCTGATACCTCCGTCTCTTTTTAGATGATTCAGTTTGCCTACAGTAATAGAAGACTGAATCGTATAAGATCTCTGCATTGCTGGAGATCTGCTAAATTTTCTTTTGTTCGCAGGTATACATATACCAAGGGACCTGAATGTGGCCCACAAATTTTTCAAAGTATGGAGAAATGTGTCTATGGACTTTGAAAATAAATTATGTCTACCAAAAGGGAGGTCTTCTGTGCTATTCTGAACCACTGTAGGGAAACTGGACAGTTGCAGCCAAGACACTCAATGCCTGATGACAGTGGTAGACATGGAATAAGCCAGAGTCTCAGCTGCATGTAGGGAGGTCATCCACAAGGTTCTAGCAATGGCCTTAAACTACTCACTATATCATAAGGTGTAGACTTTGTATGGTGTTGTCAATACTCTGACTGCCTCCACAACAGAAGAATTTGATGAAGGATGGGAAAATAAAAATTCAGAGATTTTTGCTGGAACAATTTATTTTTGTCAGCATGTTTACAAGCTGGTGACACCATCACTGAGGTCTATGACATACTTTTTTCAGTTTCCAATAGAACCTCATTCACTGGTAACAGCGCTCATTCAGAAGATGTGGTGTAAAGGATACTCAGAAGTTTATGTTGCTACTCTTGGACCTCCTCTAAAGGAATCTGGAGCAAAACAGCAAGGCATTTCAAAAGTTTCTGAAACCACTTGAAATTGTCAGTCAAAGAAGGTGGTGGAGGCATTACACCTTGATCTGGCGATAATGATAATCTATTTGTCTGAGGCGTCAACTGGTCTGCTCTGGCCTCTTGCTCCTCGACAGTTTCCTCCTCAGGCTCCAGCTGTTGATGAGGAAGTGGAGGATCAGCCAAGTATATGTGCACCCCATGGGAGAAACTACCTAGGAGCTCTCGAGAACTGCTGGTGATAGACACACACAGATCTCAAAAAAGCCACTGAGGGGACCCACAGGATGCATAAGCAGGGATCCACTATTGGTCATACCAGTGAAGCAGGGCTCAAGATTGTTTCTCCTTTTAAATCTTCCTTTCAGTGTAGGTTACAGGTGAGTAGTCCCTTTCATGGTCGATAGGAGATCACTGGACAGAAGTCTGACAATCAACAAAATATACAACACAGTCCAAAGATGGAGTAAATAATGAACATGGGACAGCTGTCCGTGTGGTGTAGCAGGCGCCAGAGAGCTGGTTGGTACCAGGGAAAGATATGGTCCCAAGCGTCCCAGAAGATCCTAGAACCAAACACTTGATATTGGCTAGTAATGGAGACCCCAGCTCTTCCAAAACACAACAGATCTCTGAAATATTTGGAGTACCAGGTGTGTCTGAACTGAGGTTGGATGGGGCTCTGAAATGATCAGTGTTGGTACCAAACACAACAGTGGTGGTCGAGATAGCGCCAGTACCATGGATGCTGAATGCTTAGATGGTGCATGTCTACTGGACGTCAGTACTGAAGAAGCTGCCATCTTCTGGTACACCAGTGTAGTAGCCTAATATATTGGTTTGGGTACAGAAGGTGGTAAGAAGGAGCCTTCTTCAAAGCAGAAGGTTTAGAATCTCCGCTGGAGGTCATATCTAGTCAGTACCAAGGGAGATTTTGGTACTGAAGTATGCTTGCTACTGTAGCTCTAAGAAGTCAAAGTCTTCAATGAACTCCCAGTACCAGAACAACCTAGAGCCTCAAAACCTTGTGTCTCCAAAATGGTTATTCTGTGAGGCAAAAGATTTCTTTGAATAATCATCTCTGGTAGAAAATCCGGAACCCCTATTCCTTTGAGTCTTATTGGTACCGTCTGTGATCTTATTCCCCAAAGCTCTTGGTGACCAGGATAGAGAGGTCAACAGGGTACAAGGGCACTTGAATGCTAATCTACAAGGAGGTTCTCTGAGCCTGATCTCAGGTCTTGCTCTAGCACGAGCAGACTAAATTTAATATCCCTGATTCTTCTGCATGTGCTTTAAAAAAGATATGCAGATCTTACACTGAGACACATCCAAATACCAGCCAAAATAGCCAACCAGACAAAGAGAATGACCGTTGCTAATTGGGATGCACTCCCTGCAGAAGAGGCAGCATTTGAAGCCTGAGGATCCCAGAATACCACAACCCTGAAGCTAGCATCTCATCTGGAAGGAATCTGTTTCAAAGAAAACCCCCAAAGCATGCAAGAATTATCAAAATAAACAAATACAATTGGGTAAACAACCAAGCTAAACTATCACTAAGAACTAACACTAAAAAGACTAAGCTATAGGCTATGCTAGAGCAGGCATATTAGATGCTGTGTCTCAGGCCAAAGGGTGGTTGAGAAGGAACTGAGGAGCAGTTTGCCCAAGCAGATCTACATAGCCACAGTGTGGAGCACAAATAGATGTACAGCACACGTGCAGGCTGAACAGATGCTGCTACTGAAAATCTCTGATCAAAAAGTGCCTGGGGCACACCTGAAGTGGAGCACCTGCAGACATACTATTGTTCCTCATGGAAAAATTAGGAATATATTTCTCCAAATAGGAAGCATCATGAGGAGACACTACAACGGTGTATGCACAATCAATACACTGGTTTCAAAGTAGCAGCCGTGTTAATCTGTACCCGCAGCAAGAACAGGAGTACTTGTGGCACCTTAGAGACTAACAAATTTATTTCAGTATAAGCTTTCGTGTTTTACAGCTCACTTCTTCTGATGCAATACACTATGCTTCACATTGTCTGTGCTAAAAAGCACAGATTTAATGTACTGCAGGGCCAATAAAGAAAGTAATAAAATATGAACCTTAGTTCAGATTGTCAGCATAGAGCAAAAGGCACATGAACATAGGACCCCATGCAATCAGTTTGTTAAGGCAGTACTTAACTTCAGTGCAAAAGAAAGCAAAATTAGTGTTCTCACCTGCAATTTATTTTTGGGGGGTGGGGCTGTTCCACAGTTCTTGCCCTTAAGTACTGGGTTACCCTGCTATTGCTGCTATTCTGGAGGAAGCCGTTAAGGAATGCTTTTCTTCCTCCATCTGACTGCTGCCAGACCTTTTCTTGATGCTTTGCCTCCTCAACTGCACATCTTTTGAGCTCTCCAGATGAGCTAACTGAAGAACCCAAGGGGACAGAAATATAGTACTATGAAAGAAGGCAAGCAGTGGTATTAGGGTCAAAATGCACAAACCAGCGCACAACTGCCATGTCATTCATTTCATGCCTCAGCTACTGACCTAAACTTTCCAGGGAGATGCACCAAAGGGCAAATAGACTGACCAGAGGAATACTAAACCAGCCCGATTTACTTGGATCCCCTAATGTATCTAATAACAGCAAGCAAGAGTGAGACACTGCTCCTGCAGGCTGTAGAGTCCTGGCAGGAAACCAGTTCAAGTACCATCTCAGAGCCACATCTAACCTTGGCTAGAGATGTGTCAGGGAAACCAACTGTCTAAAACAGCTGAAGCCCACTTGTGGCCCAATCAGCATACAGCAGCAGCCCATGTGACATCCTCAGAGCATCCTCAGAGGTGTTAGTACCATTATATAAGGCGCTGGTGAGACCTCATCTGGAATATTGTGTGCAGTTCTGGTGTCCCATGTTCAAGAAGGATGAATTCAAACTGGAACAGGTCCAGAGACGGGCTACAAGGATGATCCGAGGAATGGAAAACCTGCCTTATGAAAAGAGACTCAAAGAACTTGGCTTGTTTAGCCTGGCCAAAAGAAGGCTGCGGGGGGATATGCTTGCTCTATATAAATATATCAGGGGGGTTAACATTAGGGAGGGAGAGGAATTATTTAAGTTTAGTACTAATGTAGGCACGAGGACGAATGGGTACAAACTGGATATAAGGAAGTTCAGACTTGAAATTAGACGAAGGTTTCTAACCATTAGGGGGAGTGAAGTTCTGGAACAGCCTTCCGAGGGAAGTAGTGGGGGCAAAAGACTTTTCTGGCTTTAAGACTAAGCTTGATAAGTATATGGAGGGGATGTTATGATAGGATAGTTTAATTTGGACAACTGATCTTGGATTATCACCAGATGGGTCTGCTCAGTGATCTGCGGGGAGATGTTGGATGGGATGGGAACTGAGTTACTGCAGAGAATTCCTTCTTGGGTGCTGGCTGGTGAGCCTTGCCCACATGCTCAGGGTTTAGCTGATCGCCATATTTGGGGTCGGGAAGGAATTTTCCTCCAGGGCAGATTGGCAGGGGCCATGGAGGTTTTTCGCCTTCCCCTGCAGCATGGGGCATGGGTCGCTTGCTGGTGGATTCTCTGCAGTTTGAGGTCTTCAAATCAATTTTGAGGATTTCAATAACTCAGTCCTGGGTTAGGGGTTGTTATAAAAGTGGATGGGTAGGGTTCTGTGGCCTGCCTTGTGCAGGAGGTCAGACTAGATGATCATATTGGTCCCTTCTGACCTATGAGTCTATGAGTCATACAGGTAGTGTATATATAGTGTGAGGATGTGGCCCACAGACAGCTGTATAATATGCAGCCCACAATTGTAAATAGGTTGAGAACCACTAATCTAAAAGGTATATGGGTCAAGGCCAACCAGCCCTCAATTATTTCCCAAACTATTCTGGAAATCCAATTTGTCCTCCAGAGAAAGAAGGCACTCTAATAAGTAACTTGCAATAGTTCCCTTAAAGACACAAAGGTGTGCTGCTAGTCTTCAAAGGAAATGCAGTACACGGAGGAACTGATTTAGGCATCTGCAGCAACATGCCAGTAGTGGGATCTAAGATGTGACAGACCTGAAGGGGGAAAAAAAAGGAACTCTTAAATGGCTGCCTCCAAAATTATGGAAATGGCAGGATGTTCCAGAAATGAGGGCCAGAGTAGTATCTAAGAGCCACTAACAGATGGCAAAGCATGCACCAGCGCATGGTATTTATGATCTAAGAGTGCACCCTTCTCTCTGCCAAACTGAGAAATCCCTAGTGATCCACTCTGATGGAAAACTTTATGGATGGTGGGAAATAGGCAAACTGTTTATTTAAAGTTTAGTACATAAAATTTCCAACTGTCAACTGAAAACACATCTAACAGTATTTCTGGGCTACACCGCGAAGATTTAAAGCAGGGGTCTCAAACTTCCAGCCCACAGGCCACTTGTGTCCCAAGAACCTCCCCACTCTGGCCCACGGAGGAGAGACGCAGGCAGCCATGCTGCCGGCAACGTTCGCTACAGGCGCAGTCACCACCACCACCCCGCCTCCCCCATAGCTCCCATTGGCTGGGGGAGAGGGACAGAGACACCGACACCATCATTAGTTGCCAGGCAGAGTCAGCCACGGAGGCAACGTCATTTTTTTCCACATGAATATAAACAAGTCAAAAATACCGAACACAACTATCTGATGCACACCTCACTGCCATCCTGAAGGTTTCAACTGCTCAGTCACTGAGGCCAAATATTAAACTGACAGAACTGAAGCGCTGCCAGGTGTCTGGCAAACACTAAAAACTCTGAGGAGTACATGTGAGAACTTACAGAATCATACAATATCAGGGTTGGAAGGGACCTCAGGAGGTCATCTAGTCCAACCTCCTGGTCAAAGCAGGACCAATCCCTAACTAAATTCCCAAATAGCCCCCTCAAGGATTGAGCTCACTACTCTGGGTTTAGCGGGCCAATGCTCAAACCACTGAGTTATCCCCCTCCCTACACAAAAGCTTATGCCCAAATAAATTTGTTAATCTCTAAGGTGCCACACGTACTCCTCGTTAACACGATTACCACTCAAACTAAAATCTCTCTGGCAGGCAAAGAATTGTATGAAGTTGTATGACAGTTTTAGTATTTCTAAGAAATTTGAAAAAAATACAATATATAGGTTTTATTTTCTGAATACCATCTTCAGCAACATCATTGGCCCGCTGGGAGGATTTGAGGACTGGCCCTGGCCCTAAGGTAAATTGAGTTTGAGACCCCTGGTTTAAAGATTTGGGAATCAAGTAGACCTGGAATCAGTAAAACTAAATGATATTTGGTTCACAAGATACAAACCTGGCCAGAATTCTGAAGGTACCTTCACCCGTAGGAATGACTGTTTCAATTTGTTGCACATTAAACTTTTCCTCCATTTCCTGAATACCCAAATAAAGACTGGACCCATTTAGACTCCACTATCCAGTACATTCCTTTCAATCCTGACAAACAAGACAGGGCAGGAAATTGTTCTCTTCTGAACCTAGCAGCTATTATCAATAATTCTTAGGCAACCAGAACTATGTCTGATCTGTGGTTAAGGTTCTATTGCACCCACTATTCTGAACCACCAGAGCAGTGGTTGGTTTAGTGAAACATGGATGGATTACAATATGAATTGCATACAGTAACCTTTAAACAAAGCTTTAAGAAGCTGCTCTGCTCATAAATAGCCAATTCACAATTTGAGCATTACATCTCCCCCTTTAAATTTAAAAACTTACATTAAAAAAGTACACGCCACCACCACCACTGTGCAGAACTGGAATTAAAATTTATGTTCCAGAAAGCTATCAAATCAGATTAATTTGAAGACTCGACCAGCCTTAACACAGAGTGCAAATTGGTTTATTCTTTTCATTACTTACCTATCATTCTGCTCTCCTTTTACACAATGACCACAGGAACCATCTATATTTGAGACATGCTCAGATTGACTGTCAGATGCTACAGAAGCCTAGTGCGTAATATTTCTATATCAGGGGAACAATTCAAGAGTTGCTAGAAGTTCAAAAAAGGAAACAACTTACAAGGCTGCTTTCACCTAGATTAGAATTTATGGGCTGTTTAAAGGTCCAACTCATTCTTCCATTCAGGGTACACAGCGTAACATTACATAACAAAACAGGATCATCTCATTCACATTTGTCACATCTTGTGTTAATTTGGGATGATCACCTTTAACACCTGCTTTAGCTCAGGTCAGGTGACGCCTCCCTCCGTTATTGGAGGTTTCATGTTAATAGCATTGAATCAGTTAATATTAGTTTTAATTTGTGTATTGTATTCTATACTGAAATTAACACATGAAGCAGTGACTCCTTTAAGAAACAATATCTATTAGTAACTTCTATATTAATTTAATGTTACGATATTGTCAAATTATATCTTCAGCAACGGAGCACTAGGTGAGCCAGAACTCCATTCCAGTATTTCTCTGGTGGCCACATCAGTTTCTTTAGGATTTAAAGCCATCAAATTCAATAACGTTTTTGTAAAATCTTCCAGATATGAATCACTGCAACTTCCTGAGTCTCTTAGAGAAACAATAATTCTCAGAGAACTGTGAACCAGCGCCTTGTGCTAACTCTGAAACCAGTTAACAATATTGCCCTTTACATTTCTAACCATTTTGGATCTGATTTATTTTAAAAGAAAGATCTTGTTTCTCCAGTGAGACTAAAAATAAGTTAAGAGAAGGAAAAGACCTACGGAGCCTGATTTTCTGATAACCTGCACACCACCTTTGTTTGCAAACTATCTTAGATGTGCATATGTCAGTGATCTGCTCATGCACTAGGAAGATAGGCACCCATCCAGCCCCATCCATGTACAATCTGATTTGTACAGATCTGCACACAAAATAACGCATAAGTTATCTGAAAAATCAGGCCCATTAAATTGTTAATCCATCCAACCACAATGGAGATTTCCACCACCATTCCTTGGGTGGGGCAGAGAGGGAATTGATCTCACTACTAAGACTTTTTCCTCATTTTTTTTCTAGACTGTGTTCTCCTTCACTTAGTTCCGGCCGAAATGTGTGTGTCACAGGAGTGAGGGAGAGGGATGGAAAGAGAAGCTCCAGCTAAAGCATGTGTAAATGGGCATGTGTAGAGTTCCATTTGCCCCCATCCTTCACCCCACTTTGCCTCCTTAATAAATGCCTGAGCATCATTCCAGAAATTGTGGAAGAGCACATCTTACCCCCATGAGACTAGTTCTTTAAATGTAGTGCCTATACAGCCACTACACTCTCATTTGCTCCAACCCCTAGACAGAGACAAACACCTACAAGATCTCTATCAAGCATTCTTACAACTACCTGCTGAAGTGAAGAAACAGACTGACAGAGCCAGAAGAGTACCCAGAAATCACCTACTACAGGACAGACCCAACAAAGAAAGTAACAGAACGCCACTAGCCGTCACGTTCAGCCCCCAACTAAAACCTCTCCAGCGCATCATCAAGGATCTACAACGTATTCTGAAGGACAATCCATCACTCTCACAGATCTTGGGAGACAGGCCAGTACTTGCTTACAGACAGCCCCCAGCCTGAAGCAAATTCTCACCAGCAACCACAGACCGAACAACAAAAACACTACCCCAGGAACCTATCCTTGCAACAAAGCCCAT